>NC_056726.1:709989472-710121972 GCF_019279795.1 Protopterus annectens
AATGTCTGACCTGGGCGCCATGTCAACCCATAAAGCCCGTCACAAGTGACTGACTGACAGGGTCAGAGCTGCTGGTCTGTTGTCAGTCTAAGGGCTGGGCATACAAGAGTCCACAGGAGGGCAGGGACACACAGGAGCAGATGACTGCAAAAGTTTTTTTCATAGTAGAAAGCATGCAGATACTCTAAAAAAGCAAATAACCACAGATATCCTTCAGAACAAATAGGTTAATGGCCTAAACAGTGCCAGCATAAATGCATAGTCACACAAACGGAAAAAAGTTGCTACCCACAGCTTAAATAAAGGGAGAACACACACCCTGGCTAATGGCAATAAGTGGGATCCCAACAGAAGAACAGAAGAGCTCAGGGAAGGGACCACCCAGGTTGATAACCAGTCTGTCATTCAATACCCATGTAGCTAAAGGGAAAGGGGGACCTATTCACCTTGCCCACCTTATCATGAAGGATTCTACTCATCACCATACAGTAGGTCATATCACATGACATCATCATCATCATGAATCTGAGAGGACACAATGCCCTTGCCTGGTACTCATAGTGCCCCCGACACTTGAGAGAAGAACACCAGTTCAAAGGTTCCTCATCCCATGGGGACTGGGTTGACAAAAAAACCAGCTCTATTCAGGTCAAACTTGCTCCTGAATCAATCCCAGTCTCGCCCGTCTGCTCAGAGCCCAAACTAGCGCCACAACATAGAGAGACCAGAACCTCAACTTCTGCCTTGAGGGCCTTCTCCCAGGGATAGATCTATCACAGCCACAGGGGCGGAGCTCTGGAACAAAATAAATGTATATGGGAGACTGCTGGTGGGATGCTGTGGAAGAAATCCGCCTATGCTGTGGAACAGATGCATAATATATGTGAGGCTACGCACCCAGTCTCACTTCAGTTCAGAGGCACAGAAAAATGATGGGGGAATGTGTCCATACAGGCAAGTGCATCAGATAAACGATGGGCTAGGGCCCAGAAAAAACCTCGTAGATAGGCTCTGTACTAGAGGGGTGGCCTAATGGCCTATAATAAGGATTCACATGGTCTGCTCACTTAAAACATATAAAAAAAAAAAATATATATATATATATATATATATATATATATATATATATATATATATGCATACATCATAGAAACTACATATTCTCCATATAAAATTCTATAAAAAATATATAAAAAACGTGTACACGTTTTATAAAAATACATGTGTACTTCCATTACTAAAAATAATATACAACAAAAACTGTTCAAAACTATGAAAAATATTAAATAGCTAATACATAACTGATACTGTCTAAGACCTCTGGATTTTAAGAAAGGTTTCAGGGGTACCTTGTCATTAAGACCTGGATAGGAATCTGCCCTGAACCTAATTATCCATTTAGCCTCCTGTGTCTCAGTTCGATTCCTAATGTCACCACCTCTGGAGCTAGTTGATAACACTTCAATGACTCTAAAATTAAACATGTGCATATCAACTCTCTCTAACACATTTAGATATGTATCCTATCTCTAAGTTTCCTGTCTGTCTTGCCAACATAATATCCATCACATTCTACACATGTAGCAAGATAAACCACATGTTCAGACAGTTAGCAAAGACATGAAAATCATAACCAATACCATTCAAAGGGTGAACAAAACTACCCCCAGAATCTATTAAATGGCAGCAATTACAACAGTTACAAGGAAACATGCCAAACACACTATGATCATTCTCCTTCCTGCCATTCCTAGGATAACACAACAACTTCTTCAAGTTGAATCTATTCTTATACACAAAACATGGTGTATCCCCTACTACCGCCCTAATACTAGGGTCCACCGTCAGCACCTCCCAATATGACCTAATAACATCTTTAACATCACCCACATCTTTAGCGTAAAAAAGAGGGATCCTAACACTATTGTGCTCCAATGTAGCTACTGAGCACTCAAATTCTCCCTGATCAGTGACAGTTTCCTTCGAATCTGAAAAATAGGGAGTGGCCACATCTCTCCTCAAAGTGGATATCCCACTAATCCCCATCTCAATCTCCTCATTCTTATATGCCCTAGACCTGAATCTCTCACAGAGGCCATTCAACTCAGTGTTAAAGCCTTCCTGGGAAGGATTGTAACAAGATGTCCTCATGGCTTGACCTCTGACCACATTCCTAAATACATATCCTGGATGTATGCTATATCTATGCAATAAAGCATTACGATGGCATGATTTCCTGAACACCCCAGTGTTCAACATCCCATTGGCCATTCTCTCCACATACACATCTAAAAATGAGATCCACACATCTGAAAACTCATAAATGAACTTCAAAACCCTGGAAAGACCATTCACTTTATTAAAGAATGTGGTAAGTTCACCTGTGGTCCCTGTCCAGATGAAAAATAGGTCATCCACAAAACGTCTGTAAAAAGATACCCTATGACGAAAATCAATCAAATTAAACAAACAATCCTCCTTCCAGGCGGCCATATACAGGTTGGCGTAGCTATTGGCACAAGAAGTGCCCATAGCTATGACATCCCTTTGTAGGTAACACTGAGAATCAAAACAAAAAATATTATTCTCCAATACAACCTCTAAAAACAAAACTATGCAATCCATGACATTAGCACTCAATTCAGTGTGACACCTAAGGTAATCATGTACCCTTTGAATTCCTTCACCACTGGGGATAACTGTAAAGAGGGATTGGACATCCATTGTTACCATAAAATAGTTGGAGTCAGCAGCCACTCCCTGCATATGCTTGTAAAGATCCAATAAAAACTGCTTTGTATCCCTTAACACATATTCATTAGAATCCACAACTGGGAGTAAAAATTTTTCAACATAAATGGAGAAGGGCTCAGTGAACCATCCTCTACCTGATGCAATAGGCTTCATATAAGGCCTATTGCCATCCTTGTGTATCTTGGGGAAGCCGTGCATCAAAGGTATGAGGGGGTCACTGACTGTTAAATAATCAAACAGTCCCTCAGTGATAAGATGACTCTTAAATAAGTCTTCTAACATCATAGATATCCTATGCACATGTGAATCCACTGTTTCACGTTCTATGGCTTGATAAAACCTTTCTTCTCTCAACATATGTTTCATGGTTTCATTATAAAACTTATGATCCATCACTACCACACTGCCACCCTTATCAGCAAGTCTAATTGCTAACATACAATCATTTCTCAGGGCCATCAGAGCTTTCCTTTGTGTCAAAGTTAAGTTCCCTCTCATCCTTCTATAACTGTTGCCCTCGTCTCTCATCTTATATATGTCATTCTCCACCAACCTACTAAAAGCTGCTACAAGAGGTGGTGTATTAGGAACATAGAGGCTGGGTCTCTTAACTGCCTGTCATGGAGATCAAACATCTTGTCCCTAAACTCTAATTTCAAATATAAATTCCTGACAAACATCTGAAAATCAATTAAAGTATTAGTCAAATCACTGTAACAAGTAGGTATAAAAGTAAGCCCTCTGGATAGGACAGCAATCTCATCCTGTGTCAAAGGACGTGACGAGATATTGACCACTAATGTGTCCCTGTCTTCCCCCACATTTTCTTCAAACTGTAGTTGGTTTGGGACTCAGCAGATAACTTCCTCTTCTGCCTGCCCCTGCTCATTGATCTCATCCTCCCCCTCCCCCATGTGAAGCATCGATGTGGAAAGGGCAGTGAGCATGACTGGCACCATCAAACTGTACCCCAACCTGTAAATCAACTTGATCAGTACTATTAGGCACTTTGCTACAAACACTAGGTGGATTAATATTATCTACATTCCCTAAACTGGTGGTTTCAATCTTCTTATCAAGTATCAAACCCGAAGGTCCTGCTGACTCTACTAAAATTGCATTATCAGCTGTTGATTCATTTACACTCATACGTGAGTTACTACCAGTCACATTATCAACACATCTAAATGTGTGTTAGAGAGAGGTGATATGCACATGTTTACTTTTAGAGTCATTGAAGTGTAATCTACTAGCTCCAGAGGTGGTGATATTAGGAATTGAACTGAGACACAGGAGGCTAAATGGATAATTAGGTTCAGGGCAGATTCCTATCTAGGTCTTAATGGCAGGGGACCCCTGAAACATTTCTTAAAATCTAGAGATCTTAGATAGTATCAGTTATGTATTAGCTATTTAATATTTTTCATTGATTTGAACAGTTTTTGTTGTATATTTTTTTAGAAATGGAAATATACATGTATTTTTATAAAACATGTATACGTTTTTTATATATATTTTTATAAAATTTTATATGGAGAATATGTAGTTTCTATGAAGTATATATATATATATATATATATATATATATATATATATATATATATATATAGTTTTATATGGTTTAAGTGAGCAGACCATATTATTAATGTATTTTGCTGTATATTGAGATAAATGTATTTGTATATAAACAGGGGGTTTGTCACTTTAAAAATGTTTTTAAGTTCTAGCCTTGGCACTTTTCTTGTATATAATGAGCATTTATTAGGAATGATTCATGGTCTGATGAAGCCCTACTGGGTGAAAGCGCTTACCAAATTTGTCCTACTGTTATAATAAAAGATTTATGTTGCATTGAGTTTTCTTCCTTCGATGTGTTTGGACTATAGCAGCTGTGCTTCACTCCGATACCTGTGTTTCTTTTTGATTTTTATTGCTGGACTCTATGGGGTGCATGGAGCATTCACTCCTTGTCAGCTTCTATGTATTGGAAAGATTTGTACAGTATTAAAACTGGTGGCATTAACAATGCACTATTTAAGCATATTTGAGCATATCTGGAGAATGAAGGGTTTTTATTTTTAGTGCTGCAGAATTGTTTTGTTAATCCAAGGGGTGGCAACTAGGAAAACATCTGGAGAGAATGGAATTAAAGTTGTACAGGACCTGGTTTGAATGAAAGAATTATCAGTAGTAGTATTTTAAAGTATAAAATGACTATAATCTGAATTCAACTGGATATGATTCGATATTGTTTAATTAAGTTTTAAACCTAACAAGGTGGTCATGTGGCTGTAGTTAGGTTTTAAATAATGGAGCTTTTGACTGTGCATTAGGTTCTGATGACGTTGAAGAATTAAAGATGAGAGTACTAAACCTTATACCACTGTGGCTTTTTTATTTTGTAATGGTGTAATAGCACTGTGAGTGTCTCATTGTATAGCATTGACATTTGGAGAATTTGCTTCTTCTATATACAGAGTGACAGTTTGGTTTGTTCATTATTTGTTTTTTATAGGTTGATGAGATGCCACCTGAGCTGTTTAGGAGAAATGGATCAACCACTGACAACATGATGACAAATACTTCATAGGTTCATAGGTTCATATGTTTGTACTAGGCTATTGGCCCTAAGGCCTATACCAACCTAGCCATAACAATTCCTTGTCTATTTCTTCCCACACTATTTACTTCGTTGGACCCCTGTCTGACTGACTGACGTGATCCCTGGGGTGAATTTCCTTTCCCCCATCCAGTCATCAAGGTTCCTTTTGAAGAGGGCCAAAGAGGCGCTCTGCTCGACATGTATGGGCAGTCAATTCCAAAGCCTGGGGAGTCTCTGGGTCAGGAACCTATCCTTCCAGCATGTTTTGTTTATTATGATGACAAGGTTTAGATCCCTGGAGTGTGTGGCTCTGAAGGATTGGGATTTCTTTAAGTGTAGCATGTGCAACAGCTCTGGGTTTGACATGGCCTTGCATGTTAAGCAGAGATCGCTTCGGAGTAGACGATATGCAACAGAGTATAGCTGGAGTTTTTTTAAGGTGGTCAGCATAGGGCATCTGCTTTAGGCCTGTGATTCTTTTAGTGAGGTATTTATGCAGCCTTTACAGTTGTTGCAGATGTCTTGAGAGGTACATACCAAATAGGGCGATGTATTCTATAATGGGTCTAATGAGGGATGAGTACAGTGGGACAATGACCTCCTTTTTTCTGGATGAAAAGCCCTTAGTGATGAAGGATTTCCTGACTGTTGTGGTGATGTGGTTATTGAAGGTGAGACCACTGTCCACCTGTGTCCCTAAGTCTCTTCTCACACTTTTGGTGTTTAGTGTACTGCCACCTATGTGGTAATTCACGGGTACATGTTTTTCCCCCAAAGGGGATAACTATACATTTCTTGTCATTGAGCTTGAGCCCATGGCTCTGGCACCAAGCATCTGTTTCTGTAAGGCCCTTTTGTAGAGTATCCACATAATTTGGGGATTCAATAATGGCTCCCAGTTTGCAGTCATCTGCAAACTTTGTTAGCCAGGGTCCCTTAGTGTTGGCCTGTACTTCAGAGAAGTAGATGCCAAACAAGAGAGGTCCCAGGACTGAACCCTGAGGTACTCCACTTGTCACTTGCCTGGAGCTGGATTTGGAGTCAGCTACATTTACAGTGTGGGTTCTGTCATTAAGCTAGTTGACAACTCCTCAAGTGACGTAGGGATTAATGCCCAGCTTAGTAAATTTATCTATGATTCCAGAGTGGGGGATGGTGTCAAAGGCCTTGGCGAGGTCCAGATAGGCTGTGTGGACTGCCTTACCCTTGTCCATGGCTCTGGAGTCTGATTTGAAGAAGTCAATCAGGTTCAGGAGACAAGATCGGCCCTTCACAAACCCAAACTGAGTGGGGTCCAGTGTTTTAGGGTTGCCAATGTCTTTGTTTATAAATTCCATGATAATACATTCCATGGCCTTGCAGATCAGGCTCGTCAGACTGATGGGGTGGTAGTTCCCGGGATCCAAGGTGGATCCCCCCTTATGGAGTGGGATAACTGTAGCTGTGCGCCACTCAGTGGGCATGAAGCCTGAGGTGAGGGTATGATTAAACATGACACTTAGGTGAGGTGCCAGTACTCAGTTTTTTCCCTTGATTCGAAACATAGCACTTTTGATTAAGCAGTGAACACAAGTCTTGGGAAATGCTACCAGTTACACTGAATCAAGATGAGAAACTGTTAAGCAATCTATCAAGATGAGTAACTGTTAATCTGCATGTGAAAAGCCGTCAGACCAAGTAAGTGAGTGTAGATGTGGCAGTAGTAAATGCACCATCTGGACAAGCATAGAACACGTTTTTTAAATGGGAACATTGCATTGAACAGTTCGTCATGCCAATGGAAGTTCAGGACAGTACGAAAGAAATTTTCAGTTTCAGTTTTCAACTTGGTAACTTGAAGAAGAAATTAATGAAATACAAATCGCTACAGCTTCACAACTTTTTCTTCAGGAAAAGTATTAATAGAAACCGTGTTCCCAAAGGGTTGAGATTACAGTGGTTCATAAATGACATGGTAGAAGCTTCTTTGTTTCACCAAGAAATAACTGAGTTTTTTTTTTATTTACAGGGATGTGCCTATATGAAAATCTTGGTTCAGGATAACATTAGATAAATAGAGAAACTCAAGAAAGAAACATAAATGAATATTGTCAATTCTAACATATCTTTTATTTGAAAGTTATAAGGATCCTTATGCAGACATATTTAATAAAACTGATGATAAATACGAGGACCTTAAAACCAGGAAGGATAAGAAACTAGTACACAATGGTTTGGATTTCAAACATAAGCATGTTTATTGAGTGCAACTTAGGCATTTAGATAATAAAGATGATGACAGCAATCTTCAGAATGCTAATGACGATGGTTATAGTGTGAATTTGGGGATAAGTTCCTTAAGGATAACAGTTTGTGAAGACATCAACAGAACTGGAACAATGTGAGTGAAACAATGGAAAAACAATGAAACAGCAATAACACCAAGGCTCTAGATGGGTCCCTTATTAGAAAAAAATTCACAACAAGCAAAGAGGTTGAGGGAATCAATGGAACTACAAGTAATGAATAAAGGTACTGTAAACATTTTAGAAAGCAATAATTTTAAAGTATATAATTTGAGAAATTATGATGTCACTAAAAAAAATTTTGATTTTGAAAGAGGTCTTAACATATGTTCCTGCAATTTAAATGGATTTAGTAGACTCTGTTACATAATTAAAATTATCTGTTAGGAAACTTAACTTGGGAATGGTATTTTGTAATAATAAAACTTTAGACAGGGGACATAATATAAGCAACAAATTTGTGAGGCCAAGTTGTTATAATCTACCCCTTCATACCCTTCATCCTGGTTTGAAAACGTAAGTGAAAAATATATTAGAGAATTATATGAAATAGGTCCACCAATGAGGTATTATAATTTGATACCATCTGAAAGGAGTACATTTGGCCCAGATGACATACCAGTGGAAGCATGGAGGTGCTTAGGAGAAATGGCAGTGGAATTTTTAACCAGATTGTTTAATGAAATTTTGGAAAGTCAGACGATGCCTGAGGAGTGGAGAAAACGTGTTTTGGTACCTATCTTTAAAAGTAAGGGTGATGTGTAGAGCTGCAGTAACTACAGAGGGATAAAACTGATCTGTCACAGCTTGAAGTTATGGAAAAGAGTAGTGGAAGCTTGGTTAAGAAGGGAGGTGATGATTAGTGATCAGCAGTATGGTTTCATGCCAGGAAAGAGCACTATAGATGCAATGTTTGCTCTGAGAGTGTTGTTGGAGAAAACACAGAGAAGGTCAGAAGGAGCTGCATTGTGTCTTTGTGGACTTAGAGAAAGCATATGACAGGGTGCCTAGGGAGGAGTTGTGGTATTGTATGAGGAAGTCGGAAATGGCAGAGAAGTATGTAAGAGTGGTACAGGATATGTACGAGGGTAGTGTGACATTGGTGAGGACTGCGATGGGAGTAACAGATATGTTTAAGGTGGAGGTGGGATTACATCAAGGATCAGCTCTGAGCCCTTTCTTATTTGCAGTGGTGATGGACAGGTTGACAGATGAGATAAGACAGGAGGCCCTGTGGACTATGATGTTTGCAGATGACATTGTGGTATGTAGTGAGAGTAGGGACCAGGTTGAGGAGACCCTGAAGAGGTGGAGATATGCTTTAGAGAGGAGAGGAATGAAGGTCAACAGGGCTAAAACAGAATATATGTGTGTAAATGAGAGGGAGGGTAGAGGAATGGTGAGGATGCAGGAAGTAGAGTTGGTAAAGGTGGATGAGTTTAAGTACCTGGGATCAACAGAGTAATGGTGAGTGTGGAAGAGAGGTGAAGAAGAGAGTACAGGCAGGGTGGAATAGGTGGAGAAGAGTGTCAGGAGTGATTTGTGACAGACTGGTACCAGTAAGAGTGAAAGGGAAGTTCTACATGAGGGTAGTGAGACCAGCTATGTTATATGGGTTGGAGATGGTGGCATTGACAAAAAGGCAGGAGTCAGAGCTGGATTTGGCAGAGTTAAAGATGTTAAGATTTGCACTGGGTGTGACTAGGATGGACAGGATTAGAAATCAGTATATTAGAGGGTCAGCTCAGGTTGGACAGTTTGGAGACAAAGCAAGAGAGGCGAGATTGCATTGGTTTGGACATGTGCTGAAGAGGGATGCTGGATATATTGGGAAAATTATGCTAAGGATGAAGCTGCCAGGTAAGAGGAAAAGAGGAAGGCCTAAGTTAAGGTTTATGGATGTGGTGAGAGAGGACATGCAGGTGGTTGGTGTGAAAGAGCATAATGCAGAGGACAGGAAGAAATGGAAACAGATGATCCCCTGTGGCGACCCCTAACAGGAACAGCCGAAAGAAGAAGATGATGAAAGGTGTACATTAGTTGAACTTACCTCAGATAATGACACATTCGCTCAAAGATTCATGGATTTTTTTTGATATAATGAGTAGGGTTAATTATTTCCCTGAGGCATTTTTGTAATTATTGATATTAAGAAATGTTCTCTGTCTTACCACAAAATATAGGCCTAACATGGTTTTATGACATTATTATTGACATGAAGGTGTTTACTAACTGCAATGTAAAAATCCTAGAGTAATTTATGGATACTGTTTTGAGTTATTTATTTATTTTTTTTATTATTTTATGAAGGTGAATACTACAAATAGGTCAGTGATGTTGTCTCTGTTTTTTGCTAACATTATTATATGTTAGTGGGAAAACACTTTGTGCTTAGCAGCCCATTCAAAACTAAGATGGCTACCTATGTCTGTATTTTGTATGACATCTTCATGAGATGGACAGGGTCTTTACATCAATTAGAAAATGATATTACTTATATTAACTCAACAATATATATATATATATATAAAGATGCAAAGGCAGACAGACATATAGTCAAGGATTTTTACACTTCAACAGTTGTCATCCTTTTTATCAGAAGAAGAATCTGGCTAAAAGGCAAATGATTACAGCATTGAGACTCACTTTGGATGAGGAGCAGTTTTGGATGGAACTACCATGTCTGAAGTCCACGTTTCAAGAAAGAGAATACTCTGAGTCATTAATTAATACATTCATGGAAGAAATTTTAAATAATACACATACTGTAGTAAGTTTACACCAGTACTACGTAAAGGTGTTATCATTGCTGTAGCAATGGCAATTAGAAATAAATTTGAGAAAGCTATGATGATTAAACCAAGTGTGCACATGAATGAGATAAAGGAGATTATTAGGAACCACTGGGGAATTTTTTCAGCTTCTAATATTGAGGAACAGATGATTGGTAAGGACCTTACCTTTATACATAAAAGAGCTATAATTTGTAAAAACAGTTTTGAGAGACCCGTATGAAAATATGATGAGCAAACAGGGTGGCGATACTAATAAATGTGGGACATGTAGGCAATGCCCATATAGCAATAACAAAATAATTGGTAATAGTAAGGTCTTGACTTTAGTGCCAAGAAAAGGTTAAGCCTATAATTGTTGTTCCAAATGGGTTGTTTACATTTACTTTGGCAAAACTATTAACATTTAAAGAACTTGGATATATCAACATGTGTACAGTAATAAAATTGGTGACTTTAATAATGTCCTATTTTATCATATTTGGGCATATCCAGAGTATGAAGGATTTTTATTTTTAGTGTCAGAGAAAGTTTCTGCTAATCCAAGGGGTGGTGGCTGGAAAAAACTACCTCTTAAAGTATCTGCCTCCAAAAGAATCTCTGTCACCATCTAAACAATCTTCAACTCCAGCTGCTGATTCCTCACCCTTTCCCACCACTGCGTTACACTAGCCGAAGCCAGCTGGCTGCCAGTTTAACATTGAGCCAGTCTATTCCTTGGCTCTTAATTTTTCTAGCTCCTGAAATAAAACTCCTGCCCTTCTCTTTCCTCTAGCTTACTTAGTGCATTGTATAATCTTAGGTCTCATAGCCACTCAGGGCCTCTCTTGCAAACACACAAAACCAGACTTCAGTGTTCTAACCACTACTTTTCTACCTTTTAGACACAAGCTCTGGAGAGATCATCCCTTACATCTTAAAAACCTGTCTGACTACTCCTCCTTTTGGGCATAACTTAAAGAGCATTCTACTGCACTAAATGGTGTACATAGTGTAATTAGTGATCTCTGCTTACTACCTTTTTAAATAGTTTTTTTTTCTATTGTATATTAACTATTCCTTTATTTTTAGTGTGTTTGTTATTATATAAATTATTTGTATTTTTCCACTTGATGTGTATTCACATTCTGGACTGAGAATTAAGTTGGTCCAGTGGGATCAGTGCTCTACCCCAGTTCACCAACTGAAATGAAAATATTAATTTATTAATTAATTAAAGTGGTGACTTTTAATAGATGTTTGCACATGTCCTGTTTTGAATTAAAATGTTATCATTAGTAGCATTTTAAAACATAGAATGATTCTATATTGTTCAATTAAGAGATTTTAACTTTAATAAGGTGGGCACGTGACTGTACTTTTATTTCTTTAGTAGGTTCTGATGAAGTTGAAGAATTAAAAATTAAAATAATAAACCTTATACCATTGTGCCATTTTTTTATTTTGCAATAGTGCAACAGCACAATGAGTGTCACATTGTATAGTGCAGTAGTTTGGAAAATTCTTAAACAAAAAAAATCAGCGGTATTTTGCTCTGTTCCTTGTAAATTTTGTGTCTTTTTGACAAAATATTGTGGACTGCAATTACCACACAACAAGCTTGTATGTTTCAGAATTTGTATCATTCTTAAAATGCATGAATATACAAAGTTTGTTACTCTAGCAACTTTCTATACATAAGTTGTTAAAATCTGTACCTGATTTATGTCTTTGTTACTGACACTTGACCTAAGAAGTTGAGAGGGCCGTGGCAGTTTTAGTGAATTGCACTATATGGTTCTGACAGCAGAGAGATGAGATCAGTGGTGGCTGGTGACTTCAAATCACAGGGGGGCTGCAGGAGACAGCTGAATGGGTGGGGTCAAGAGGAGGGGGTGTGGTCAACCAGAAAGGGGAGGAGCTATGCACAAAACCACAAAAAACTAACTTTAATTAAATACGCTGTCCTGGGTGGCAAACCATCATTATGAAAGTCCAATCAAGACAAAAATAAGTGTAGAAGAATACAAATATTTCAATGCATTGGCTGCATGACAGCTTACTTAATATCTAGATGGAAACAAAAGGTTGTGAGGCACGAAAAAATAAATTACTTTTTAAATACATTACTGGAATGCCAGTCGAAATCAAGTATAAGAAAAACCAAAAGCACTCAACTCAAACCACTTCTCCTTGCACTGCAGTTCTAATTATAATATATTCAGCTTTATTAAAGTACCAAGTAACATGAAAGTAGAAATCTATGTGATGCCCCCACTTGTAAAAATGTTTCTTATCCAAAAAAGACCTGCTGCCTGACAACTTGTTTCATGGGGAAAACATGATAAAAGTAAAAAATGAAAAGCAAACAAGAAACAAGCTCAAGATACATTGCTTAAAGGATTACTGTACAGGTTATGGACCACACATGATTGGCATTCTGTTTAGTTTACGGGTAAAGTCCGTAGAGATGACTGGAAGTCTCCAACAAGTGTAATGAGCTTTTTAAAATAATGGAATCCTGTTCTTTAATACCCAAGGCTTATACATTATCTAGTCAAGTATTCTCTGCATGGCAACAACAGAAAGGCTTTCAATGTTGGCAATTCTTTAACAGTATGTTATTAAAAAGCTACTTGCATCTTACGATCTCAAACAAGCTTACCTTATGGTCATTAAAGCATTGCTACTTAAACACAGAGCAACAGGCACTTTGAGTAATAAGCATAAATCTGAGTAATAAGCATAAATCAACAGTACAAAAATATGACAGAAACCAAACCATTCTGCAAAATCAAGGACAGATGAAAAGCCACTGTAGTACTTATGCAGTGTGTCCTCCCCATCCAAGGTAGATACAACTACTCCTTGTCTTGCTTGGACACATCCAGAGTCACTACATGGGGGAGTGGGGTGCAACAAGCATGTCACAATTTGAAATCTCTCTGGCTGACTGTGATGGCCCTGAAACATTTGTCATACCTCTCAACCTCAAGAGCAAGAAATCTGGGCAAAGCCATACACAGAAGTGGGACAAAGGCCCAAAAATAAGGACAATTTTTAAATATTGCTCTAATAAACTTAGAAAGATAATAGAATAGGTCTTGCATTAGTATGAATTTTCTGAAGGGTATAAAATCTGAAACTCAAATGTCTGTCATTTTCTAACTTCAGTCTTTAGTGATTTGTCACTAACTTGCCAAAACACAACTTTATGAAAAATGGACCAAAAATGTGATGCAAAAATATAAAATAGACACACAATACAGCTGCTACCTGTCAAAGAATGGACACTTTAATATTAGTACTGCTACCTTGAGCAGCTGACAAAATAAAAGAATCTACATGCATTTCAAGTAATCTATAACTTTGATTATTACAGTTATTTCTTAATTGTAAACCCTCCATGTTTTCTTCCAAAATTGCTATTTTATGGAGGGATTATTAGGGGGAAGAGCAACATTTTGAGCTAAAATTGGGGACAGTTGAGAGGTTGGCTATGCCTAATTCTATAAAGCAATTTATTTGCATGTACCTCTCAACCTGTTAATGCAGTAAATCTGAACAAGGCCAAATATATTGGGGCACATATAAGCAGTACTAAAATTGCTCTTATATAAATTGAGACAGTTGATAGAACAGCTCTTACTTTAACATGCATTTTTCTGAAGGTTATGAAGTCTGAAACTTATTATTTAGTGACTTAATTTCTAAATGATCTGCCAGAAAACTACAAATTTTATGAAGAACAAACCAAAAATAAGAAGCAAAAATCTATTCATTCTTTGAAAATCTGGACAGTTGGGAGGTATATTTCAGCTGGGCCTGTCTGAGTTTGCTGCCCTTCCCCCCTGACAAAATAATGGTTGAATGGAGCCTCTGCAGCCATTCCAATGAACCATTACTTGGCTATTTCACTCCATTTACCATAAACACTAATGTGCATACTGCTTTACTTCTATGATGAGTTGGACTTCATTTGAAAGTTTTATTTTGTATTTTACAGCACAAACACTAAGTCATCTGTTAAACAAAGCAATGCAGTCTCACAATGAAAACTTAGCATTAAAACTTCTCTGCCCTTGAAACTCACATTCATTGAAACAGCATTGAAACCCACATTCAAAGAAAATACATTTTGCCAGTGGCAGATAAAGATTAATTTTGGGCTGTTTTCAAATCATAGGCCCCTTGCATATGAAACATACATGTGCTCTTTGATACACCTTCCTCATTGTACTAAAAGTATATTCCTTGTACAATACAGTACACTTGATAGAGGGTGTTTTAAATTTGTTTTGAACATTTTTCCAGTAAGCAATGAAACAAACCATATGCACCCATAATGGCAAAACTGCCCAGTTGAGAACATTTATCATAAAAAAGTCTACTCAGACTTCCACAGTCCACCATTATTAGTAAATATACACAATTCTACAGTCCACCATTATTAGTAAATATGCACAATTCCACAGTCCACCATTATCAGTAAATATGCACAATTCTACAGTCCACCTTTATCAGTAAATATGCACAATTTTACAGTCCATTATCAGTAAATTTGCACAATCTCTGAAGTAAGACATCTAAATAATTCCACATTAAAGAAATCTGTAACTAATGAAGCGGTTGCTGCTAGCAATCACCTTTATATTTCATGGTTTCATCGAAAAATAAAGTGTCTGTTGCCCCTCAGGAATAAATTGCCTATATTACATTAAAAATGATAAGCTAGTAATAATATTGCAAGAGGAAATGGATGGCAAACTGATAACAGACTCATAGTTAGTATCTTCACCAAGGAGAACATTCTCAGTCATCCACCCCTTGTGGGAGTAGAACCCACAGCCTTCTGCATCAAAACAAGTACACAACCTGTTGTGCTATAGTATTAACTAGGCAAAGCACTAAACTTCTATTCCCCTGCAGCTCTCAGCTCCTTGTAAAATCTACTCAATACTCAACTGCATCTCAACTGCAGCTCAAGAAAACTGGAAAAAGCCAAAATGTATTGGGGGTCAAAAGCCCAAAACCAGGAACAGATTAAACATTGTTTGTATAATGTTGTAAAGTTGCTAGAATAAAATGTGTTGCGACCATACATTTTACTGCCAAGGTTGCTGAGCAAAAACAGTCAGAGTAACATACCACTATGCCACATCAGCTGCTTTGTAAAAGAGAGGAAGACTGAAACTTAAATGGCTATCATTTAGTGAATTCAGTTCTCACCATAGCTGTCAACCTCTTAGTACAAAACACCTGGACAAATACAGCCCTCAAACATATTCAGTGAATTCAGTTCTTGCCATAGCTGTAAACCTTAGCAGAAAAACCTGGACGAAGCCAATAATGGGGGAATACAGTCCCAAAAATAGGGACAAATTTAAAATATTCATCTTATAAACTTAGAAAATTGCTAGAAAAAAAGGTTGTGCTACTATGTATTCTGAAGAACATGAAGTTTGAAATTCAAATGCCAGTCAATTTTACTGCTGACAGAACAAAAACAATTTTCAGCAGAGACACAGGGATTAATACTGCAGACACGTCTTTGTAAAATGACAGGGCACCATAGCAAATCCACACAAACACAGGGAGGAGATGCAGACTCCACACAGAAGCCAACCCCAACCAAGAATCAAACCAAAAAACCTATAGCTGTGAGGCAACAATACTACCACTGCACCATCAAATATGGAAGGAATTAAACATTCAGAAACCTGAAGTCTGAAATTCAAATGCGTGTCAATTTTACGACAGAACAAAACAATTTTCAGCAGAGGGATTAATACTGCAGACACGTCTTTGTAAAATGGCAGGGCACCAGAGCAAATCCACACAAACACAGGAGGAGATGCAGACTCCACAGAAACCACCCGAACCAAGAATCAAACCAGAAAACCTATAGCTGTGAAGCAACAATACTACCACTGCACCATCAAATATGCAAGGAATTAAACATTCAGAAACCTGAAGTCTGAAATTCAAATGCCTGTCAATTTAACTGCGGACAGAACAAAAACAATTTTCAGCAGAGACGCATGGAATAATACTGCAGACACGTCTTTGTAAAATGGCAGGGCACCAGAGCAAATCCACACAAACACAGGGAGGAGATGCAGACTCCACACAGAAGCCACCCCAACCAAAAATCAAACCAGAAAACCTATAGCTGGGAAGCAACAATACTACCACTGCACCATCAAATATGCAAGGAATTAAACATTCAGAAACTTGAAGTCTGAAATTCAAATGCCTGTCGATTTTACTGCAGACAGAACAAAAACAATTTTCAGCAGAGACGCAGGGATTAATACTGCAGACACGTCTTTGTAAAATGGCAGGGCACCAGAGCAAATCCTCACAAACACAGGGAGGAGATGCAGACTCCACACAGAAGCCACCCCAACCAAGAATCAAACCAGAAAACCTATAGCTGTGAGGCAACAACACTACCACTGCACCATCAAATATGCAAGGAATTAAACATTCAGAAACCTGAAGTCTGAAATTCAAATGCCTGTCAATTTAATTGCGGACAGAACAAAAACAATTTTCAGCAGAGATGCAGGGATTAATACTGCAGACACGTCTTTGTATAATGGCAGGGCACCAGAGCAAATCCACACAAACACAGGGAGGAGATGCAGACTCCACACAGAAGCCACCCCAACCAAGAATCAAACCAAAACTATAGCTGTGAGGCAACAATACTGCCACTGCACCATCAAATATGCAAGGAATTAAACATTCAGAAACCTGAAGTCTGAAATTCAAATGCCTGTCAATTTTACTGCGGACAGAACAAAAACAATTTTCAGCAGAGACGCAGGGATTAATACTGCAGACACGTCTTTGTAAAATGGCAGGGCACCAGAGCAAATCCACACAAACACAGGGAGGATATGCAGACTCCACACAGAAGCCACCCCAACCAAGAATCAAACCAGAAAACCTATAGCTGTGAGGCAACAATACTACCACTGCACCATCAAATATGCAAGGAATTAAACATTCAGAAACCTGAAGTCTGAAATTCAAATGCCTGTCAATTTTATTTAACATTTGTTAATCAGGACAGTCTGACTTGGAACAAAAAAACAATTTTCAGCAGAGGCCCAGGAAGAAATAATGCAGACATGTCTTTGTAACATGGGAGGACACAAAAGCAAACCCACACAAACACAGGGAGAAGATACGGAGCCCACAAAGAAGGAACCCCAACCAAGAATCAAACCTGAGAACCTGCAGCTCTGAGGCAACAATGCTACCAGTGCACCATCAAATAAAAACAAACCCACACAAACACAGGGAGAAGATAACAGACCCCACAAAGAAGGAACCCCAGCCAAGAATCAAACCTGATAACCTGCAGCTGTGAGGCAACAATGCTACTACTACACCATCAAATATCAAGCATTGCAACATTTACAAACCACAGATATTATGAGGAACAGATCAGATCAAATATGAGGCAAAATCAATGGTGGTGAACTCAAGTCTTTAACACCTGCATACAGGGGACAGGGTTCAAGCCTGAGGTATTCCCTACCACACCACCATGAGCACCTGGGGCATTTTCACACACACACTAGAAACAGCAAGTACCATACACACACAAAGTTTAAAACAAGCACCATACACACAAAAAAAGTATAAAACAAGCACCATACACACACAAAAAGTATAAAACAAGTACCATACACAAAAAGCATACATTGTAAAAATCAAAAGGTACCATACACTTACCTGTCCATTCTCCATAATATCCAGCTTCCAGCTAATGTACATCCTGCCCAAATATCCGAGACCCCCAAGATCCCTGAAATCAAACCTCCCGACGAGACTGTTCCTGGCTGTTGCAGTCCGCCTCGATGGGGACTGCCGGACTGCCTGGAGCATAAGATAGACGCAGTAGTCAAAACTTTATTTTTTTTTTTGTTCTGAGGGGGCTGCAGTCCGGCAGTCCAATAGCATGGGCCGCCCCTGGATGAGATACAGTTCTGGGCCATCATTTGTGACTTCATTCCCCTGATCTCTAGCACGTACATGAGGTATCCAGTCATGCAAGTGACTCTAATTTGTGCCCATGTGTGTCTTTGTGGGTGTATGGGCACAGAGGTCATTTGTGAATTCATTCACCTGATCTCTAGCATGTACATGAGGTATCCAGTCATGCAAGTGACTCTAATTTGTGCCCATGTGTGTGTTTGTGGGTGTATGGGAACAGAGGGTATAGTTCTCAGCTGTCCATATTTTCCCTCGTATTAGTGGTCTGCTCTTTAATTGACAAACATGTGAGTTTTAGACTTCATACTCTTCAGAAATTGATTGCTAACATAAGATCTGATATGCTAGCAACTTTCTAAGTATATAATACCGACATTTAAAATCTGTTCCTGATTTTGGGTGTTTATTTCTTCTTCCTCAGCAAACTGGTTGAGAGGACATGTGGCAACAATGGGTTGCATTGTATGGTTCTCACAGCAGTGAGTTGAAATACATTTCTAGGTCATTACATACGCATTCATTCATTCATTTGATTGCATGCAAACATCTAGCATGCATGCATTCATACAAGGGTTATATAATCGCGCGCGCGCGCGCGTGTGTGTGTGTGTGTGTGTGCGTGTGTGTGTGTGTGTGTGTGTGTGTGTGTGTGTGTGTGTGTGTGTGTGTGTGTGTGTGTGTGTGTGTGTGTCTGTGTGTGTGCATGTGTGTAAATAAATACTTGGTTCCTGCATCCCTAAGTAGTTACAGTGTAAAGGAAGGAATCGATTGTAGTTGTATGTTCTTGGGGTATGATCTTGATTTCATTGTTTTTGTTGGCTGTTGACACTGTTGTTTGTTATCTGGCTTTGAATGCACTGGACAGCATGATGTCTACAAGTTTAATGGTAACATTTTAGCTATGAACTCATTTTTCATTTAGCTTATTTTTTGCAAGCACATTTGGGTGGTTGGTGCATTTGCATTTGATGGGCTACAGCAATGTTTCTGGTACTTAGTACAGATGACTAAACACATGAGCTGTGAATGAGCTGTTCTTGTAATGCAGGGTTTTTCCCTTCTCTTTCCATTTTGTCTGTGTTTCAAGGAGTATATTACTACTTATGCCAAATCTGTTTTTATTATGAAAGCAATTTGTTTTGTTTAGAAAATGGTTGGCAGTGTTTTGGCTGTAAAATCTGGAAAAAGGTATCACATTAAATCCAAATCTATGTGTTAAGTAAAGGATAAAATTGTTTGATCATTGTTTTATGGAGTAAGACAACTAA
This sequence comes from Protopterus annectens, assembly GCF_019279795.1. NCBI lineage: Eukaryota > Metazoa > Chordata > Ceratodontiformes > Protopteridae > Protopterus > Protopterus annectens. The sequence goes on from NC_056726.1 coordinate 710,009,163, forward strand.
GTAATGGGAAATTGCAATGGCTGGGGAGTCCATGGCCCCATATGACCATGACCCAGCTCTGTTTGGATATGAATTGCTGAAGTGGTTGTAGGAAATAGTTATGCTGGTGGCTGTTTATTCACCAATGTTTGTAAAATATTTATTAAAATAAAAACAAAGCCTATTCACAGCTTACGACAAGTTAAGTGAGAAACCATTCAGTAAAAAATTCACTGAGCTTGTGGAAGGGACAATTAATATCTGCCCTTGGAGGACTTGTAGTGCAGCAAGTGTGGGGTGAAATACATATTGTGATGTAAATATGGAAACCTGAGCAATTCAAAGAACAGAAAAAGGAAAGATGAACAGATATCTTGGGGGTGAATAAAATGTAGGTGTTTTTGATTTATTACAGTGGAGATTGCCTAGAAAAGAGACCGGTGGACTACATGCAAATGATTTATATGAAAAATGGAAAAAGAAAAGAGAAACAAAGAGAGGTAAAGAAAATCTCCAAATAAAAAAATGTAGGAGGATGATAGAGGTAAAATTGTTACTTTGTTAAGGAGAGCACAGTAAGAACAAATAGACTGGAATACATTATGCCACAAGATAATCAATTATGAAGGGGGAACTTTCAGTGATGAAAGAGACTGCAGAGAAAGAGATAGACTGGAGAAGAAGACTCCAAAAGAAAGACACATATGATGGAGATCTAGTTCCTAATTGCTAGAGGCGCATTATGAGCAATTACACCTGGAATGATGTCCCTATGTGCTTTTGACAATTTTTCTTTGGCAAAAAGGACCAGACTTGTAATAATACTAATAAATAAAGGAACAGAAGTAACCATTTTTGCAGGAAATGCAAAACGATACTGAGCACAGCTTGTGAAGAGAGATAATTACGTTAGGGCAAAGACAAAGGAGGTGCTAATACCAGAAAAGTAGATTTGGGGGTGTATTGCCAAAATTAATAACTACACTAATGGCCCTGATACCTGAGAATATTTTAGACACAGACATATTGAATTGTAGGGCATTGGAAACCACAGATAGACACTTTCAGTTTGGGGTGAGTCACTGCTCTGTCAATGTAATAATAATTAATGTAATTTCCAGTACAAAATGGGAACCAGTTTATATTCTATCTCCAAAGAGTACTGCAAAACTAAAGCAGTACATCTTTCAGGAGGACACTAAGAAATTTCTAAAACCTTTAAGGAATTCTTGTTTGTGGGCCTCTGACAGCCAAAAGTGAGCCTCTACAGCAACCTGGCACTGCCAGTGAAAAGACCTGGTGGGACATAGCAAATAACTTTTGAATATCTGGGTTTCATGAATGACACCACCACTAGCAGCAGTAGTTCCTGATATCATTACTATTGTGGAACAGCTTTCATCTACCATACCATACAGTGATATGGTTCTGACTGATGAGGCATGCAAAGCACAAATTGATTTCACTTGAAAAGTACAGGCTTAGGTTCATAGGTGTATACCAGGCTAACAACAACTAGAGCCCTTAAAAGCCTAGCTGTGCAATCCAAATGTGACCCACAAATTTGATTGATATTTGATTTGTAGGAGTGATTTATGACTGCCTCTGTCCATCAGTAAAGTTTTCAGTGTTTACCACATGGTCAGCTTGTAGAGCCCTACTTTGTTTCATAGACTAGTAGCTAGAAAATCAGCCATATTGGAAGTAGAAAATATAACTGTTTTCTGTCATATCAGTGATATTTTAATTGTATGAGAAGAAGCAAATGTAGAAAAAATACTTGTATGTAGTTATACCTCACCTTCAAAAGAAAGGATAGATTAGTAATGAAAATAAAATGAAAATTAGAACCTGCAGCAAATTTTTGGGGAATAGTTTAGTACAGTACCGAACAGCAAGTACATGAAACTACAATGAAAAACATGGAAAAATACAGTCTAAAAAGTAGATGCAAAGTGATGCATCTGTTTCATGGTGGCATAAGGGCTGAGCTCTTTATCTTCCAAGCACAAGGTTCAATACTTGATCCCAACTTCTGATCATAGTGTGGGGCTTGCATGTTTTCTGTGTTGGGTGCTGTCCTTCTTCTAAAGGTATAGTTGCATCAAGGAGAGAAAGTACTAGTTCAGACCTACTTCACCAGTTCATCTTGACAGGCCTGCCAACAGAATACACCCAAAATGAACACATATTTGAGCATCAATACAGACTCTGGGTGGCATTGCTTGGGGGAAAAGGTTGTGTGGAGCACCTGCTTTGGGCATCAACTATGGCACATAATATCCTCTAGAGAGAAGAACACAGATCATGTGCTGTGAGAGGGCTAGCTACTCAATGGTGTAAAAATGGGCTCTAGGTGTTTTGGTTATGTTGATCAATGTCACCAAATCAAGGAGCCACAATGTTTTTCTTTGAGCAATTGGACTTTTAGAACTTTTGCACCACAATGAGGACTGATTCTGAGATGAGTTTATAACACGAGCAGAAAGAAAGTGGACATTGCATGGGATCCATGACAACAAACAGCATATGAGGAAGCAAACAAGAAAATTCAACAGAATGCTGGGCTGGAGTCAGTAGATCCTAATGAAGCTTTTATTCTTGAAATGACTGTAAACAGCATCATTATGTCATAGGGACAGTGGCAGCAACAGATTGTCTCCAAACTGAAATAACCACCGGGATTTTGATCCAGAAGTTTCACTGAATCACAAATGTGATGTAGCATATGAGATCAACGTGTGTTGGCAGTATGTATTCCATTTCTGCATATGGAACAAATACTGGAACAACAGCAAGTGACTATAAAAACTGATTACCACACCCAGGGACGGTTACATAAAATGCATCTGTGACACAATTAACTGTACAAACTTCTGTCTGCAGGAATGACCAAACAATTCACTTAGACTGTCAGAGACACAAACTGGATGAACGTGTTATGGCAGCATACAACAATACTTTTTTGACAACTGAAATGTAATTTTGAAAAATCACTCCATCACTACCATGACCTCTAAACAGCTGACAAGAGAAAGTTGTAGATGGGTCTGCAAAAGTGGGTGTCTTGTAAGACCATTGACACAGTTGCACTTTGCAAAACAATTGAGGAAATCTTGTATGATGAGGCACAAACTGGATCTAACAACCAAGCAGATGTCTGAAGACTAGTATTAGTAATTAATTGACTGATATCTGAGCAATATATACACTCTTAACATCATGGTTACCGTTTGTGCATTGAAATGAATAGAAATACCCTTGTAGGAAGGATCTTTGACAAGTGTATTACAGCAACAATCTCCTGATGGGGGAATATTCTCTTTCTCTGGAGATAGTGTGATCTCAGAGTTAGTATATATAATTAGCAGGGGATGTGGGGAGGTGCAGGGGTGCTTGTCCCCTTCACAAAAGATGTATATATATATATTTTTTTTGAGGTGCATGCAACAAGGATTTTCCTCGCTCATGAGCAATTAACTATTAACATTTGTGTTGTTGACCTTTTGTGGTCGACATTCTTGCCATCGGCATTTTATTGTGTCGACCAAGGTAAGTAATCCCATATACATATATATAATAAATAGATAAAAATAGAAGACACTGCTTTGTTTGAACATTTGTAATATGAAACATTTTTATCAAGTTTAAAATATCAAACCAGCATTTAGCATTTGTTGTCAGTATTTGCTGGGAGTTTGAGTTTGTCCTTTCCCCACTATAGTGTAAACTTGAAGTTAATAAATATAAATTGCAGAGGGTGTGTCACACTCAACGCCTCATGTGGGGGGATGCAGGGTGTTTGCCCCACTGCATAAAAGCTATATTCTTTTTTAATGTATTTCTTCAGTTCCAATGCTTTGAGGTATATATAATACAATGTTAGTTTTAGAGTAGTGGAGTCCAGTTAATGGGCTGCCAGAGCCTGAAGGAATGAAGAAAGGTTAAACAGCATATTTGATTGGGAAGGGGAGATGGTCACATTAATACAAATATTACAAGAGGCAAGATAGTGCTAGTGAGGGAAGGAAAGCAAGAAAGTTATGGATTTCTAGTTCACAGCTCTTTTTTATTGAAACTTAACGTATTGGCTGTGTAATGTCTGAAACAAAGGGTCAGATCAAATTGGGGAAGAAATTTATGAGCACCAGCATTAGGCTATAAAGGAGAGGAACTGGATTAGTGCTGCACGGGGTTCCCTAGTTTTGCTTACATGCCATTTAATCAGGCTTGGAATTGTCAAACACAATTCAATGAGTCCCATTTTGTCAGATGATCAGTACAATTGTGAGTGGAGAGTTTCAGACTTGCCCCCCCCCAACAGACATGTTAAAGCCCATTCCTGATTTTATATATTTTGTGTTGTGATAGTATCATTTCACTTAGATGTGATTCAGTGAACTGCAGCTCAAACATGACAAACTAGTCACCATATATCATGTTCTGTAAACGTTTTAGCTTTACTTGCTTTATTTTGTTTTTTAATTAATTTGTTTTATTTTATTAGATGCTTAAATTTATGAACGCTGCTACCATTCATCATTTGTGTTGTTACTGCCTAGCTGTAAATGAAGCCATCAATGCAAAGTAGAGACGTTTCGTGTCACTTCAGTAAGATCCTTTTCAAATCACTTGGTATTCATGGACTGCATAGGAGAATGACAAAAACAGCCAGATTCATGAATTATGTTCCATTCTAATATAGTTTTACTGCAGCCTATAATCTTCTGTATTAACTATAGCAGAAGAAAACAAGAGAAGCAAACAAGAGGGCCTGTTGCAGATAACTAGGAACAACTTACGATGGAAAAGAAACAAAGATGACACAATGCTCTGTCAAGTTCATGCTGGCACCTACATTTAATGAAACACATAATTTGCGTTTACCATCATAAGGCCTAGCTAAGGTCTAGACAAGATAATCTTTCAATATATGAGACTTCTTACATCAAATAAGATAAAGACAATACTGAATGTTATAGAAGCCTAGTCTGTTAAGATCAATAGATATACTGCAGTTCATGCTGTTTTCAAACTTAGCGTTGATTCCCTGCGGGCAAAAGATCTTTAAAGCAAGTAAATGCAAAATGACTGCTTATTGGGTTTGTTTTCTTTGAAATTAGTAGCCAAGGCAACAGCTGAATTCAAAAATAATTCTTAGATTTGCCTTGATGGAAGAAAACAGATAAGTATACTCACATATAAATTGCACTCATGATCAGTCATGTGATGCTGAAATTAAAAAGTCATGAAGAATATTTACTGCAAACTGAGCATTGTACTAACAAGTGGCAAGCATTGCATATATCAACAAAAAATAACAGAGCTTCTGTTTATAGTAGCTAAACTTCATTATAAAAAAAATGTAAGGGGGCTGATCTGGTCCTGAAAACAAGTAACACAGCAGATGAAATATTATAGGATATAACTCCCTCACTGCATTCCTTTGGAGTAATTTGGAGAACATTTTAAATGTAGTCCTAAAAAATACAATGACTATAAAATGCAACAGAATTCATAGATTTCACTTTTGTAAAAAAACAGAGAAAGCATACATGTATTTTTTTTGCTATTCATCAGTTGAATGCGGCTTCAATTATAATAATTATTCTTGTTGCCACTCCGTTCCTTACGATAACAGTTTTGGGTCTCTTTACCTCCTCCACTGATTGCTTACAGGTTACATAAATCAGGAAGTGCTAAACTTCCCTTCCTAAAGCAGGAAAATGCATAGCGTTGATTGAATCTCTCCCTTCAAGTTAATATATAAATTTTGCTATGAAACTAGACAAATGTGTTTAGGTATCAGGATGTACCTTAAGTGAAATGGAGCCCTTGGCAAAGAGCTCAGTGTTGAACCTCCATGGTGCGTCCCATTTCCTGAAGCTTTCTATTGCCCACTATCTAATGGAGGCCCCACTTTGTACTTTCATTAGTCATTATCAACATTCTCTTTCAGAATATGGTTTATGTCTTCAACCTGTCTTTTTGAATGACTTGTGCAATTGGCAAACATTTAATTATGTGAGGGCCCTGTCCTGTGAATCCCACCATGCAAATAGCTTTACCTCCTGCAGTCTCTAAAACGATTCAACTACCTTTGAAGTTGACAAGTCTTGGACAAGTTAATAAAACTTTCGACAGTCTCATTTTCAGTGAAATGGGCCTGATTGCTTAAAACCCAGTATTGAAAGATGAGTCAGCATCATTGCCATAAACCCTCTCCACCCACCACTGCCAACTGTTTCCTTTACAGCTCCACAGAGCTACAAAGATTTCATGACAGGATCAAGATGTGTAATAATAGTTTGACAACCAGCATCAGTAAAAGTGTTCTCAGTGTAATATAACTAGTTAAAACAGCAAGTATCAATCCAGAACAGGCAAGCAGCTTACTGCAAATCAATAAAGAAAACAAAAAGAATTCCTTTTTTTCTGCCAAATGCCAAGTCATCAACTCTCTTCTTTGACTAAATAACATGACTAATCCTATTGCATATGTAGCTCCCACTGTATTTCACTGTATGGTTAACAGACTGTAGTTTTCTGATGCACCACAAGGTGGAGCTCCTTTTCATTGGATATGAAAGAGAGAAACGAAAGTGAAAGATATCAGACTGAAACACAGGGTGAAGGAATAAGGGGCCTTGCATTAAAACTGGATGTTTCTAGTGTCTGGGAGAGGGAAGTGTGGGCCTAGGCTTTTCCCTTTTTCCTTTTCTGAACTGGAACTGTTTAGCTTTATCTCAAAATAGTACTGGCTGTCATGTTGGGGATTTCATGTTACTCACCCCTCAGTGTAGATTTCCCCTTAAATGCTTTGTGAATTACAAATACCCGAGTTTCATATGAGTTCCAACTTTGGGCCCCATCATGCTAGCATTAAGACTGTAAGTAGTCACTGGCCAATGAACAGGGTATAACAGAGTGTTTTCAAAGTTTGGTCTGATTAGAACTGATCAAGGTTAAAGCTGCTGTTAGTATTGTTGCATTATAGAATCATTAGTGTTTAATGACATTGCATTTTTGCTCATATTTGAATGACAAGACCTCTCTTACTGAGTTCTGGGATGTGAGATTTCACTGTATGCATTCCTCATATTGCCTTATTGCTAATCTTTGTGCTACTGCAATAATTAGTTTGCTACTGTGCTGCTGCCTGTTAAGACTAGAGTTGCCATCTAGAATGAAATCTGTTATTATTTTTCAACCTTGGTGTGTTGGGTGTAAATAAGGGTGTCACCAGAGTCAGGTAGGAAGGAACCCGTACACTGTTCAGCTACACCTGTGGGAGGGCTACATTTGGGGGCTCATCCGGGATTGCCTGTACTGCCTAGAACTCCACCCTTTTCCCCTGAACATGTGTAAAGCAACACCAGCAGCAAGATGAACCCAGAAGTAGCCGCTAAGTGGTGCAAAAAGCACAATGCTCAGTCAGAGCACTGCTTAGTTCTAGTGTTGTCAGGTGTCACATGGACTGAATGCAAATACAGCAAATCACAGAATCCTTACCAGTTGTAGGCCGTGGATTTTTATTAGACAGCACCATGGACACTATAGAACAATGCACATTGGCCCTATTAGAATGGAAAAATCCTCTAATATGTGAGCATATACCTTCGAGTGTATCAGTTTCTGGTGAGAATGCAGTCCATGCGGTAATCCCTGAGAAGTGCACTACCCCAACAACAGAACAAATACATGTGGAAGCTATCCAAACAGGTCAGAACCTTGCACCAGAAACTGAAGCTTCATTGCCCACAAATACTATAGGGACTGAAGCTTTGAATGCTTTGAGAAGTCTTGTAGAAAAATGCTTAAGGCCTATACAGCCATTCACTGGGTTTGGGTACCGCAAATTACATTTTTTCTTGGGCAAACAACCCACACCTCAGGGAGAGGAAGAGTTTGAATCTTGGATTGATCAGGCTTCACAAGCCCTAGAGGAGTGGGATATCCCAGAAACTCAGAAGAAGCAGTGGATAAGTTTAAAGGGATTAGCTGCAGATACCATAAGCAACCTAAGGATGAGTAAGCAAGATTGCACAGCCAAGGACTATTTAGGAATGCTAAAGGATGTTTTTTGGAAGAACAGAGAGGGCTACTGACATACTGTTTCAGTTTGAACATACATATCAGGAAGTTGGTGAGAGACTATCTGACTACATTAAGCAATTAGATAAAATGGTCCACCGGATCATCCTAAAGAAGGGGTGGATCCAAAAGTAGCTGACCAAGTATGAATCAGTCAAATTTTAGAAGGAGCTCAAGCTATGGATCCCATTATGTGGAAACTGAGAATGAGAGATAGGAAAGCAACTCTAACCTATTCTCAATTGGTTAAAGAAGTGAGGGAAGAGGAAGCCCTGTTGGAAGCCAAGTCTTAGTGTTCAACATCAACTAAAGCAGTGAGGGAACACAAGCAGGAGCCTGCAGCAGTGCTTACTACTCTCACAAGGGAGTCATGGTCCAGAGTGTCCATAATGTAGAGGTGTCACAGTTGCAGCTCCAGGTGTCTTCCCTAACTGACACCATAGCTCAAGTTACCAAGACGGTTGCAGAACTACAAAAGACAGTGGTAACTTTAGCTGTAGGAAGGAATACATCTGCTAGAACCTCCACAAAGGGACTCAGGGAAGAAACAAACAAGCCAATGTATAGAGTTCCTACTGGATTTTGTTTTTGCTGTGAAAACACAGGCCATATCAAGCGACACTGTCCGCCCACTGTGCATACTTCTAGCTCATCTGAGGTGAACAACCAAATTGGAAAGCCATCTCTGTCTCAGCATCCAAAACCACAAAGGATTATTAAGAAAGAGTACCATCCTTTGAAATGGCGAAGCCAACCGACTGTACCGCAACAACATGCTGACTGCCGTATGGCTGAACAACACCAGAAACAGAAAGTACCAGACGGCCTAGTGGGACCGTCCCCTATCATGGCAGTGAAGATAGAGGGTGTGTACAGTAAAGCATTGTTGGATACTGGTGCACAAATCACCATTTTGTTCAGAGGCCTCTACCAAAAATACTTAAAGTATTTGCCACTTGGAAAGTTAGAAGACTTGGAGATCTGGGGGCTAAGTGACACAGTGTTCCCCTATGATGGTTATGTCTCACTCAACTTAGAATTTTCCACCTCAGTTGTTGGGTCAACAGAAGTTTTTGAAACTCTCATTACTGTGTGCCCCAGGCCAAAAGGAAATGATTCAGCATTCATTTTAGTGGGGACAAATACTGATCTCATCAGAAGAATCCTGAAACCTCAGTTGACCCAGGAATATCCAACATTACATCCACTCCTGAGACCAGCCTTTTGTGCCCTTAGAAGGAGAAGGATAGTAAGAAAGATGAAATTGGTCATGTATGGACCCTTCCTGGGAAAGAACATATAATCCATCCTGGACAGGTCACCTGCTTGAGAGCCAAAGTGAGGATGTGTGGACAAACAGCTTCCTGTCATCTCATGATGGAAATGGATCCAGAAATAGTCTTGCCACTGGGACTGGAATTAGTCCCCAAAGTTTGGCCTGCTGACAAACTGAAGTATCCTTATGATACTTTGCTTGTGGTGCTGAAGAATAAAGGAAGTACCCCATTGTCCTGCATTCACAAGTGTATTTAGGAAATGTTTATGCTGCCACTCCCTTACCTGCTTCTGTTTTGACAAGAAACGAGAGCAGTGTCGACAAGCTGAAGCTGGAAGATATTGATCTAGGTGGTGGTCTTCTGTCCCCTGATTGGGTAACCAGAGCTAAAGAGCTGTTGATGAAGAAGAAAAATTGTTTTTTCTACAAGTGAGCTGTATGTGGGTTGTACTAAAAGTGCAAACTACCAAATAAGATTAAAAGAAGACTGGCCTTTCAGAGAACATTCCAGAAGGGTAGCCCCAGGAGATCTGGAGGACTTGAGAAAACATCTGAAAGAATGTAAAGCTGCAGGGATAATTTGAGAGTCAGTAAGCCCATATGCATCTCCCATTGTCGTTGTCAGGAAGAAGAATGGGTCAATTTGCATGCATGTTGACTGTCGTACTCTGAATCAGCAAACTATTCCAGACCAGTACACAACACCCCAGATTGAAGATGCTCTAAATTGCCTGGTGGGCTGTAAATGGTTAGGGGTGCTAGACTTAAGGAGTGGATACTATCAAATCCCTATGGACTCAGAAAATAAAGAGAAGACTGCCTTCATCACTCCTTTGGGATTTTTCGAGTTTGATCACCTACCTCAAGTGTTATCGAATGCACCAGCAACTTTCCAGAGAATCATGGAAAGAACAGTTGGAGACATGCATCTCCTGGATGTCTTAGTCTACCTTGATGACATCATTGCCTTTGGGAAGACACTAGAGGAGCAGGAAGAAAGACTGACAAAAGTATTGGACAGAATTAAGAAGGAAGGACTGAAGTTGTCACTGGACAAATGCAAATTTTTCCAATCTTCAGTGACCTATGTGGGACATGTAGTGTCTGCAAATGGAATATCCACAGACCCCAGCAAAGTTGAAGCTGTGACATCTTGGCCCAGACCCAGAACCATCACAGAGCTGGGATCTTTCCTTGAGTTCTGCAGTTACTATAGAAGGTTTGTAGAAGGATTTTCAAAGATATCAAGGCCACTCAATCAATTGCTCCAAAATGATGAGAAACAGATGAAACAGATGAAGACATCCTTTTGAAGAAGCCAAAGGGACCAAGAGGCTCTAAAGAATTCATTGAGAGTCATTGGACTCCTGAGTGTGAAGAAGTGTTTGAACAGCTTAAGTATTGTCTCACACATGCCCCAGTGCTGGCATATGCTGACTCAGCAAAGCCATACATATTACATGTGGATGCTAGCAGAGATGGTTTAGGAGTCCTTTGCCAAGAGCATGACAGGAAACTGAGACATGTGGCTTTTATCAGTCGAAGTTTATCTCCAACAGAAAGGAACTATCCTACACACAAGTCAGAATTCCTTGCTTTAAAGTGGGCTGTAGTAAACAAGCTACATGACTACCTCTTTGGGGCTGAATTCAAAGTTCAGACTAACAACAACCTTCTGACATACATCCAGATCATTGCAAAGCTATATGCTACTGGCCACAGATGGATGGCAGCTTTATCCAACTATAACTTCAGTTTAAAATATCACACAGGACATGAAAATGGAGATGCTGATGGTCTGTCCAGAAGACCTCATGGGGATTTACACCCCAATGATGAATGGGTGGAAATTCCAGCACCAGCAGTGAGAGCTGCGTGCCAGATTGAAACCTGCTACTAACATACTGAATGTTGGTCCCAGAAGTTGGGGCTGTCTGTGAAAAGCATACCCCAAGCTTACTGTAATCTGGTCATGTTACAGGCTTTATCGCTACCAACTTTGAGTAACAGTGACCTCAGAAGAGATCAAAGAGAAGACCCCTTAGGTCAGTTGGTGGTAGCTGCTTTAGAGAAGAAACAAGTTGATATGCTTCATATTTTGCAAGTTGCTAAAAGCTATCATGCTAGTTATTAATATTAAATTGTATTTACAACCTGTTAAACTGTAAAGCTATACAAGGAATGGCTTAAAATTGCTTTATTAAAGCTATACAAGAGAGAGTAAAGATATGTAAAAATTCAGCAAGAATGGTCACTATTTTTTAATATGGTTTTGGATAGACAATGTTGGTATGCATAAATGTTTCTAATTTCTGGGTATGCAGTTGCGTCTGGTGGCAATTTCACAAGATACTTCTAAAAAAAACATAGGAATTTTCCAAAAATTTGCTTGATGTTAATGTTACTAAATTTGTAAGATTGGACTAAGTGTACTTTACAGTCTTTATATGTGCAAATACAAAATAATCCAGTACAAATTAAATTAATGTCTAGTAATGAATATGTGTGAAAAACCATGTTTAAAAAAATGGGTCCAGGATAGCTACTAGATTGAAATGCATGAATAGCAAACAGTCTATGTAAATACATACTGTACAGGATACACTGTAATAAGTTCAAAAGTAATTTGTCAAGTTGTAATATTATCACTGGTTTTAAGTTGGAGTCTTATTATTGTTTTTTGGACCATCATTTTATTTGTACTAGTATTGGTTACCCCAGTTAGAGGAAAATTATATTAAAATAGTGGTGCAGCAGTTAACGTTGTTGCCTCACAGCAAGAGGTTCTCCAGTTCGATTCTCGGCTGGGGTGCCTTCTGTGTGGAGTTTGCATGTTCTCCCTGTGTTCGCGTGGGTTTCCTCTGGGTACTTCTGTTTCCTCCCACATTCCAAAGACATGCATCTGGAGCATTTCTCCCAGGGCCTCCACTGAAAACAGGCTCTGTGGAACCTAGTCGGACATTCCCAGTCAACAAATGTTAAATAAAATAAAAATATTGTACTCATACAGCTAATGGACTAATATGTACATAGCATTCTTTAGTGTATAAATCATGTTTTTTAAATCCTTATGTATTAAATATACTGAAATAATTGCATTCAAATACTTATTATCTAAGCCCAGTTCAGTACTTTATGTTCACTTCATAGGTTCATAGGTTGATACTAGGCTATCTGCCCTAGGGCATTTATAAGCCTAGCCAGAGTGTGTTTGGCTTTTGCCACCCTTTTAGATTTGTAGACTGTGCCTATGAACAGTAGGTCACAGAATATAGTCCCTTTACGCCTAGTTTATTGTGCCTCTGTCTAGTAGGGACCCAGAAGAGATCCCGGGGGTATACTTATGATCTCCCATCACTGTCAACCAAGATGTTAATGGGCAGTTCAGAGACATGACCACAATGTTATGTTTAAAATTACATTAAAACTGTATATTTTCAGCAGTGTATAAATGCTTGGAGTAGCACATAGTTTTTGTCTCTTATAGATATTAGTCTATCTCTAATCTTTTGATATAACATAATCAATAAAAATAAAGAGTTAATTCAATAGGTGCAAAGAGTTAATAAAAGAGTACTAAGTCATAAATTAAATTCTGTGATTGCAAAAGAATAAATTAATCAGGTTAACAAATGTAAAATAAATAAATAAATAAATAATAAAACTAAAGCAGAAACAGCCAATAACTGATGAAATATTTTTACAGAATGATCTGTAAAAGAAAAAGTTGTTAAATACATTCAGTTTTAGCAGTAATACTTAAGAAATAAGGTGAGAATCCTGTAGCCTGTATTAACTATGTAAAATTGCATTTTGACTTGTGTATCAAAAGAAGACTAAAGATTTTGTTTCTTAATGTGTTTTCTATATAATGTGATCAAAAATACATATCAGTATAAAGTGCTTTAAGGATGTTTTAAAATAAAAAGAAGGAATTGTAAAATTATGCTCAACAAGGTTTTAAGGTTGAAAGTAACTTTGCTGCAAATATGCAACATAAATAAGGAATAAAATAAAGCTTGCTTAAATGCAGAAACAGAGTTTAGTAATATGTGATCAGCATCCATACTAAATGACTGTGGCTTAAAAAATAAGGAACTTGCTTATGAGTGTATTACACACAAACATCAAGAAAGCTGACTTCTTACCGACTTGGCAAGAATGTAAAAAAACAGGATATATCAGAAAAAACATAATCTGCTTTCTTTAAAGAATGGACAACAGGACATGTGTTTATCCACAAGATGTTTCCTTGAAAAATATGCTTTTCTAAGAAAGTTTAAAAATATGCTTTTCTAACAAAGTTTATCCACAAGGCGTTTCCTTAAAAATATGCTTTTCTGCGCTTATCAGCATTTGCACACAAGAACATATGTTTCAGCATTTGCATGGTCAAGGCAGTATCTTTCCAAAACCAAGAGGGAGTGTTGGTTAAAGTTTTGAATTTTAAAAAGAAATAAGATCATGGATGGAATTATTCAAATAGTCTTTTTAAAATGAATGGCACAGCAGTTAAATAAATAAAAAAATACTGAAATCAAAAGTTAAAAACCATGTAAGCTAATTGTAAAATTATTTTTTATTGTTGTAGTTACTATGGTGCTGCTTACTGTGATGGATTTGAAGTCTTCTTAAGAAACTCAGTCTTACTGGCTGGATTCTGCTGAAATCAAAGTCTGGTTATAGTTGCATTCACAGTCTGTTGCATACAGAAACTTGCAAAATACACACTGATGAGAGAATATACTTTGCAGAATCAACTTAGAGCAGTAACATTTTTTTTTATAATAAACCACATGGACTAATGTTGCCACTTCAGGTACTATACTTCTCATATAGTACAGATGATGTGAGAGATATAGCATTTACCTTGGGACAAATGTGTCCCTACCAATACCCTTAACATAACTGGATTTAATACAGACTTTATATACATTTTTAGTTAAACACTCCCTCTTGGTTTTGAAAAGATACTGCCTTGATGATGCAAATGCTGAAACATCTGTTCTTGTGTAAATGCTGATAAGTGCAGAAAAGCATATTTTTAAGGAAATGCCTTGTGGATAAACTTTCTTAGAAAAGCATATTTTTCAAGGAAACACCTTGTGGATAAACACATGTCCTGTTGTCCATTCTTTAAAGAAAGCAGATTATGTTTTTTTCTGATATATCCTGTTTTTTTTACATTCTTGCCAAGTCTGTAAGAAGTCAGCTTTCTTGATGTATGTGTGTAATACACTCATAAGCAAGTTCCTTATTTTTTATGCCACAGTCATTTAGTATGGATGCTGATCACATATTACTAAACTCTGTTTCTGCATTTAAGCAAGCTTTATTTTATTCCTTATTTATGTTGCATATTTGTAGCAAAGTTACTTTCAACCTTAAAACCTTGTTGAGCATAATCTTACAGGCAATTCTTTTGTCTAAAGAATGGGACAGATTCCAGATATGAAATGGACTAGTGTATAGGAGATCTCCTTGTGTACTTGGCAGTGTAAAATTGTAATTGTTGCTTCCTCAAAAGTATTGAGAAGTAGTACTTCGGTAATTCCACGATGAACATGGTCATCTTAGTTATGACAGAACTCTGGGACTTGTAAGAGACAGATTCTACTGGCCATGCATGAAACAAGATGTTGAAGATTATTGTTGTACATGTCTTTGCTGCATTCAGAAAAAGACTCTGCCAACCAGAGCTGCCACATTGGGTCAAATGGAGAGTAGTGGGCCCATGGAACTGGTCTGTATAGATTTCCTTTGCATTGAACCGGACAAAGGTGGGATCAGTAATGTGCTAGTCGTGACAGACCACTATACCAGATATGCTCAAGCATTTCCAACTCACAATCAGAAAGCTATTACAATGGCAAAACTACTTGTTGAGAAGTTCTTTGTGCACTACAGCTTGCCAAAAATGTACACTCTGATCAAGGGCATGACTTTGAGAGCAAGCTTGTCCATGAACTATTCACTCTTTTGGGAATTCAGAAAAGTCATATCACTCCCTATCATCCTCAAGGGGATCCTCAGCCTGAGCGTTTCAACAGAACTTTACTAGACATGTTGGGAACACTATCTGCTGAGAAGAAGAGTCAATGGAGTAGACATGTAGCCACAGTGGTGCATGCATACAATAGTACTAAAAATAATGCTACAGGATTCTCACCTTATTTCTTAATGTTTGGAAGAGAAGCTCATCTTCCTGATGATTTAACTTTTGGAGTCACAGCTGATGGTACTCCAGTGCGATCTCATGGCAGTTATGTGGAGAGACTCAAGAAGCACCTCAGACAGGCTATGAGCTAGCTGAACAATCAACAGGGCAAAGACATCAGTGAAATAAGGCTTACTATGACAAGAAAGTGAAGATACATGACTTGCACCCAGGGAACAGAGTTTTCTTAAGAAACTTGGGCCTGCGAAGAAAGCACAAACTAGCTGACCATTGGGAATCTGAGATCTACATAATTTGTTCTCAGCTACTTAACATACCTGTCTACCAAGTCTGCCCTGAGGGGAAAGAAGGACCCATCAAAACCTGGCACCGCAACAACTTAATGCCTTTGGCAGAATCAGTGAGACTTATGAATTCGCAACCCAAAATGGCTCAGTGAAAACCTAACTCAATGTGATCCAGAAGACTAAGGCAGAGAGGAGATATCCTCCAAAATGTCCATGAGGCTATGATTCATCCTGCTGAAGCAGGGGAGGACTGTGATAATGACTAGGGTTTCAGTGGGCTTTTCTATGATGATGTTCGACACCACATGGACCGCAATCTCAATGTAAATTCACCAGAATTTGTCCCTTGTCACTTTGAACAGTCCAGCAACAACAATAGACTGAGTGATGCTTCAGTGCCTCTTGCAGAACCGGATGCTGATGGAGGTCCTGTTATGCAAACTTTGGATAACAGTACTGAGGACAGTTACACAGTTATGGAGAAAGAAAGTGAAGTTATACAAGAGGAAATCTTAGAAGTAAACAATATGCCCACTGAGGAACTGGACATTGAGTATGATGTGAGTGACCAACCCTCAGAGCAGAATTCCCCAGTTGTCACTTTTGAAGCAAAGCCTGAGAGACTGTTTCGGCCCCCACAGAGGCTTACATATGACAGTTTGGGACATAGTACACAGGAGCCTGTGACTACTGCTCATCGGAGAGTCTACATCCATGATCCCTATGCCTCTTGCTCAATTGATGACACCCCATCCAAAGCTAAGCATAATGCTGATCACCCTTGGTGGGATGTACCTTTTTAATGCAGAAATACTGTTCAGTTGATGGTGCACTAGTGTTTGTATTTATTTATTTATTTATTTATTTATTTCCAGTTTGATTACCGGGGAAGTCCACTGGGCCAGAACGTACCCATTTTCAGTGGAGGCCCGGGGAGAAAAGCTCCAAAAGCAAAGCAAATACAATCTAAGTTACATAGTGTAAAAGATAGTAATAAAATATATACATTTGGAATAACATTACATTGAATACAGTTAGTAAAAAAGGCAAATACACGCAGTATACTTCAAAAAACATCATTCAGGAAGGTAGATACAATAGATTTAGTAGTTTCCTTCAAGTAGCAGGTTTGACTGTATGAAAAGAAGGTGTAAGGTTACATGCTATTTACAATATTTACATATGAGGAGTAGAGAGAGAAAATACATAAACTGAGAGTAGAATATAGTTTGATCAAGCAGTGATCGAGAGAGAAAAGAGAAGAAAAGAAGATAGTATTAGGGTAGAGTAAAGAGAAAGGATGTAGAGGGTTCAAGGGGAATTTATGTAGATTTATGTAGGATGTAAGCAGGTGCACTTATGTTTAGAGGATAAGTAAGAGAAAAGTTGGATTTTGAAGGCTTCAGTGTTAGATGTTGTTCTAAGAGAAGAAGGGAGAGAGTTCCATTTCCTGCCAAGAGAGTAGGAGAGAAGGAGCTGGCCAGCAGGGCGATTGGGTTTGTGGATGGTGATTAAATTTTGGTGTTCAGATCTAAGAGATCTGTTTGGGGTGTATGGCGGAAGGATGTTTGCTAGGGCTGGGCATTTTCAGGGTAGAATATTAATTTGTGAGCAGTGGTTAGTTGGAGGTAGTCTAGGTAGTTAGGGAGTTCTAGCCAGTTCAGAGTTTGTAGGGAAAGACAATGGTGAGAAGAGGTTTTAGATTTGGTAGCAAATTTAGAGATTTTATTATAGCAGATTTCGAGTTTAGTGGAGATGGAAGAAGACAGGTTAGTAAGGAGAGGGGCTCCATATAGTAGAGATGGTAGAAGATAGGTAGTTGCTAAGGAATGTCTAGCGGAGTTGGAGAGAAAGCAGTTGTTCTTATAGAGCATACCTAGCTTTTGGTGGGTTTTCTTTATGTTTTGTTGTATGTGGCTATCAAATTTGAGGTGCTCGTCTATAGTGATGCCAAGGAGTTTTGCAGATGGGACCACCTCTATGGTTGACTTTGTTTGGCTTATGATTTTGAATGCTGTTTTATCAAATGTGCAAGCCCTGGAGGGAGCGAAGAGAAGAATTTTGGATTTATTAGAGTTTAGAGAGAGATGATTTTGGTGCATCCAGTTCTCAGTAGTGGAAAAAGCTATTTGGGTTTTTGTCAGTAGTTCGGGAATGTTGGAGGCGCAGACTAAGGTAGAATCATCTGCATATTGGATGACTGTTGTGTCTGGGATGGCAGAGTGAAGGTTATTTATGAAGATGTTGAAAAGCATGGGTCCAAGGATGGACCCCTGGGGAACACCAGTGGGTGTAGGTAAGGAGGAGGAGGTAGAGTTGTTCCATTTGACAGCTTGGGATCTATCTGATAAGTAGCTAGAGAACCAGGATAGAGTATCAGGGGAGAGATGAAGGTTTGATAGATGAAAGAGAAGGTGTTTGTGAGAGATGGTGTCAGGCTTTAGACAGATCTAGCAGTACAGTGGAAACTAGTAACCCAGAATCCCTGGCTTGGTTGACTGTTTCTAAGAAGGATAGTAAGGCAGTAATAGTGCTGTGTCCAGGGCAGAAACCATGTTGGGTGGGTGTTAGGAGGTGGTTATGGATTAAGAAAGGCATGAGTTGGTGGTGGACGCATTTCTCTAGGATTTTTGATAAAGGTGAGAGTAGGGCAATAAAGTTGGAGATATTTGTGTTTTTGCCTCCTTTATGAAGTGGGAGAATGTAGGCTGATCTCCAAAGCATAGGAACATATGACTCTTTTATAGATCTGTTAATTAAGATGCTGATAGGAGAGCAATACCTTGCAGCACATTTAAGGAAAGAGGAGGGATGTTATCAGGGCATTAGTGCATGGCTTTAGTTTAGATAAGAGTCTTTTATGAATATAGTTGAAACAGGTTTCAGCTGGAAACTGGGAGGACAGTTAGAGGGGTTGTTGGGAGTAGAGGAAAGAGAGTTGGATGTATTATTGTTGGGGAAGGATTTGGTAAGATTAGCTATAGATTCCGTGAAGAATTTGTTGAAGAGAGAGCTTAGATCTGAGTCAGTTTTACTTGGGTCTGGACAAGGGTTATTTTAGATCCTGGGTGGAGAAGGGAATTTACTGATTTCCAGAACTGTTTGGGGTTCTTATTTTGGTTGGACTGTAGTTTGTAGTAGTAGTTCTTTTGTCCAGGGTGATTAGTTTTTGCTAGGTTGCGGAGTTGGGTGTATTGGAGCAGGGAAGAAGGGATTTTATTTTTCTGGTATAGCTTCCAAGATTTGTCCCTTTGATGCATGACTTGTTTTGTTTCTTTGGATAGCCAGGGGCAGAGTTAGCTTTGACTCGTTTGTTTCTTGGAGGAGCTAGGAGTTCAGAGTATTTAGGAAGATAGAGTTAAACTGTTCTACAGCTTTGTCTAGGGAAGTGTATTTAGGGTCTGCCAGTTGGTATGTTTAAGAATGTTTGAGAAGATAGTTGGGTTGAAGTTGCTGAGATTACGAGTGTGGATGTAGTGGTGTAGATATTGGGTAGAGTTAGCGGTGTATGAAAGTAGGGAGATGGTCACTGAAGGTATCAGGGATAGTGCCTGAAAGAGTTATTTTGTTTGGATGAGAGAGTAGGATCCAGTCAATGGTAGATCCTGGGGCTTTGTTTTGTTAGGCCGGGTGGTTGAGTGTATTACTTGGGTGAAGTTAAAGAGGTTGATGAATTGGGAGGGAAGGAGAGTTGATTTTATTCCAATCAATGTTAACGCCGCCTAGAATGTAGGTTTCAAATTTGATTTCAGTTGAGGCCCAGTAAAGAATATTTTCAAGGGTTGTTGTGTTGTCACCTGGGGATATATAAAGGAGATAATGCAGATGTTCTTATGTTTATTTAGTCGAAGGAGACTGGCTGTAAGTTCAGCGTTTTTGAACTCAGGAGTTGGAATTTGTAGAGGGATCAGGAGAGAAGGTTAGAGAAAATTATTGCAGAGCCTCCACCTTTTTATTTGGCCGGTCAGTTCTGTGGATTTGGAAGCCAGGAGGTAAGATTTCAGAGTCGGTGATGTGGGGTTTTAGCCAGGTTTCAGAAATGGCTAGGATGTCTGGTTGGTTGTGGCAAATCCAAGCATGAAGATGGTGAATTTTGTTATTTAGGCTCTGAGCATTGATAGAGAAGAGCTTAAGTTAGGAGAGGAAGTGGTAGAAGAAGTGGGAGGGCTACTACGTTTTATTCCAGAGGGAGAAAAAGGGGTTGGGGAGACGTTGTTAGTGGTGAGGCAGGGGCCAGGGTTCGGATGAATATCGCCACATAAGACAAGGTCATTATTGGTAGTAACTTTTTGTCTTTTGTGTTTTAGAAGTAGGAGGCTGTTATGGGGAGGGAGGATTTTCAGAGTGAGAGTGAGAGTTTATATTGCTGCTAATCTACCTTTGACTTGAGAGGACCCAAGTTTTCAAGCTGGGGAGAGTGTAGCTCCCACTGTATTTCACTGTATGGTTAACGGACTGTAGTTTTCCAGTACACCATAAGGTGGAGCTCATTTTCATTGGCTATAAAAGAGAGAAATGAAAGTGAAAGAGATCAGACTGAAACTCAGGTTGAAGGAATAAGTGGCCTTGCATTAAAACTGGATGTTTCTAGTGTCTGGGAGAGGGAAATGAAGTTGCAGATCATGTTTTTTCCCTCCTTGGAAAATCTGGTCGATGGTTATCTTTGGAATCAGGAGAGAAGTCTGGAACCAGTAGTCCCACAACTCCATCTGATCAGCAAGGACAGGAATACTGTTGGGCTTATTATAAAGAAGCCATTTTTGATTGCTAGATAGCTGTTGGGTGATCTCTACACTTCTCATCAGTGGAATTGCGGTGCCTGACATCCAGAATATTATTGACAGAGTAGTGAGAGGCTTAGGCCACCATTTTATACTTTCATAAGATTGTGCTATAGCTTCAACTGGGAGTGTGGGCCTAGGCTTTTCCCTTTTTTCTTTTCTGAACTGGAACTCTTTAGCTTTATCTCAAAATAGTACTGGTTGTCATGTTGGGGATCTCATGTTACTCACCCCTCAGTGTGGATTTCCCCTTAAATGCTTTGTGGATTACAAATACCTGAGTTTCATATGAGCTCCAACTTGGGGCCCCATCATGCCAGCATTAAGACTGTAAGTAGTCACTGGCCAGTGAACAGGGTATAACAGAGTGTTATCACAGTTTGGTCTGATTAGAACTGATCGAGGTTATAGCTGCTGTTAGTATTGTTGCATTATAGAATCATTACTGCTTAATGACATTGCATTTTTGCTTATATTTGAATGACAAGACCTCTCTTATTGAGTTCGAGGGGGTGATTTCACTGTATGTATTCCTCATATTGCCTTATTGCTAAACTTTGTGCTACTGGAATAATTTGTTTGCTACTGTGCTGTTGCCTATTAAGACTACAGTTGCCATCTAGAATAAAATCTGTTATTATTTGCAACCTTGGTGTGTTGGGTGTAAATAGGTGTGTCACCAAAATCAGGTAGAAAGGAACCCGTACACTATTCAGTTATACATGCAGGTGCGCTACACATACATACTGCAGATGACTATGTTTATGGTCTATCACTAGTGGTAGGAAAAATCAAGCTGACATTAATCTTATTTAAACACAGTCTGTTGTCAGGTCCATAACAATGAGCAATTGACTGTTGACACATGTCATTCTTGATAAGATTCAGGGTGGAGGGCACACAGAGTCTGCTGCATAACTAAATCAAGATTCCTATCAGTACCAGGGGTTGGCACCAATAAACTCAACTAAGAGAAACTACAATGGATACATGGCTTTCATATGCTGCATATGGTGATGTATGCAACTCATTTTCACTCCCAGAAACTCCTGTGTTACTGGAAATGACAATTTTCCAAACTGCTCGATAGCATTGTGAAGCACATTTATTTTTTACATTTATAATTTATTAAGTTGCATAAGTTACAGAAAACATTGGCATTTTTGAAGCATACATTTCTTACAATTATAATGTATTAACCTACATAAACTGCAAAAAAGCGAGGCACTCCAACAGTTGTTGTTGCGTCTTTTGGCTTTCCCCGGTTAGGGGTCGCTACAGCGGAACTCCGGTCCACTAATGATTGGCAGTAGATTTTTACGTGCTGAGTTGCCAGCTCTGAGGCACAACCTTCAACGAAGGTACGCCCATTCACACATGTCTCCACACAGAAGACGCTCTAGCTGAGAATCGAACAGGACGTCTTACTGTGAGGCGACACCGCTACAGCAGCACTAATCTCTCTTATTAGGGGAGTCCTTAGATTTTCATCATTTAGCCAAAGAAAGGACTAAGAAACAGATACTATGTGAGCAGAAGAGCTAAACAGTTAGCCAAAGAAGATATGATGTTTAACTGATTGCACCCTTTCACAACTCATTAGTACATAAGAAGAAGCCAGCAAAGCTTAACATATTGCATTGTCAGCAACAGGTAGCAGACTCACCTTTTGTGCTGAAGGTTGTGGGTTCCATTCCCACATCTGGTAAATTGATTGCTGACACTGAAGTGCAGCTTAAGGGGAGTGTGCTGTCTTTTAGAAGATACATTAAACCAAGGCCAAATCTGCCTGAGGTAGTGGTAGCTCAGGTGAATGTAAAAGATTGCATGGCACCTATTGAAAAGAGTAGGAGAAATTTCCCATGCACCGGCTAAATTTCCTCTCGTATTATAAATACAACCTTGTGTCTCCTCTGAAAAGAAGCTACTAATCTAGTGTAGTTAACAAAGTCAACAAGGGATAAATAAAGTCCATAATGATGTTCTTCCTTAAACTATGAGCACATATCTGCAGAACTTCTCTACAAATAACCATAATCATTTTATGCTACAGTAACTTTGTTGTAAATTATTTTCATTCCAGTTATCTACAATTTTTGCAGCCTGATTTTACTGAAAAAAATGCAGAAAAGACACAAATGGCTATATAACATTTGCTACTTAGCAAAACTACGGAATACCCTACAACCATGAATCAGAACCACCAGTTAATCCATCTCTCTTTAAGATGTCCCTTAGATAATACCTTTCCTCTCTCTGGCAGTGCACATGCACCAAAACAACACTCCCCAAAACCTGACTCCCTCCTTTATAACACCATACCTTTGTCCATCTGTACTCTTACATAACTTTTCCATCTCTCACTTTCTACGACTGACCCACTTGCTCTGCCTTCTAAATTTCACAACTGCTCATGCCTACAAACTTCTAAGTGTTGATAATCATAAAACTAATATTCTGTTTGCACAACTCCCTTATTGATGTAAGTAACACTGCACAAAGACTGTAAATGGCTCAAATGTAACCCTTCCATTTGGTTGTACTGACCACAATGATCTATTTTACTGTATATCTGACTCCTCTATCTCCTTAGCCTGAACAAGCAAATAATAGCACTAGTGAAATCCTCCAAAGCAAACTTCGAGTCCATATTGGTCACATCTACTAGAGGCAATCATAAGGCCTTCTTCACATATGTCCACAACCTCAAAGGAATCACCCAGATCTGTTCAGAACTGGTGGTCAAGGACACGATATATACAAATCCCAAAGATATAGCAAACTTGCTGGCTGACATATTCAGCAAAAACCTCACCCCTCTATCCCTCCATCAGTAAATTAGGACATTCCCAGTACCTGCCCCCTTCCCCTTATATCTAGGGAATAGGTCATCACTGCTCTCTCAAAGGCAAAAAATACGGCCTCCATGGGACCTGATAACATCCCAGGCTGCATCCTACATGAACTCAGGCAGGAATTTGCAGCACCATTAGGATCTCTGTTCAACCACAACCTGAGTACCGGCTTTGTCCCAGCTGAGTGGAGGACAGCCACTGTCATCCCTTTGCACAAAGGTGGAGCAACCACCTATCTGGGAAATTATAGATCCATCAGCCTAACTAGCCCGATCTGCAAGGCCATGAAACAGATTATCATGGACCTCATTAACAAGGACATTGGCAACCTCCAATCACTCAATCCCAGACCATTTGGCTTCATCAAGGGGAGGTCATGTCTGTTAAATTTGGTCGACTTCTTTGACACAGTCACCAAAGCCATGGATGAGGGGAAGACAAGTGCACACTGCCTACCTTGACCTGCCTTCAACACTATTCCCCACTTGTGCATAATAGATAAACTCTCTCAACTAGGCATCAATCCATATGTTACCAGAAGGGTAGCTAACTGGCTCACTGATAGAACTCACCTAGTCAAAATAGAGGAAGCCACCTCAAGCAATATACCCGTAATGAGCAGTGTACCCCAGGGTTCAGTCTTGGGGCCTCTGTTATTTGGGATTTACTTTTCTGAGGTTTAGGCCAAAACCAGTGGGCTATGACTGACCAAGGTTGCAGATGACTGCAAGCTGGGCACTGTCATCAATTCCACTAGTGTTGTGGACGTCCTCCAAGAGGGCCTCACCCAAACAAATGAATGGTGCCAGAAACATGGCCTCAAGCTGAATACCAAAAATGCATCATCATCCCCTTTGGGGAGAGTGACGTCCCCACAAATTATCATATTAATATCAATGTCCTAAGCACGGAATCAGTTGTGAGGGATTTGGGCACCCAGGTTGATAGCAACCTGACTTTTGACCACCTTGTTGCTTCCATTGTACAGAAAGCTTTCTACATGGCCCATCTCATAAATAAAGGTATCTCATCTGGGGACAGGGTGGTCATAGCATCCCTGTATTTTTCCCTTATAAGGCCCATTATTAAGTACAATGCCCCATTCAACATGTACCTCACAAAGCACATGCATCAGCTGGAGAGACCACAGAGTTCCCTCACCAGGAGAATCTAGGGCCTCAAAAATCTACCATACACAGATAGGCTAAAAATCTTATCTGTCTACTCAGTTTCATGCAGACTCCTCAGAGGTGAACTCTGTCTGGCACACAAGGTGATCTTGGACCCCAACTTGATGGGACTGCTGCATGTCCGTAAGTTGAACTCCACTCGAGTAACCCACACATGTGGCCTCAACCTGGTCTGTGACATCAATAGAACTTGTTGGTGGGACAGATATGTGTTCCCAGAGAATCCCCATCTGTGGAATAGACTCCCTCTTTACATCAAGCAGAGTACCCCTTCACCCCCTTTTAAGTACAACCTGGATAACTGGATGGAAAATAGAAAATACATCCCTGGAATTTCACCTGGGTCCCTGCTGGACAGGGCCATAGGGTGATGACTTGTCTAAACATGGGCTAAACTCTTGGCTAGGCTTATAAGGGCTTTGGGGCCAATAGCCTAGTAACTTCCTATGATCCTATGATAATATCATGTATTGTGAATGCTAATACCCTATAGTGTGTTAGTTCATATTATTGAATGTATTGTGACTGTAAATACTCTGTATTGTGTTAGCTCATATTATGTAATGTTTAATCTTAGTTGTTGACCTTTTCTGCCCAGGCCTCCACTGAATATGGGCTCACCTTGGCCCAGTGGACCTTCCCAGTAAACAAATGCAAATAAATACATAAATAAATAAATAGGAATACAGTTCTTTAACCATTTGAACTATTGCAAAAATTCATCAAGCTATATAACATGCACTTAGTTGGTGTTTACAAATATAATGACACATACACAGCTTAAGCTTCATGTAATGTACTTTGCTGCATGAAGCTAAAATGAGTAAGAGTCATAATTCCTCAGACAAAAAAATTCCTATTCAGGAGAAATAAATACCTTCTTGCTCACTTCTGAGATTGTGAGGAACATAAAGGCTTTAATGACCACAGTAATGTATTCCCAGTGGTTGCTCATTGACACATGATACAATGCTCCTCTGACAAGCCACATCAAAAAGACCACTTTCTTGTGAGCACACTTTTCTAAGAAAATGAAAGGATTAATGACTGCAGTAATATATTTTAATGGTTTGTTGATAAGCATAGCTTGCACCCAAGGTTGCCACCCGTCCTGTTATCAGTGGATCAGTTATGGGTTGAGCTACCTCATCCCACTGCCCACTGTGTAAAGCAGTGGGACTTTAAAAATCCTGCTTTTCAATAACTCTGAATCATCATGGAAAAAACGCATACACTTCTAGTTTTTCCACGGCAATTTGGTTACGTCACCAATGGTGACAAACCCTGACCTGCAGGCAGAGCTGTTCCCTGTTAGGCCCGGGTGTTTTAAATTGTGCAGCAGTTGGCTGCAACTCATGAAGGGGGTGGGGATTCAGCCAGGAAGAGCCCTTTGTAGGGCTCTTCCTGGCTGAATACAATCTCCTCCCTGAAGTAATAAAAAAATACAATAAAAGATAAATCCCAGTTTTCTATTAGCGGCTGTATAAGCGCTAATAAAAAATTGCTCTACAGCCACAATCTTTGAAAGTTTTTTTTCATGCTAGCATAATATTGCAAGTTCTTTCTTATATGCTATCATTAACGTACATTGCATGTGAACTGTCAGTGGCTTTCCAATGAAGTGGGTGCTTATGAGTGACGTACCTAACTAGGTTAATGTAACGGAATGATTTAAAATGTGCTGATAACAGTATTATTGTATTGTAGTACCCCACATTTCTGCTAACTTTGTTATTTAATTTGAAGGTCTTCGTTTATAATTTCTAACTTGTGATAAGCTTCTCTTTTGAAGCATTCTTCAGTGGCCTGATCTGCTTTGGAACCAGATTCTTGAAGATAAAATGGGAAAGATGGTTTGTTGGACCCTAAATAGTTAACCCTATTTTTTTTTTTTATAATCAGGACCAGCAAGTAAGCCAGCCATCAAGCCATCAAGCCACCCCATACATTTGAACTCCCCAGATTTTCACAGAATGTCCAGATTTTTTTTTTGCCTCATATTATTTGGTCTATTTATCATAAAATTTGTGTTTTTCTGGCAAGTCATTAGATAAATCTGAGTACTGAAGTCACTAAATAATAACACACATTTGAGTTTCAGACTTCACATCTTTCAGAAAATGTATGTTAATGCAATCCTTGTTACTAAGCAACTTTCTAAGTTTATAAGGGCAATATTTAAAATATGTCCCTATTTTTGAGGGATGGGAGCATGTTTAGTGGTACCCTTAACTGCATCTCCATCACCAATGCTATGGTGATGGTATGGTAGGGGGTGTGACCAGTGGTATATTGGCCACAGCCCCATGCCCCACTTTGGCCCACTTAAAAGGTAGCCAACCCTAACTGCACCCCTGACAAGCCATATCAGAAAGATAAGCAGTATCTTATATGGACACCTATCAAATCTGACTGTGAGAAAAATTAAAGACTCTGTGATAATGTACTTTAAATAACTGTTTATTGACATATATATGCCCATGTAATAAAATATGTCAAATCATTCAACTGGGATTATGCACATGTACTATATTTTATATCAAATCATTCAGTAGGGATCATGGAAATGCACTGTGGCTGATATCTGTCAGAAATGGAACTCAGCCTACATACCCTACAATCAAATGCACCACTGGCCTGCTAACCTTAGTCAAGGAGTCAGACTCAAATGACAAAACTATCGTCTCCACTGTTCCTCAGTGCTCAACTTAAGCAGTTCAGTTGTTAATTACAGTCTTTTACAGTACTCACCAGGCAAATAAAAAAGGAGGAAGGACTAAAAGAAGCAATCCTACAAATTCATCTTACAGTTTACACCATGTCAGCCACTCACCACATAGACAGAGATGTACTACATCTTCACGTAAACCACTAACCATGCAAACCAACAAAGTATGATTAGCCTGATGTCAATTGCAAAGCACTGGCTAACCAGGGAGAACATTTCAGTGCCATAAGAGCAGTGACTCGACATTTTAAAAGTGAACAGTGTTCCTAGCTACTGAGACAGTGTAAATAAACAATCTCAAGAATCAAAATACAAGCTCTTGTAATGTCTGGGAATGTTTCAGCTGAATAAGATAGTGTTTCACAAAATAGTGGCAAAAACAGTTACTTAAACAGAACTAAGCATGTCCGTCCATCTAATTATTCAGACAGACCTGATCATAATTAAATAGTAAACAGTCATTCTTCCTTATAAAGCTTAAACATGTATCATGTGATTGCTAAAAGGATATATTTTAAATACCATTCTACTTAAATATTATAAACAATTTAAATAAAATGTAAATATCAAAACATTAAATTGCGTTCACTTCAACCAATATATCATAACTGTGATTAAAATTTAATTAAAAAATATTGTTACATATTAGTAACCTACTGTAATTCCTACTATAAAAGCATACATATTTTTAGAACCTGAAATTGTATAACATATTCAATATACCTTCTACCAACAACATCAATAAATACAAAATTAATGAAAATCACTATATTTCTAGTAAATAACCCAAGCATTCATATTTGATAACAAATGTCTGATCACAATTTGGCTGCTGTGAACTTTAAAACAGTGATGATTAACAAATGTTCAATTAAACCTGGTGGTATAATGGCATTTAATTTTGATTGCCATATTAGTTCAATACATTCAATAAATGTCTCCCATTTCCAACCCCTCACATCTAAATTAATAACTTTAAGAATTCCAAAATGAAGACTTTGAAACTTTTTACATACTAGGGTGTGTTTATATAATGCACTATTAGTGTTTGTCTTTATAATATCATAAATGTGCTCATATATTGTCTTCCATAACACTCTTTCTGTTTTACCTACATAAAAGGAGGGGCAGCTTCCACAAATAACCACATAAACCACTCTGGCATAGTACAATTTCCTTTCATTAAAGGTATTTGATGAACAACAATTACTGAGTTTAATAAAAGTTTCTTAAGTATAGGAACCCTGTTTGCAAGAACAGCATTTAAAAGTCCCCGATTTGATTTCTCCTGGGATAACTCTAATTTTATTCATCCCTAATTTACTTTAATATTTTCCATATTTTGTAAACAAAACTGGGTTGATCTCCCACTATTTTATACATATTTTCATTGGTTTTAAAAATAGACCAGTTTTTCTTAATGCTTTCCTTAATAGTATTTATATCACTACTGTACTTTAAAACTAAAGATCTTTTAAACTTGGAGTTCTTACTATGCTGTTATTTATGGTCATATGCCAGTTTACTTTCCATTGTTAGTTCTACATTATCTAACAAGGGGGTGTATTTGGTACCCCATTGTTGAGATACGCCATCATTAATCTTAGCTGCAATATATTGTGGATAACCCCTTTCCTCAAACATGTTGGTAACCTTTGTGACTCACAAATAAATCATATCTGGAACACATTCTGGCTATTCAGATAAACTGTTCCTTAATTAAATTCATTTTATAATGTCAGGGGTGACTACTTTTATAGTAAAGATAAGTATTAGAAAAGGTAAGCTTCCAATAAATTGTAGAAACAGATGTATTATCACCTGTTCAAATGATGATATTCAAATAATTAATTTCATCTTTTGAATATAAATATGTAAATTTCAAAAAGTGTGTACTACCAAAAATATAATCAATAAATTTCTTAATTTCCACCACGGGCACATCCCAGATAATAAAAATGCCTTCTGGATAACATAAATACAAATTTTAACAGGTCCTACAAATAGAGTCTAATACAATTGTTTTCTCTCAAATTAACATTAAAAGATTGGCCCATTGCCATAGCTTCAGTATGTCTATAAAATTCACATTCAAAAAAATGAAATTATTATATAATACTATTTCTGTAAGCTCCAACCGAAGTTTAATTTCCTTATTAGCTAATTGCTTATTATCAATTAAAACCATAGCAAATAGTTCCAGACCTAGAACAAATCCACCACATCTATTGTGAGGAAGCTATTTTTTCATCATAATATTCAGGTGTTAGTTTCCTTAAAAAAATCCCATGAATCCTTGAAAATATGTTTATATTCCCACTCAAAAAATACCCTTAAGCACTCTATCAATAAAGATAGCTAAAGGGTAAGTTTTGGAACCTTGGACCGTCACAGTCAATCTATAAGGATGACTGATCATATTGTAAGTATTTTCAATGCTGTTACAACCGGGTACTTATTTAACAAAAAATTAAAACATGCAGGGGTAATTAAACCCAAGTAAGAGTACTATCCAAATATAAATAACATTTTCTATAAATTATATTTATTTCATTTTTGAATACTGAGGTATATTTTTCATTGTCTTGTAACATCTTAAATATCTTGTTAATGTAATCAATGTGATTAACAAAAAACATTCCACCACCTGTGTCTGGTTTCATTATTCTAACTGAGCCATACTTTGTCAGTGTAGCTAACAGCATTGATTCACTCTTAGTTACATCAAAGTACCTACAGTGTCTTTGATTCATATACAAATAAAAATCATTTTCACAAGCCTTTTCAAAAACTATACCAGTGTTGTTTAAAATAGGGTTAAAGAGGCTCTTTTTCTTTAAATGATGTTTGCCTACTAAAGATTGCATTTCATTATCAATATTGTATATAACTAGTGAACTAGTGTATAGCATTAAATCAGCCATTAACTCTAATAAATCTGTAGATTTCTGTGGAATAAATTTAAAATCTTTTTTTCAAATGAATGAAAATAATCTTGATCAACCCTTATTTGACTAAAAATATTAAAGACCCTGCAGTTTAATAAAATAACACTGCAGCCCAAATGGATATTATCCATTAGTAATAATTTCTGGTGTTCCTGTTATGATTCCCTCTCCTTGTTCCTCTTCCCCTGCCCCACTGATCCTTTGGTGCCCCTCATTCTATTTTTTTATAATATTGTTGGCAGGGAATATGTACCTTATGGTTGTTGTTGCCCTGATTCCCCAAACTTTCTGATCATTGGGTTGGAGGGAACTCTAAACAGTGTCCAAAGTTGTCGACTTCATCTCTCATCACATGATCATGGGAAGAAATAGCCAGGGAATTGTTATGGCCAGGCTTGTATAGGCCTTAGGGCCGATAGCCTAGTACCAACCTATGAACCTATGTTCACTGTAAATATCTAGCTCTTGGCTTATTCACTAAGGTCAACCTTTAGACTCATATTCACTGTATCCTCCAGACCTGTGTTGTTATAACTGTTATTTTTACAAGTGTAATTAACATTAGATGTAGTATTTATCCCTGTAGGAAAAGGGTTGGCCTTGTTAGCTGCATAGTCATTAGCACCGCTATTAAGTTCTTTCCGTTTTTTTTTAACTTCATTTAATGTACATTTTTTATTTGTCTTAAAAAGATTCGATCATAAGTAGTCTTATAATAATCAAATAACATATTGTTCAAATTTTTTTCCATTTAAATCCATAACATATTTTAATAAATCATCAATCAAAATCTGATTGCGCTTAATAAATCGCATAAGTTTAAAGCCATGATGATTGAACATAGTAGTTAATTCTGCATAATTATCCATATTATAGTTAATCCTGTTAGGAATTTAAATGGTAACTACCAATAGACGTCCACAGACCAAAGAAAAAGAAACAAACAACCTCAGCTCCGGAATAGGACCTGGAACACCACGTATAAAATTGTTGTTTAGTTGTTCTATTCAGCAGTAGGTAATACACCAGTACTATAAACCAGTACACGTTTAGCCCAACAAACAAAAAAGTAAAATGATACTGGAATCCAGAGCGATTTAAATGCACGATAACCTTTTTAATAAAGTTCCAAAGACAATTAAATGGTCTCAAGCCCTTTGGTACATGTTAAACTTTAAGACGCTCAGTAAGAAAACTATTGTCTAGCTGCAACTTATGCGCCTTTAAAAGTTTTTTCTACTAAGTAAATATTAACATTTCCAAGTCCTGGTTGAAAAGGCCTTTTTCTTGCTTGGCAGAAGAAAAGCTAAAATCCTTCTTAAGTCATACTTGTAAGTCCACTGGTTTAGAATTTGATGTATCCAAAGTATCCTTATATGGCATATTAACATGTGGTTATACCCCAGAAATATTTTTGTTAACCTGTCGTTCTTCATCAGAAGTCATAACAACAAATTCAACGGCTTCTACTTGCAATGTATTATGCTCATGAGACTCTCCATTATGTTTATTAAAATATCCAACCATGGATAGTAAAGTAATTAATATCTGACTACATTATTTTGTGAACAAAGAGTTAAGCTGCTTAAGTTCACCAAATTGTTGATTTTCTCAAGTTCTTTCTGTATCAACAATCAAGCACAAGTCCTGTAACTCTATAACTTCATCCGCTTCATGGTTTGCACTGCTGTCCTCCATTAAATCACCCAGACACAAACCTACACTGATAAAAAAAAACAGTAACCAGAAAAAGTTGCTTGGACTTGAGTGTTGCATTTTGATTCTTGGTCTTGGTTGGGCTGCAAGTTTTTACACTATTTTTCTGGTTATAGAATAAACAAGCTGAAAATTGAAGCTTCAAGGAGGGTGATATGGCTAGAATGTGGAGAAGAACAGTGGGTTGTCCCCACTCCGGAAGCCTGCCCACAGTAACACAGCAAGTACTGCAGTACATGAAAAGTGAACTACAGTAACGGCACCTTTAAAAAACAAAAAAAATTTAAGATTAAAACATGCAAAAATTCACCACTAACTGCATGGTGCACTGGAAAGCTGTGTATTTTGCGTATCACTTAGACACATTCTGACAGGTATGCAAATATCACAGGCTTACGACTGAAAGTAACTTCACCTGTAGATAACTTAACTGGATAAATAAAGTGTTAGTGAATTACATGCATTATTTTTCTCTACCAAGACATAAATAATAACATTAGAAAAAGGGTTACCAAATGAAGATAAATTCATCTATCTGTTGAAGTCAGCCAAGTGTGGGTACCCCACCCTCAATTGCTACCTCAAGAATTCCTATAAATGATCCTACTTTATTTAAAATAGTATTACTCATTATCTGTTATGACTCCTTGTGATAGACTGTCTCATGTTTTTGTCAGACCTTTAACTTAATTCATTACGGAGCTATTCTGAATGTTTCCTCCAAATGGTTTGTGCTTCTTTGTGCAAACTATCTTGCCTTCCTTGAAAACATTTAATAGGATAATCATTCTATTATATGTATACTAACTTTCTCAAATAGGTTTTTCAGATCAAAGTTTAGTGTTTCAGACCATGTTCCTTAAATGTCATGAAATAGTCAAGCTACCATTTCAGTACGTTAAGTTTCACCATTTTGTGTTCCTTTGTTAGCACAATGCTATAAGTTTAGTGATAAGATGTTCTGTTTTATCCACCTTTTTATTGACACTGTTCAATGTGATGAATATACTTAACAATACTGTCCCCTCCAGAAGAAGTCCTTATAGTATGTAGATTTCTTTCTGGCTTTGGCTGTCCCAAAAGAATGACTTCACATTATTTACTGGTGAATATGAAATACAATTCCTACCTCTGTTTTCTCTTGTCTTTGGAGACCTTTCTGTCAGGCATTGCAAGCAAGGTGCCAAACCAGTTGCAAGTATATTCAGCAATGTCTAGCCTACTATAGCTTCCCTTTAGTAGGAAGTGGGGACTTTGAGGACTATGATTCTAGCTTATTTTTATTTATTTACTTATTTTTATTTGTTTTCTGGGGTAGTGTACTGAGCTGAATGAAGTGGGTAATTTGAGGCACAGCCTGAGTGAATAGAACCACATAAGAAATGAACCAAACATGTTTACAGATACAAGAATATGCCAAAAAACAAATATATATACATATTTACAGATGCAATAATATTCTACAACATTTAGTTCAAGAAGCAGTTTACAATGTTAAAGCATTGGAATTCTATTGGAAAAAAAACGGAATTATGCTTCACAGAGCTTTATGGATAAGATGTAGCAATAATGACTGAGATGGCTTCATCATCATCATCATCATCATCAACATCAATCCACCCCTTTTTCTCATTTTCTACATGGGGTCAGGATGCTGTATCAACTGCTGCCATTTCTCTCAATTCAATGCCTCTTACCTACCTTCTTCAATGATCGTGTCTGACTGTTACAGGTCTTCTCTTACACATTACAGCCATCTATTCGCTGGAGGCCCTCATTTCCTTCTTCCTATCTGTCCCAAATCTTCTTCAACAGGTTGTTTTCTGCTCTCTTGCGCATGTGCTTGAATCACAGTGATCTAGTCTTTGTGACCTTCTCTGCAATTGGAGCTAATTGGGCTTCTACTCTGATGTCCTCATTTCTTCTTCTGTCCCATGTACATCTTCATCACCTCTAGCTTTCTCAACTGATCTACATTCACTGCACAGGTTTCTGTACCATACAGTAGCACTGGCTGCACCATTGTTTTGCACACTTTACTTTTCAGAGTCTTTAGCATTCGTCTGTCATACAGCACCCCTGACGCTCTGTGCCGGTTGTCTGTAGCCCCTCTAATTCTACTTGTGACCTCCTTATTCAGACTTCTCCTAAACCATTTTCCCAGTACTTGAATCTGTTAACTTGCTCTACTATTTTCTAATCTATCTCAGTTCTCAGCTTCTTCTGATTCCCCACATTTACTGCCATTACAACTGTCTTATCTGTACTCAGTTTCATTCCATGTATCTTCTGTTTTGCAACCCATTCCTCTGTGCTTTGCTGTAGTTCATGTTCAAAGTCTTCCTGTAATGTCACATTGTCTGTATACAGCAGCTTTCTTGATCTGTCCCGTCCAACATGTTTGCTAATGTAGCCCATCACTAGTATGAACAGCAGTGCACTCAGAGGTGTATCAACTGTTACCATCTTTCTCCCACCCTGATGCATACCCTCTCCCACTGGGAACCCCTCTGTGAGGCTCAACACTGTTCATACTTGAGTCATTGAGCCCTTGTACATAGTTATCACTAATTCTACCAATGTTTCTATGACTTTGAACCACCACAAGGACTGCCCAAATCGACTTTCTTGGGACCTTGTCATATGCTTTCCCCAAGTCTAGGAATGCCCAGTTGGACTATTTCCTCTTCTCAGCTATCTTTCTCACTACAAATGTCATGTTGGTTGTGCTGCATTTTGACCTACATCTGAACTGCTTATCCCCATTTTACTTTCTACTACTCTGTGTATTAGCGTATCTGTTCATAAAAGGTTACTTGTACTGTTATTATTTTAATGATGGAGCCTCTTAACTTATAGTAGCTACTTATCTTCCTACTGTCCATCACTGGCTCCCAAATGTGCAATGCTGTGACAAAAAATATATGTGCTGCTGTTCACATCCTACAGTGCCTGCTGATGCCTTAGCATAGATAAGCTGGCTATGACTGTGCTAGCCCCTACCACAGGGTGACCTGCAACCTTTCATCCCTCTCACAGAAAACAAATATACCTGTAAGGTCTCATTAGTCTAGTCCTTATGTTTTGAAGGTGAATGTGTCAAATCTTCTTTTCATCAGGTTTGCCCAAGCAGATGCTCCTTTCGATCCTATCCATGGGAACTGTGCCTGTGAGACTTGATCCCATGCATGATGACTATGTCTATGATCATTTCTGTATGGGAAAGCTGTGCTTAAATGCTTTAATCCTATGTGCCCTGACTGACTCTGGGAAAAAAAGACTAATCCACAGCACCCCTAGTTACTAGCAACGAAGAGCTACTTCTATCTCTGCATCTCTGAATTAGTAGCTGTGATTCACTGAAATGCGCTTCACATACTTCACTGTGTTCTCATGTTATCAAAATGAAATAACTTACGCTGAGGTTTTGTGACATGGTTCATTAGAAAGTCTCAAACATTTGCAGCGATTTTGTACAGAGGTTTAAAGAGAAAGTGGGGATTTGTGTGTTTTTTACATAACCAAGATGTTCTCTATACTTCAGCATTTCAAATTTTCTGTTTCTTAGTGTTGCCTTCAAACATATAAAGAAGAGGAAAGGTGATCTAAAATTCAAGAGATCAATGGAAATCAGTAGTTTTCTTTTTGTTCCCTGTATTTCTGGTCATCATCATCAGCAGCATCACATTCTTCATTGCCTATGCTGGTGAGTGCTGTGTCAGTATTGCCAGGAAAAGCTCTAAATGATTATACCAGGAAAGTGTAGAAAAAAAACAAGCCTAGAAATCGTTTGCTCCACAAAAAGAGAACAGCAGTACATAAATGTACACAATCCAGCAAATGCAGTCTTTGTGATGATGACACACATATAATGCAAGGATAACGATACAATTACAATATTAGTGAGGAAAACAGGGATAAGGATAAGGTGCTAGTGAGGAAAATAGTAAAAAAAGATCTATCAGAAGAGCGCCAAGTAGACTAGATTACTTTTAATGGGTTACTGGTGAACCAGGCCTGATAATAAACAACCAATGACAAAGCATGAGAAAATGCAGAAACTGCTAAGCTGCTAAAACATCACTTCCATTACTTGAACTCAAAATAGAGAACATGCAATAATAAAAAATAGGAACTTTTATTATATATATATGCACTTTTGTTTTACTACAATGTAACACTTCCTCAGATAAAAAAGTATTACCGTGGTTGTATATGGATATCTGAGGAAGTTTTACATTGTAGTAAAATGAAAGCACGTATGTATAATAAATGTTGCTACTCTTTATTATTGTGTGTTCTCTAGTTGAAATAAAACTGGTGTTTTAGCAGCCTAACAGTTTGTGTATTTTCTCCAGGCATGATGATAGCTAAGTGCATTAAATAAAATGTTTTTTTTTTTCTCAAAAAACTTTTTATTGAATTTTTAAAATACAGAAACATAAATACAACAACAGCACTATTAAAATGCATATTAAAAAATGAAAAGTTAGGAGATATTTATGATGACACAATTTTGTATGATGAATGTTTTGTCACAATGCTGTCTGAAAACATACACTTAACTATCTACATCATATACAAATGTTAACCAAAGAATATATCAAAGTAGGTATAGATCTAAAATAAACAAGTATAAGGATATAAATGAGACTGAGGTCCACAAAACCCAAGAGGAGGGTAGCCAACTATACACTATTAATAATATGTAACACCTTTTCTATGGCTTTGTTAATATGTGCCGACTTCTTGGGACTTTTCACTATCGTTTTCTGCGCATTGATATATGTATGGGCTAGAATTTTAAAATTATTCCAATTCAGTTTAGTACGATCTAGCCAATTTTGGGTGATATATAATTTTATAAGTGAACATATGTATATTAGCACTTGCATGTCCAATTTAGAGAGATAAATATTTGGTAAGTGTAGTAATGCAGTCTCCCAGGATAGGGTGGATTTATGATATCCCATTTTCTGTAAACGGACTTTTAGGGAAGTCCAAAGTTTGTGTGAATGATAACAAGACCAAAAAATATGTAGAAGATCTGCATTGGGGTGAGAACAACAAGAACATGAGGGCGATTTATTAGCATCAAATTTGTTAAGTTTAGAAGGAGTGAAATATGCGTTATTGTTAATCATTAGTTGAGTGTAAAAGAGTTTTTTGAAGGGCGAGTATTCTAATGTATTTTTAATAGCTGAGAGTTTCTGATTTATAGATATGTGAGAATTGTGTTTGTCCCAATAAGTAGAAAAAAGGCACACTGTATTATGAATTATCTGATTTATAAGATTATAAGATTTAGATAACATTTTCTCTGGAAGCGTAAGGACTTGTATAATCACTTTATAGTTAGTGATATCTGTGTTATCTACGTTGGTGTGTAAAAACTTAGCATTAACAATATCTCTCATTTGACGTAAAATGGTTAAATAATTAGTATTAACCTTGAGAATTTTGCGTATATTAGTGAGAGTTTCATTCTTGTACTGTATCAGATCCCAAACAGTGAGATCCTTAATCAGGGGAAAATTTGAAAGATTAATAGAAATATTATCTAAGTTAATATTAGGGTTTAAATGGAGAGGTTGCATTAATTGAAATATATTTTCTAAATTGACAAGTTTTAACAGTTCTTGAAAAGCAATAATTTTTTGTTTTAGAGAGTTAGGAATTTTTAACTTATTCATGACATCTAATGAAAGGAAAGGAAGAGCTAATGGATTAATATTTTTAGTTAAAATATGTTGATACCATAATTTTGTCCAAATAGGATATTGATTATACTTCTCAGTATTTATATTTAAGATAGATAATAATTTATTGGCCGAGATAATCAAATAGTAAAGATGGAAATTAGGAAGACCAAGTCCTCCCCTATTTTTAGGCGAGATTAACTTAATGTAAGAAATTCTTACTGATTTAGGAAACCATAAGAAGCTAGCCAGAGTTTTATTAATTTTTGAAAAAAAAAGATTTTGGAATCAACTGATCCACAGCATTAAATTGAAATAGCAGTCTGGAGAGAATATTCATTTTTATTATAGCTGCTTTTGATAAAAGTGATAAATTTAGCAATTTCCATCTATTCAAGTCGAGTATAATAAACGACCATACTTTAGCTAGATTATTTTGAAATGTGGAGAGACCATTATGATTTATATGAACCCCCAAATATTTAAAATTCTGAACTATCCGGAAAGCGGAGTCAGGAAACAAATATGATTTGTGAGCAAGTGGATTTATGGGAAGAATATGTGTTTTTTGAGTGTTAATCTGATATCCTGAGGCCTCTGAGAATTTTTCAATAGAACCAATTAGTTTTGAAAGGTCTGAGCAGGGTGTTTGAAAATATATTACAAGATCATCTGCAAAAGCCGACAAACAAACTTTAGTGTTAAAAATTCTAGGAATCTTATGGAAGGTATTTTGTGTTATATATAGTAATAAGGGCTCTATATATAAATTAAATAGAAATGGAGAAAATGGGCATCCTTGCTTTGTGCCATTAATGATCTTTATATTTTGGGATATTTTCCTATTAATATAAAGAAAGGTACAAGAATTTTTATATAAAATTTTAATAAAGTCTATGTAGGTAGATGGTATATTGAAGCAAGACATAATATGAAACAGAAAGTCCCAATTAACCCTATCAAAAGCCTTAGCAGCGTCAAGAATCAGTGCATACATTGGATTTGAGTCGTTTTTAGCAAAGTGAATAAGAGAATCAATTGTCAAGGTATTATCCCATGAATGTCTATGTGACATAAAGCCCGCCTGCTCCGAAGAAATCAAGAATGGTAAAACATTTTTTAGTCTAAAAGCAAGTAAAGAAGCTAAGATTTTGATATCAATGTTAATCAGAGAGATAGGTCTATAATTATTAGGATCAGTTTTTTCTTTGTCTCTTTTCAAAATTAAAATGGTTTTTGAGGTGTTCCAATACAAGTCAGATATACCATAAATCATTATGTAATTAAAAATTTCAAAAAGAAGGGGTGAAAGCTCAGATGAGTAAGTTTTAAAAAATTCAGATGTGAAGCCATCTGGTCCCGGAGATTTACTAGTCTTAAGTCTATTAATAGCTTCCGATATTTCTTTAATAGTCAATGGGGCAGAGAGTGTATTTTTTTGTTGATCATTTAACCTAGGAAATTTAATAGAGGACGCAAAGTTCACTATATGCTGTTTACCCCTAGGATTATTTTCCTTTGAGTATATCTCTGTAAACAATGATGTAAAAAGCTGCATAATTTCCAGATCAGTGTTATAACTCTTGTTGTTATATTTTAATGATGAAATTCTAGGAAGAGATTGATTACCTTTAATTATTCTGGCTAACACCTTAGAAGGAACCTGTGCCCATTCAGAGTATGTAGCTAAGAGCCTTTGTTCCGATATGGTAAGATTATGTTGATGTAGAAGCAATAATTCTTTTTGGGAACTTAATAATAGTTCATATGCAGAGGAATCAGGACATATTCTGTATTGATTTTCCAAATTTTGAATCTTTGATTTTAATTGTAATTCTTTATTTCTATATTGTTTTTTAAAATATGATGCTTTGTTAATTAATATACCTCTAAGGGTTGCCTTACATGCGGCCCATTGTATATCTAAAGGAATATCTGATGTAAATAGATTAAGATATGTTTCCTTTATTGTTTCAGTTATTAATTTATGTGTATTTTCATTTGAAAGTAAATTGTTATTCAGTGTCCAACTATTATATGAAGATGAATCTGGTGTATTTGAGGCCAAACTAATTCCAAGAGATATTCTAGAGTGGTCAGAAAAAAATCTAGGTTCAAGAGAGTAATTAATCTTCCTATAAGTAAGACAGTTAGAAATAAGAAAAAAATCTAATCTTGACCATGACTTGTAACATTTTGAGTAATATGTGAAAAAGTCTTTTTTGTCATACTGTGTTATGAGAGAAATAGGGTCTGTAAGGTTTAGGTCTATTATTATTTCTTCCAAAGCAATGGATGCTTGGAAATTGTACGAGGAGGATCTACTAGTACGGTCAGTGTCAGGATTAATGATAGCATTCCAATCCCCCCCCCAAAAACAAAATAATGATCTTTAAAAGAAGAGAGAATATTATATATTTGTATAAAGAAGATATGTTGTTGTTCACAAGGGCCGTAAAGATTAAAAAATATAATTGGCTTATCGATGTTATGATAATGTAACACCATCTACCATTCACATCATATTTCACGTCAGAAATAGTTCCCTGAAAATTTTTTTTAATTATAATAGCTACCCCACATGATTTTGTACTATTGCCAGCTGCTACTATCATTTTAATCCATTTCTTGTTTTTTTTCTTTATCGAAATCTTCTCTAGTTAGGTGTGTCTCTTGTAGAAAGCAAATATTAGCCTGGGATTTAAATAAAAGATGAAATAGTAGGGATCTCTTGTTTTTATTTTGTATTCCTCTCACATTCCATGAGTCAATATTTAAGGTCATAGTATTAAATAAAAATGGATATATAACATATATCTAAGATTTGACAAAATGTAATATTAACTATAAACCTCAGTACCTTATACTTATTATAATGTATCTTAATGTCTCCTAAGAAAATTGTTTTAAAGATCTTGTAATATTTCTTCCCAAGTACCCCGGTGCCTAACCACCCATCCCCTGCTAGAGAAGAAAAATAAAAATGAGTTAAGTAAGTGATTTTGGTTAACACTATCAATATCAATTGCATTGTATAAAAATAATAAACTTTATATACAAGCCTAACTAAACAAAAAAACATTATTATAATATTAAACATATTTACATATTTAACTAAATTCAAGATGTCCAACATGCTCAATCCCTACTCACTTATTTAGTATACAAGCTCCAATTTTAAGTAAAATATATAGCAAATTAAAGAATTTCCTCAACTTCGCATTCCAGATATTAAAATGAATCAAATTTATATATATATTACCGTATATGAAAAATATAAGGAAGATAGATTTAACATTACCCCATATATATAGTACTTACTGTAAAAACTAATATTGATTGTATCGAACATAAAATGATGTTTTGGTTATGTATAAGATAACCATATATATAGCAGAACAAGATGAATTAAATTCAAGCAAATAATCATACAGTAAAAACATCATGTTTCATTTTGGTGATATTGTGAATAATTATGACGGTAATATCTAACTCAGAGCGTAAACATATGAAACATAGTTCTGGAAACAGGCATGTCTGTACCCCCAGAAGCACATTTCAGCTGTCAGTCCCAAAATAAATAAAATGTGTCAATCAAAAAAAGATAAAAAACTGTAACACTATGAATTGTATAGTTGAGAGACATTTCTTAAATTTAAAAAAAACAGTAAACTATCAAGAAATGCACTCCACCAGTCTCCTGTATGTACACATAAAATTATTTAAACAGAACAATTAAACCTGAATGGGAAAAAACAGGATTATTATATAATACCTATATACACATCTGTATCATGTTCCTATTACAACACATGACCCAATATATATTTATTTAGCATTTTATCTAAATATTTATATGTGAAAAAAATAACTTGCATATAATACCCCTGAACTATTATAAACATTAAATATAAAAAGTGCTTTGAAAATAGATATTATTATTAAAGAGACCATTGTTTAGAACCAGTCACATCTTTACCAATAAAGAACTAAGTATTGTCGTTCAGTTTGTTCTAAATGTAGACAATGGCACCTTATAAATCATTCATCTCAATAAAAAATTATTCTTCATTTTCTGTTTTGTCTTTTGTCATCTCATGTCTTAATGTTATTTAATGACAAATTAAATCTCTAGCCATACCGGTTGTTAAACTGACAATGTGAGAAGCCACTGAATTCAGCTGTTATACTATCCCTTTAGTGTGTACATGTCTCTGTTATTACTGCTGCTTATTGAGTTATATGCCTTCATTTATTCTTGCTATTCCATGACTATATACCACTTGGTAAAATGTATCTTCAATTTATTATCATTAAGTAAGTCGTGAAGCATTCCACTCGTTTTTTTAATATGATGGTTTGACCTACTGATATGGTCGGTCTACAATAGACCTTCTTGTTTTAGTTGACATTAAATTGACTGGCTTTTGAAGCCGTAATTGAAACTTGACTGGTTGTTATAGATGCAAGATTATCTTTCCAGGGCATCCACTTGTACTGCGGCTGCGTTTCATTTTTAGGAGACTGAGTATTTTCTGCGTTCTTTATGTGACGGCTCAAAGATGAGTTGTAGTTTTTGGATTATTTAAAATGACGTGATTACACATGAGCGGTTTGCGCTTTGGGGTAATTCACACAAAGGAACAACAGAAAAAGGTGCATGGTTTAATGTGTATGAGTAAATGAACATTGCATTTCAGAAGCTAGCTTTAAAGTGAAACTAGTGAGTGTCCTCTGCAAATGATGACGTCACCGCTGAACTCCGTAGCTTCATAAAGGGTGCGTGGCATAGTAGAAACATCAGCTGATGAGAGAAACAGAAAATTTTCTCTCTGACAGCCTCGAGAGTCGCAATATCTCCCTCCAAAATGTTTATGGCTGAACTAGGGCACTGTAATTATTTAAATTAGAAAAAAGACATGTACACTACTTGGGGAAACGTGAAGACATCTGCAATGCTTATTTAAATTCAAAGGCTAGCTCCATATTCGTGAAGAAGTATATATGTACACAATAAAATCAGTATCTCTTTTCTTTTTATCTTTTTTTAAATAAAAAAAAGTAATATAATATATATATATATATATAAACATTGTGCACACTCTTGGTAGAAATAAATATTGAAAAATAGATAACATATACTGTCTGCAGTAGCACAGCATTTATAGGAAAAACATCACATTAGCATTGAACTTGTTATAACTAAACAAAACATGAAAACTGCATCGCAAAGCGTAAGGGAACCACAAGGCTTATTTAAAAGCTGGAAAATGAGTTTGTATTCCTGAAGGAATATATTTGT
This sequence comes from Protopterus annectens, assembly GCF_019279795.1. Taxonomy (NCBI): domain Eukaryota; kingdom Metazoa; phylum Chordata; order Ceratodontiformes; family Protopteridae; genus Protopterus; species Protopterus annectens. The sequence continues at coordinate 710,052,196 of NC_056726.1, forward strand.
TCACAATAAAAAAAAAAAAAAAAAACAGAAACTCTTACTGTTTTCAAAAGAAAGAAAAAGAATATACTGTGTATATATACACACTGTGTACACCCTTAGTAAGAATAGATTTAACAGTAAATTACACATATTGTCTGTAGGAACATATCATTTTTAGGAAAAAATATAATCATCACCTTTGTACCCAACAAATAAATGAAGTATTAGGAGACTGAATTCGGAAGCTTTTTAAATGCTTTAAAAAAAACATCTTCTGCTCCCTTAGGATCAGAACACATAAACCTTTTTTCATTAAATGTGAAGGACAAGGTATTTGGATAAGACATATGAAATCTTATCCCTCTTTTTATCAAGTCTGCACAATAGGGAGAGAGTTTTTGTCTGTTTAGTTTTATTTGAGAAGGAAAGTCCTGTGAGAATGACAATTTGTGAGATTTCCATACAAACTGTTTTTTACTTTTAGCTGCTTGCAAGATTTGAAAAACATCTTGGAAGTTTAGTAACTTTGTATATATTATCCTTGGTGAAGAAGCATCTTGACTTGCACGTAGTGCTCTGTGTGCTCTCTCAACAGTTATATTTTTTGAGGATGCTTCACAGTTTAATAATGCCTCAAAGATACTCTTAGACACAGACAGCAGATTATTGTTATCAAAAGATTCTGGCAAACCACGAATAATAATGTTGTTTCTGTGACTCCTGGCTTCTAAGTCTATCAATTTAGTTTGTATTTCAGATATAGCTTTATCTTTAGACTTTAAATCACTTTCCAGTGACTCAATTTTTATCTCTAAAGCTGAATTACTGTTTTCAATAGTACTCATTCTGTCATTTATTTGCTTTAAAGTATTACCAAAGTCAGCAAATTGTTCTGAGAAGTTTTGAATAGCACTTTGTATAGGCTTTAATGCTAGCTTTAGTTCATCTAAATAAAAGTTTGAGTCATTCAAGTCTTTGTTACTTACTTTGGCAGATTCAGGAGAATTTTTAGATGTTCTCAATCTTTTGGAAGTGGTATCTTTTTCAGGTGAGTGCACTGAAGAAAATTTGGCCTAGGTGGACTGAGTTTCCATAGAGTCAGATTTAGTAGCCATGCCCAGAGATTAGATGCTGATACCAGAGTGACAAGTTCCAGGAAGATGCTGAAGCGGCAGGTGACCAGATCAGATAACACCACAAACTGTTCTGAGGTAAAATATGTCCCAAAATAAAATTTCCGAAGATAAAAATATTCCAAATGTATGTAGAAAGAATTGTAGAATCCTTTTATGAAAAAAACTGAGGAAAAATATTATTACTAAGTTGTAAAAAAATAAAGATGTTACAGATCTGTGAGGAGCTCAGAGAATAGGGACTAGTCTAGTCAGCAGCCATCTTGGAATGAAAATAAATAAAATGTTTTATATATTAGATTTGTGACTGCAAGTGCAAATTACTCAGCCATAAGTCATATCTCTCAAACTGCAAACATTGTTCATAGGTACAAAGGCACTTGAAAAGTAGGTACATTCAACCAAAAATGTGACATTATACTCAGAAACACACATTTAAAAAGAATGAAGAGTGGCAAAAATTATTGAAAAATATAAGGACATTATCAACAAAACAGCATAAAATCTGAATTTTTTTAATGAACTGTATTGCAAAATTATCCCACATAAGGTCATTGTTTTTTGTTTCTGAAAAAAGGAGATGTAAGAGGTATGTCATCATTATCCCCCCTTTTCCCATTTTTACATGGGGAAAGGGTGTTGCGTCAACTGTCGCCATCTCTCTCTCTTGTTTCAGTTCAACTTTCCTACCTTCTTCGATAGTCATGCCTAACTGATGCAGGTCTTCTCTCACAAAATCCATCCACCTCTTTTCTGGATGCCCTCATTTTCTCTAGTCTTCTTCCTGTCTGTCATGAATATCCAACAAATTGTCTTCTGTGTTCTGCACATATGCCTGAACCACCATAATCTGTTCTCTTTAGAGTTCTCTGCAATTGCAACTACTTTGGCTTCTGCTCTGATATCATCACTAATTTGTCTTTTCCACAGTGTGCATCCTACCATCCATCTCAGGCACTTCATCTGCATCACCTGTAGCTTCCTCATCTGCTCTGCCTTTATTGCTCAGGTTTCTGTACCATACAATAGTATTGGTATGGTCACACTACTATTTTGTATAACTTACTTTTTAGCTTCTTTGGCATTCTTCTGTCATACAATACCCCTGATACTCTGTGCTAATTGGCTGCAGCGCTTTTGATTCTACCTTTGACATCCTCAGTTAGGCTTCCCTTCTCCTCAACCACCCCTCCCAGATTCTTGAAGCTGTTAACCAGTATCACTATTTCCTTCTATCTCGGTTCTCAACTTCTTCTGATTTTTCCCATTTGCTGCCATTGCAGTTGTCTTATCTGTACTCAGTTTCATCTCATGAGCCCTAAGTTTACATTCCATTGCCCTAATCTTTGTTGTTGTTCTTGCTTAGAGTCTGCCTGTAATGCCACATTGTCTGCATACAGCAACTTAGTTGATATGTCCCCCTCTGACCTGTTTGTTAATGTAGTCCATCACCAGTATGAAGAGCAGTAGGCTCAGAGCTGAACCCAGATGCAACCCCTCCCCCACTCCCACTGGGAACCCCTCTGTGGTGTCTAACACTGTTCGTACTTGAGTCATTGAGGCCTTGTACATAGTCTGCATTAATTCTATCAGTATTTCTATGACTTCAAACTACTGCAGGACTGCCCAAATCAGCTTTCTTGGGACCTTGTCATATTCTTTCTCCAAGTCCAGGAATGTCCATTTGGACTAATTCTTCATCTGTAGCTTCTTCTCAATATCTGTCTCACTGCATACAGTGGGTCAGTTGTGGTGCACCATGATATGAATCTGAAATGCTCATCTCCTATGTTACTTTCTTCTACTCTGTGTATTCATTTATCAGTCACCCTCTTCAGAACTTACACGCAGTGTGACAGGAGTTTGACAACTCTGTACAGCCCACAGTTGTGATGATCCATTTGTACTTGTACACTGGCACTAGTCTGTTTATTCTCCAGTCATGTTAGATATGTCTCTCTCTCCATACTGCTATGAGTACCTTCAGGAGACATTTCTCCCCTATTTCGCCATACATCTTGATCATATCTGCTGTGACCTCATCTGAACCTGCTGCTTTCCTTGACTTCATTTTGCTCAGTGGTATTCTAACATCTTCTAGGGGGGGCTTCTTCTCTTCTTTCAACATAGGTTGTGACTGGGACAGTACAGCTTTATTTGGGTTTTCTACATTCAGAAGCTACTGCAAGTACTTCTTCCATCTGCCTTTGGTGCCCTATGGAATGATGAGCAGGTTGTTGCTGGCATCCCTTACAAAGACTGTCTAACTATCTTCTTTATCTTTCTGTCTTTGCCTTGCAACCTGATATACTTTCTTTGTGCCATCTACTGAGTCATTTTCCAGAAGTTGGTAGAGTGCCTCTGATGCCTTGTTCTTTGCTATTGCAGCTCCTATCTTAGCCTTCTTATTAGCCATCAGAATTCCTTCTTAGCCTGGTTTGTCTTTTCTATCTCCTACTTTTTCCTGCACTAATATCATTTAGTGACTTCCTGGCTGTCTACATCTGACTACTAGCTTTCCTTATTTACTTTATAGCCATACATGGCTTTGCCACATATCTGTTCTGTAGTCCTCACACATGCTGTTTTGAGGTGCTTCCATTCTTCTTCAGCCGTGTGCCTTTCTTTAAACTGTTAGTGCCACTAGTATGTTAATCACGTAGTAATATTTTGTGTGTACTAAACAGCTTTAAAAAAATTGTATGATGAGGGGGACTCTTAAATTGTGTGAATGGGAAAATCAAGCCTAAAAATAGGGACATAACTAGGCTAAAAGCTTAAGAGCCCTTACAAGTTAACCAATATAAGCTGGTTTTACCCAATATATGGCCCCTAGGGGCAAGAAGATGACATGGATATGTGCCTATACTGTGAGTATCTTGCAGACTGCCCCTCTCCATAAGGGACATAAGCGCTACCCCAGGTATGAATTTGTGATTCCCCATCCATTAATCCAAATAGCATTTGAAGAGGGCCAAAGAAGGGCTTTGCTTAATTTGAGTAGGAAGTCTGTTCTAAAGAAGGGGCCATCTTTCAGACACATATCTGTCTCTCCAGCATATTTTGTTTGAGTCACTGACTAAGTTTAGATCCCTAGATTGTGTGATCCTTGTGCTGTTTGTCTTGCTGGATTTATGACTCAATTGTAGGTCAGGCATAGGTCACCCTGGTCACGCATAGGTCAGGCTGAAAATAGGTATGTTTCTCCAAAATAGGGACAATTGAGAGGTCTGTTCATAGTTACAGACTCATGTATAAAAGAGGTTGTAATTGTTCATGAACTACAAACAGCTACAATAATTACAACTTTTATGAAGGCAATGAAATAAGCTTTTTTTCTTTACAAAAAAGGAATTTAAGATAATACAATAATAGAGGTAAAGGTAGTGGCCACGGTGGTGCAGTGGTTAGTGTTGCCGCCTCACAGCAAGAAGTTCTCTGGTTTGATTCTCGGCTGGTGTGCCTTCTGTGCAGAGTTTGCATGGCCTCCCTGTGGTCACGTGGGTTTCCTCCGGGTGCTCCGGTTTCCTCTCACATCCCAAAGACATGCAGTAGGTGGATTGGACACTCTTAATTGGCCCTAGGTGTGAGCATGTGCGCATGTGTGCCTTCTGTGGAAGGTTGGGCAGCGGGCTGGCAACTCAACACCGTAAAACTCTACTACCAATCATGAGTGGACAGATGATCTGCTGTGGTGACCCCTGACAGGGAAAAGCCTGAAGAAGACAATAAGAGAGCTAAAAGTAATAGTTTCCTCTCTGTGCTAGTCACTAAAAATAAACAGTGCACTGGTTACCAGGTTGGTTGCTTGTCGACCATAAAAAGCAAGGTTTTAACTTGCTCAACAAAAAAGGACTTGGAAATGGAAAGGGTTAAGTGCAAAAATGCCATTATATAAAGGTCTGCAGATCCATATTGAAACTTGCATGGTGTGTGATGACAGGAGAAGGAAAGGGACTACTGAATAAGGAAATGGAAGGCAAAAGTAACTATTAAGGGAAAATAACTCTTACAGACCAGCTTATAAAAGGTATAGTAAACGCGACCTTAACTATGGCAATGGAAGCTTTTTCATGATCAAGCATGAAAAACGTAGAGGCAGTAAACATTTTCATATAACTTACAGTATTGCTATGTAATACTCGTTGTTGTTGTTGTTGTGTCTTTCGGCTTTTCCCGGTTAGGTGTCGCCACAGTGGAACTCCGGTCCACTAATGATTGGCAGTAGATTTTTACGTGCCGAGTTGCCAGCCCTGACGCACAACCTTCAATGAAGGTACGCCCATTCACACGTCTCGACATAGAAGACGCTCTAGCTAAGAATTGAACAGGATAATGTCTTACTGAGAGGCAACAACGCTACTGCAGCACCACCACCGCATGACTCGTATTAGCTTTTAATAAATACCAGGGCAAACTATAGACCTCTAGAATTATAAATAAATTCTGTCAGTTTTACAAACCCAAAGCCTTTTACTTATTTTGTATCTGGAAAGCATTAGTATTAAATGAAACAACAGAAACAACTCAAATTCTACAAGTGTGCTCATTTATTTGAAAACCAAACAAAGTGAAATCCCTTTCTTTGCACTAGTTGTGTGTATAGTTTGTCCCTCAGAATCTTACTTTTCCATAAAGATACTATTTTGGGCATTTGCAAAAGGTGAAAACCCTAGGTTAAATGAATGTTTTATACCCCTTTTCAATAAGATGCACATAAACCTGGGATATTTGTCCTGACTAAATAGAGTAACAGTTATTGCATGTTTCCAGGAAGGGAAAATAATATTTTATTGTGAACTTTACTAAAAACTTGTTTAAGTAGCTGAATGTTTTGTATGTGTGTCAGGGAGGTGATTTATATATCAGTTATCCTTCCAAAGCTGGTCCTTTATTATTATATACTATTTTTAATTTATGCATTTAATTCTTGATTGCAGGTTCAAAAAATGATCTTCTACTTAGAAAGTGTATTTATGGTCTTGTTTAAATATCTGGTAGCATCTGCTAATTTACTTTAGTCTCTATCTTCTTTATTTTCTTTATAAATGATTTTGTAAATTTTTAATTACCACTGGGATAGTTTCTATATTAGTAACATTTCTATTAGTTTTGAGATCTTAATGTGTATCATTTGATTTGAACTGTGATAGATTTTCGATTTATTTGTTAATCTATACATGCTCTCTTGAGGTAATGTATATAATAGTAGTTTTACTTTTAACAAACATATTATGACTTAGAGTTCTAGCACTGTTAACACTGTACTAGCGTTGTTAAGGCTTTCTTAGCTGAACACAATAGGTTCCTAAACCGAATTTTATATGCATAGTCTGCTTTCTACTACTTGTTCTATCTCTGTTTGTTGAATACTGCACTGTTTGTCCTTGCAATTTGGATGTTTTTAATAATGTATAAGTTAATTCCTGTATAATTCTAGTAGTTATCCCATAATATTTTTTTTTCTCTCTCTACCTTACTCAGCTTTCTTCCACCTTGTCAGCTGTGTACTCCCCTGCAATCCCGACCAGCTGGCTACCCACAAACTAGAATTATACAAATAATTAAAGTTAATCTCCACAAACGCACCAACCTCAACACAGGGAAGAACCTAAACCAACTACTGTGTTGTATTATTTAAGGAACCAAGGTAAGTATTGCAAAGTATGTACTATCTGTTCTTTACCTCCTGTAATTATTAACTATTTTTTACCCCAGATCATGGAATATAATAACTAAGCTTACTCCAGCCAGGACTACCAGCAGCCTTACTCTACTACTTTGCTCCTACTATTTCAATCCTTAACTTAGGCCCTAGTTTCTCCCACTTTGTCCATTTTTTTCTCTCTCTGCCCCACTTGTTTTTCTGCTGCTATCATAAGTTCTCCCACTAGATGGCAGCACTCACCCACTAATCTGCTTGCTGTATTCTCAACTAGCAGCAAAGTGCTTCTACCAACTACTTACCTGTTTCTCCCACACTCTAGATATCCCACTATCACTGTATTGCCATCCTGACCCTCTCCCCCTCCAGCAACTTTTTTGTCCCTTACCTTCAGACTACCTACCTGGATTCTCCATTCCACTTTCACTGATTGTCTTCCCAGTCTCTCTCTTGTCCTTGGTCTGCCCCGCTCCATTCGCCCTGCGGGCTCACTCCACTCCCCTACCATACCCCCAATTCTCACCCACCCCCAGTACACCTAGACTTATACTTCCAAACCACACCCCTTTCTCTCTCAAAGCCAATCATATCCTCCACCTACTTTAATCACCTGACCAAAACCAACTACTTCTCACTAACTGGATCTATCCTAACTCCTCCCCTTAATAACTACACCTCTACCTCAAATCACTTAAGATGCAAACACCAGCTTCCCCTGCACATATTCAACTACTACTCATTATCACCCTTTTACCTCTCTTAACGACATCTTACATACTAACCTTCTATGAACACTCTAATTACCTACAATTCTACTACCCTAACAAGCAAACAAGTATTATACCACCAACATGCCAAACACATATAAATATCACATCTCTTCCTACCTACATACTTCCAAAGTATCACAGATTAACCCATATCAAATATGTCCACCTAAAACCTAGAAAACAATTCAACCAACTTAATGTACTCCATTACCCTTGTCCAAAACATCAACTACTTACCAGTGGTGACATCCATCCCAACCCTGGCCCTATACACTCTGCTAATATTGAACTCCAAAGCCCCAATCACTCAAATCTTATCCCACCTAGGCTTACTAATTCACTTTCTATAGCTCACCTTAATATACGCAGCTTAAATAACAAACCTGCCTACCTCCATGCTCTCCTGGATGTCCACTCTTTTGACATACTATGTTTGTCAGAAACATGGTTAAAACCTTTATCTACTGATAATGAAATCTTACCCCCTGGTTACAATATCCTAAGAGCAGACCGCAAAATTAAAAAGGGAGGGGGAGTTGCCATACTCTCTAAAAAAGGGTTACAAATCTCCACACTAGACTGCTATCCAACACCTCATAATAATGTAGAAATTCTTGCCACCAAACTTCAACTTAACACTAGTAAATCAATAATCATCATCTGCATCTACCTACCTCCTGGTAATAATATTTGCATCCTTGAAGACACCCTTGCTGGATTATCTCATCTTTCCCTCAAGAGACTATAATTGTAGGTGACTTTAATAATGATTGGAAAATCTGTACACAAAATCAGCCAACTTCACATATTATCAAAACAAAATGCCACATATTAACCTACATGGATTTTCACAAATGATCAACTTCCCAACCAGAATTAACAAACCCAATAACAAAGAGTGTATATTAGACTAGATACTCATAAACAATCACCAGCAAATCTATAAGGCTGGAACCCTTCCTGCAGATGTAAGTGACCACTCACTTATATCATTAGGCATAAGACAACTACTCCTAACCCAACCACACTTAGAACAATCAGAACCAATAAAAACTTTAATCCTATTTCCAAAGTGAACTTAGAGCATGTGAGTGGACACCCATTAAACACCTCCCTCTAGACGATGCAGTGAATTACTTTAATTCAAAATTCTTAACAATCCTAGACTATCATGCACCAAATCATACTATCTGAACTAAGTATGAGCCAGCCCCATGGCTTACTAAGGAAACCAGGCAGAAAATCCTACTTAGAAACAAACTCTGGGCTCTCTGCAGATCTACTAAGCAACCCGCAGACCAACTTAAATTTAAACAAATGAGAAATGATACAAAAAACGCCATTCTCTTGGACAAAAAAAAACTTTTACTGTCATCTCCAGCAAACAAACCAAAGGAATCCGTAAAAGTTCTCGGCCAGTATTAACAAACTTCTTTACCCTGGTCACTCCACCACACCACCCCCTACAGGAGCCAACCCCAAAGATCCCAAACAAACAGCAAACGCCTTTAATACCTTCTTCACAGAGGCTATCCAATCACTGGCCAATCAAATAACAACTCAGAATTCTTGTCACCCAAATTCTGTAACAAATTCACTCCCTATACTCCACTGGCAACCAGTCTCAACTCACCTTATCTGTAATCTTCTTCAAAAACTTAAACCATCAACCCTATCAGCAGATAACCTACCAGCAGAATATCTCCAAAAAGCTGCCAAAGCTATAGCCTACCCAATATCAATCCTAATAAATAGAACCTTACAAGAAGGAAATATTCCTACCATCTGGAAAATCTCACACATCATCCCCCTACACAAAGGTGACAATTCTAACGAATACTCCAACTACCGTCCAATAGCATTACTTTCTCCTTTAGCTAAAATAATGGAAAGATGTATCCATAAACAACTACTTGATCACTTACTGCAAAATAATCTACTTGCAAATTGCCAACATGGCTTTAGACCACTTCATAGTACTACCACTGCTCTTCTATCCTTCTCTGACAGTATCAATCATAACAAAAATAACAATACCCTCTCCTCAGCATTCTTTATTGACCTTTCCAAAGCTTTTGACATGGTCAACCATCATTTACTTATAAATGTACTAAGATCTCTTTCCCTAGATTCACTGGTTATTCATTGGTTCCAGTCGTACCTTAACAACAGACAACAAGCAATGCTTTGGGACAATAACCTATCTTTACATCTCCCCATTACACTAGGAGTCTCTCAGGGCTCAATTCTTGGTACCCTCCTATTCTCAATGTATATAAATGACCTTCATCTAGCAATTACTCAAGCTGCCTGTATTCAATATGCAGATGATTCTACAATCATCTGCTCAGCTAAATCTTCATCTGAACTACAGTCCTTAACCCAGAGAATGTTTACTGTAGTAGAAAACTGTTTTTTACAATGTTGCCTCCTCTTGAACCCCAAAAAGACAAAACTATTGCTCTTCACACCCACCCGCAAGTCCAGACAAATTAACTTCTCAGTCCTATCCGATAACGATACCATTATATCTGCAGACCTAACCACTAAACTTCTAGGTATAACAATTGATAACAACCTTACCTATGAAACTCACATTAACAATACTATAAAAACTGTAAACAGGAAACTGGGCTCCCTGTATAGGATAAAGCCATTCCTTACTCCACAAGCCAGAACTTCTACTGCCCTTACCCATTTAATCTCCACACTCCTATGTTTCATCCATATATACAAATCTGACTAAAAACAACCTCAACAAACTGTCAAACTCTTATAATAACATAGCTAGATTTGCCACAGCCTCCTCTTTCAGAACCCACCACTGGAATAATCTGAAACAACAAGGGTGGCTTGAGCTACAAAACCAAATCCATTATAACCAAATTATCATTGCCCATAAAACCTTCTTCCAACCAACTAAAACTCCAATACTATCAAACCTTTTCACCCCATATAAAAACCTTAATAACTTATGCTCATCCAAGAAATTACTAGTATCCACAAGTATATCTAACAATATCTCTGGTGACTCTCTGTTCTGTAATGCTGTTGGAAAATACTGGAACCAACTTCCAAATGAACTTACATCTATGTCCTCTTTATCACTATTTAAACAAAAATTGAAACTTTACCTTAAAACACACTGGTCATGCCCCTGTACAAACCCAGACTAATCCAAAATGGCATTGCTATCATCGTCACTGCTGACCCATTAACACACTGGTCATGCCCCTGTACAAACCCAGACTAATCCAAAATGGCATTGCTATCATCGTCACTGCTGACCCATTAACACACTGGTCATGCCCCTGTACAAACCCAGACTAATCTAAATGGCATTGCTATCATCGTCACTGCTGACCCATTAACACACTGGTCATGCCCCTGTACAAACCCAGACTAATCTAAATGGCATGGCTATCATCGTCACTGCTGACCCATTAACACACTGGTCATGCCCCTGTACAAAACCAGACTAATCTAAATGGCATTGCTATCATCGTCACTGCTGACCCATTAACACACTGGTCATGCCCCTGTACAAACCCAGACTAATCCAAAATGGCATTGCTATCATCGTCACTGCTGACCCATTAACACACTGGTCATGCCCCTGTACAAACCCAGACTAATCCAAAATGGCATTGCTATCATCATCACTGCTGGCCCATTAACACACTGGTCATGCCCCTGTACAAACCCAGACTAATCTAAATGGCATTGCTATCATCGTCACTGCTGACCCATTAATACACTGGTCATGCCCCTGTACAAACCCAGACTAATCTAAATGGCATTGCTATCATCGTCACTGCTGACCCATTAACACACTGGTCATGCCCCTGTACAAACCCAGACTAATCAAAATGGCATTGCTATCATCGTCACTGCTGACCCATTAACACACTGGTCATGCCCCTGTACAAACCCAGACTAATCTAAATGGCATTGCTATCATCACTGCTGACCCATTAACACACTGGTCATGCCCCTGTACAAACCCAGACTAATCTAAATGGCATTGCTATCATCATCACGGCTGACCCATTAACACACTGGTTATGCCCCTGTACAAACCCAGACTAATCCAAAATGGCATTGCTATCATCGTCACTGCTGACCCATTAACACACTGGTCATGCCCCTGTACAAACCCAGACTAATCTAAATGGCATTGCTATCATCATCACTGCTGACCCATTAACATACTGGTTATGCCCCTGTACAAACCCAGACTAATCAGAAATGGCATTGCTATCATCGTCACTGCTGACCCATTAACACACTGGTCATGCCCCTGTACAAACCCAGACTAATCTAAATGGCATTGCTATCATCATCACTGCTGACCCATTAACACACTGGTTATGCCCCTGTACAAACCCAAACTAATCCAAAATGGCATTGCTATCATCGTCACTGCTGACCCATTAACACACTGGTCATGCCCCTGTACAAACCCAGACTAATCCAAAATGGCATTGCTATCATCATCACTGCTGACCCATTAACACTACGGTCATGCCCCTGTACAAACCCAGACTGATCTAAATGGCATTGCTATCATTGTCACTGCTGACCCATTAACACACTGGTCATGCCCCTGTACAAACCCAGACTAATCTAAATGGCATTGCTATCATCGTCACTGCTGACCCATTAACACACTGGTCATGCCCCTGTACAAACCCAGACTAATCTAAATGGCATGGCTATCATCGTCACTGCTGACCCATTAACACACTGGTCATGCCCCTGTACAAACCCAGACTAATCCAAAATGGCATTGCTATCATCGTCACTGTTGACCCATTAACACACTGGTCATGCCCCTGTACAAACCCAGACTAATCTAAATGGCATTGCTATCATCGTCACTGCTGACCCATTAACACACTGGTCATGCCCTGTACAAACCCAGACTAATCAAAATGGCATTGCTATCATCGTCACTGCTGACCCATTAACACACTGGTCATGCCCCTGTACAAACCCAGACTAATCTAAATGGCATTGCTATCATCGTCACTGCTGACCCATTAACACACTGGTCATGCCCCTGTACAAACCCAGACTAATCTAAATGGCATTGCTATCATCGTCACTGCTGACCCATTAACACACTGGTCATGCCCCTGTACAAACCCAGACTAATCTAAATGGCATTGCTATCATCATCACTGCTGACCCATTAACACACTGGTTATGCCCCTGTACAAACCCAGACTAATCAGAAATGGCATTGCTATCATCGTCACTGCTGACCCATTAACACACTGGTCATGCCCCTGTACAAACCCAGACTAATCTAAATGGCATTGCTATCATCATCACTGCTGACCCATTAACACACTGGTTATGCCCCTGTACAAACCCAGACTAATCCAAAATGGCATTGCTATCATTGTCACTGCTGACCCATTAACACACTGGTCATGCCCCTGCACAAACATAGACTAATCTAAATGGCATTGCTATCATCGTCACTGCTGACCCATTAACACACTGGTCATGCCCCTGTACAAACCCAGACTAATCCAAATGGCATTGCTATCATTGTCACTGCTGACCCATTAACACACTGGTCATGCCCCTGTACAAACCCAGACTAATCTAAATGGCATGGCTATCATCGTCACTGCTGACCCATTAACACACTGGTCATGCCCCTGTACAAACCCAGACTAATCTAAATGGCATTGCTATCATCGTCACTGCTGACCCATTAACACACTGGTCATGCCCCTGTACAAACCCAGACTAATCTAAATGGCATGGCTATCATCGTCACTGCTGACCCATTAACACACTGGTCATGCCCCTGTACAAACCCAGACTAATCTAAATGGCATTGCTATCATCGTCACTGCTGACCCATTAACACACTGGTCATGCCCCTGTACAAACCCAGACTAATCTAAATGGCATTGCTATCATCGTCACTGCTGACCCATTAACACACTGGTCATGCCCCTGTACAAACCCAGACTAATCCAAAATGGCATTGCTATCATCGTCACTGCTGACCCATTAACACACTGGTCATGCCCCTGTACAAACCCAGACTAATCTAAATGGCATTGCTATCATCATCACTGCTGACCCATTAACACACTGGTCATGCCCCTGTACAAACCCAGACTAATCTAAATGGCACTGCTATCATCGTCACTGCTGACCCATTAACACACTGGTCATGCCCCTGTACAAACCCAGACTAATCTAAATGGCATTGCTATCATCGTCACTGCTGACCCATTAACACACTGGTCATGCCCCTGTACAAACCCAGACTAATCCAAAATGACATTGCTATCATCGTCACTGCTGACCCATTAACACACTGGTCATGCCCCTGTACAAACCCAGACTAATCCAAAATGGCATTGCTATCATCGTCACTGCTGACCCATTAACACACTGGTCATGCCCCTGTACAAACCCAGACTAATCCAAAATGGCATTGCTATCATCGTCACTGCTGACCCATTAACACACTGGTTATGCCCCTGTACAAACCCAGACTAATCCAAAATGGCATTGTTATCATCATCATTGCTGACCCATTAACACACTGGTCATGCCCCTGTACAAACCCAGACTAATCTAAATGGCATGGCTATCATCGTCACTGCTGACCCATTAACACACTGGTCATGCCCCTGTACAAACCCAGACTAATCTAAATGGCATTGCTATCATCGTCACTGCTGACCCATTAACACACTGGTCATGCCCCTGTACAAACCCAGACTAATCTAAATGGCATTGCTATCATCATCACTGCTGACCCATTAACACACTGGTCATGCCCCTGTACAAACCCAGACTAATCTAAATGGCATTGCTATCATCGTCACTGCTGACCCATTAACACACTGGTCATGCCCCTGTACAAACCCAGACTAATCTAAATGGCATGGCTATCATCGTCATTCCTGACCCATTAACACACTGGTCATGCCCCTGTACAAACCCAGACTAATCTAAATGGCATTGCTATCATCGTCACTGCTGACCCATTAACACACTGGTCATGCCCCTGTACAAACCCAGACTAATCAAACATGGCATGGCTATCATCATCACTGCTGACCCAGCTTTTTTTCAACCAATACCTCTCCTTTCATGGACTAATCCAAATCTGTTCCTTGCTCTATCCACAAAAAAAAAAAAAAAAAAAAAAAAAAAATGTCTTTTTTTTTTCTTCCTTCCTTGAGAATAGAGTTACTAGCAAATGTATATCATGTTCTGTAACAATTTTTGTATTCAACGATTGAAATGTAATGTAATAATCTGCTATTACTTTTTGTACATGCATTTATATGTTAACCATTTTATGTTTATGTTTATCTTTTTGTAAATCTTTTCAAGTGGAGCTTATCTCCCCGGGCCTCTGCTGAAAATGGACATGTATCCAGTTAGACTAGCCCGGTCAACAAATGTAAAATAAAATAAATAAAAAATAGCTGAATAGCTGAGTGTATCCTTGAGTGCAATCAGGTTGGGTGGGTTGTGTGTATGTGTGTATGCGCATTTTCAAAAATGTATCACTATGTGATTTTAAGGAGGTCATCAGAACTCCTCACTACCCTAGACTAATGAGCAAATCCTACAACAAAAGGAGGAACACTAAACATCAGGGATAACATTTTGTATGGTGCCTTAAAGGCAGTTAAAGTTAATAGAAGAAAAGTTTTGCAGCTCATAAGACATGGGGTGGAGGGGAACACTAGGGAAAATGCATTATATCATATCTTAAAATTAAGAGAAATGACACCATCATATACTTCATATACTATCTACACACATCTACAGTGTTACATCAATTATGAATATCAGATGTGCTTTCAATTGTGTTCAGTCTTTTGTGATCCAGTGAAATGAGTTTTCAATCAAATTACATAGAACCACACATACACACACACACACACACATATATATATATATATATATATATATATATATATATATATATATATATATATATATCTACACACACACACACACACACACACACATCTTGCATCATCACAATCCCCATCATTAATCACCTTTTTAATATAATAACATGAGGTTAGGGTGACATATCAATTCTCACATCTCTTGATGCAATGCCGCTCTTACACCAACTTCAACAGTCATGCCCAGCTGTCACAGGTCTTCTCACATGCAAGCCATCCATATTTTGTCTGGCATCCTTGTCTCATCTTGGCTCCTTTCTGTTGCTGTCAGTTGTGGTTTATCATGTCATCTTCTGCTTTCCTGCAGATGTTACTAAACAGACAAAATCTGTACTACTCTACAATTGGAGATTACTCTGGTTTCAGCTGTGATATCCTCATTTCCTCATCTGTCTGACTATGAGAATCTCTCTACCCATTTCAGGCACTTTATTTCTATCAGCGTGTGCTTACTTAGCTGCACTGCCTTTATTTTTATTTTATTTTATTTTACATTTGTTAACCGGGGAAGTCCGATTAGACACAGGTCCATTTTCAGCGGAGGCCCGGGGAGAAAAGTTCCTCATAACAATATGAGTACATATGCTTGACATAACAATAAGAAAACATATGAGTATATAATTATTCACTCATGAATACACACAGTCATACATAGATGACAATTACTAGGCAGTAACAACATTGAAAGATGTTTACTACTGGAAAGAAAAACGAGGAAGAAGAAAAAAAAATTGAAAGATTTTTTTTTTTTTACTAGAGTAAGGTTACTGTTCTGTTTAGAACCTTACATATGTTAAAAAGGTTAACTGGCATTGTAATGGTCTTAACACTGAATAACAAGTATACAGTGAGAGACAGGGAGAAATGGTTGGATCTTGGTAGAATCCTGACAACAGTGCAGTGTGTGGATTAACCAGGGGAGTAGCATGGGCAAAGCCGGCTATTTAAGTAATGGGTTTTGAGGAGATTTTTAAACTGGAGGAAGGAGGTGGTAGAAGTTGTCACTTTAATGATCAGGTTCCTGTGTCATACCGAAGCATGGTTCACTGCTGAATTTTAGGCCTTGACTTCCAGTCTCTGGCATTCCTCTATTGCCTATGGCTTATTGCACTTTGTGCCATTTATCCGCATCACTTCTAATTGCAGTCATGCCTTCCTCATGCAAATTTCCCTTCTCCTGAGCAAAACCTCCTAGATACTTGAAGATATTAATCTGTTCTACTGATTTTACTTCTGTCTCAGTTTTATGCTTCTTCTGACTCCTCCATTTACTTCCATGATGGCTATCTTGCCTGAATTCACTTTCATTACCATGTATCTTCTGTTTTGTAACTTTTGCATTCCACTTTCCTACCATTTGCTAAATGTCCTGTATGGAGTCTGTTTGTACTGCCATATCACCTGGATAAAGCAACATTGTTGATTTGCCCTTCTGAAAAGTCAAGCGCATATTTACCATGTGGCATATGTCAATAGTTAATGACAGCTTGAATAATCTAAAACAACTATCTGCTTCATAGGCAGTGTCCTATATACTATTAAGTTATATTTCTAATGATTTATAAAGATGCTGTGAAAGTTTACATCAATACCATGGGAATCAGAAAGCCAGCAAAGAAACAAAAAATTCTGTCACGGTGCCAAAACCATTATTAATGTGAAAAAAGTGGTTGTACTATGGGATGCTGAACAGCAAAAACCCAAGCATCAAATTGCCAAAAAAAAATAACCAAAACATAGGACAAAAAAGTTAACTTTGGGTGTTTTTTGCAAGGTAAGCACCCCTTCACCCCCAATGTAGGGTCATGCCCCTACTCCCTCAAATATATATATATATAAATATATACCAACTCCACTATCACGTCAACTTGAAAAAGAGAGACATCTGTCAGAAGAAGTGAATCGTTGTTGGCACTCAGAAATCGCACCAGCTGTGATTTCCTACAGAAAAGAGCAATTATCATTAAGTTCCTTGACGTGTTTTGTTTCTGCCAACTGATACTCACAAATTTCACCTCAACCACATGTATATATGTTGAGAAAATGTTATGATACGAGCATTCCATTTCTTATTAAAGCTCATCTGCACCACATGGGTGGTACAGGATTATAACTTTCTGTCCAACACAACCTTAGGTATCAAAAGCAGAAACACAGGCTGGTAAAGGCATCATTTTTCAAAAAATGAATCAGACACTGGGGACTGTCTACTTTTGCTCAGCACTTGAAATTTTGAAAGAGCAGTAAAAATCTTGCAAGAAATGGAAGGTCCTATTAACTCCATGAATTTCAAATAGTAGTAACAAAGAGACTGGTATATGGTATAACAAGAGGAAAGGGAGAACCAGTTCACAGAAACAGACATGGAAACAGCAAAATACAAAATTAACAGTTTCTTAACAAAATAGCCACTGTTCAAGTTAGAGTGTCATGCTTTCAGTAGAGACCAGAAGTACTGTCCCATTATTCAGTGTCCCAGGGACGTCTTGGTGGCAATATGTGCCTTGCCTTTTAGGCCATTTCGGATCTAGTAGTCTAAGACCTCTTCTATGTCCCAGTAATACTAGAACTACTGATCTAAACCTACTTCAACAAATAAGCAAAACATAGTGGAGATGTAGATTAGTCATGCAATGCTTAACCTTTCTCTGGAATGATTTCTACTCTAAATTAAGCAATGCAACACACTTCCTTCAAAAAAAGAGTAAAAAAGTAAAAAATGCACCAAGATAACACACAGCGAAACGTTTAATCACAACAAAGTACAAGATGGTAAGCGCTTTCACAACTGAAGTTGCTTCATCAGACCAAAAATCAATTTTTGATCTGATGAAGCAACTTTGGTTGTGAAAGCGCTTACCATCTTGTACTTTGTTGTGATTAAACGTTTCACTGTGTGTTATCTTGGTGCATTTTTTACTTTTTTACTTGGATTTATTTTTGCACCAAGGTTTTACCTAACACGTTTTTTTGGTTTTCTCCTTCAAAAAAGAGTTAGACAACTGGAGGAATATCCACAAATTCACCCCTAATATGACTCCTATATATTGCTCCTCAAAAAGGAGGTAAGGTCTAAGGGGGATACTGGCAAGGTGTAAATGGCCACAGGACCCAGTTGTCTTGTATTTTCTAGGATTCTGTGATGTTTATGTCTTAATACAAGCAAGTGATTTATCTCAGTGTGATGCACAAGCAACACACACAGATACTCTGAGAAACAAAAAAAGAGCAGACAGAAAGGATGGAGTGGTGAAAGAAAGGAAAGGAGGAAAGGAAAGGAGGAAAGGAAAGGGAAAGGAGGAAAGGAAAGAAAAGAGAAGGAAAGGAAAAGAGGAAAGGAGGAAAGGAAACAAAAGGAAAGGAAACAAAAGAGAAGGAAATGAAAGGTGGAAAGGAAAGGAAAGGAGGAAAGAAAAGGGAAGGAAAGAAAAAGAAAGAAAAGGAAAGGAAAGAAAAGAAGGAAAGGAATGAAAGGAAAGAAGGAAAGGAAGGAAAGGAAAGAAGGAAAGGATAGAATAGGAAAGGAAAGAAAAGGAAAGAAGAGGAGAAGTGAAGAAGAGAAGAAATGAAAATATCCTAAATTATCCTCCTATTGAGTTTCATTCCACAAGCCTAAATAAGACAACTGGTATAGCACCATTCAATAATCATACCATGAGTACATAATTCTCACAACAAGAGCTCCTTTATCACAGTCTTAATATTCACTTTGCAAACTGGTATAGCACCCTCCAAATTCTCACAACAGGAGCTGTTTTGACTCAGTCTTAATATTCACTTTGCAAGGTGTGCTACTTGTAAAATAGAGCAAGAAAAAACAGGTTTGGGTAATGGCAGAGTTTATTCATGGTTGGCATACTTATGCCAGGAGAGTAAAGCTAGGTAATGTTTCCAAGAATATTTTGCGCTTTCAGGGTCTGTCTTATGTTGACCTAAAATGTGAACTGAAGGGTCAGAGAGGAGGCAGTACTTTAAATACAGTAACTGATTTATGGAAAGGATCACACAGCTATACCAAGTCCTGACATTGTTCATGCATTTAAATTATTCCTTATTTCGTGTGGTAAATGATTATGACATTCTGTAACCTTCCTGCACTGACTAGATCGATTGCTCATCTTTTCAAAACTGATATGAAAATAAAAGCTCATTGGTACAATTATGTCATTAATAAGATTTTGATTCTTGACTTGCTGACTGGTGAGACTGAGCTAAAAATGACAATATTAAGCTATATTGACTCCCTGACCTGGTCAAATGCTGACAGTATGTTACTTTGGTGAGCTAATATATACTGTATAACTGCAATATCAGATTAGCTCTAGCCAAAAAAAATATGCGCTCGCGCATGAGTGTGTGTGTGTGTGTGTGTGTGTGTGTGTGTGTGTGTGTGTGTGTGTGTGTGTGTGTGTGTGTGTGTGTGTGTGCATGCGTGTTGTGTGTATATGTACTGCAGCAACTGAACAGGATTTCAGTATACATATCTTCTCCATTATAAACATCCATGTTCTTTTAAAGTAAGATCTGTTATACTACTGAGTAGTTGGGCATACATAAATAACTGTCAATTATTCTGATAATAATAATAATTAGTAGACAACCCATTTTAAAATGGTAGTTTCTGTTCTTTACATATTTAAACCAGTCCAGGTGCTGTTAAATCATGGTTGCTGAGTGCATAAGGTTTATGACTTAAAAGTGTAAAGGTTTGAGAATCTATCTTGACACTCCTTCATAGGTTCATATGTTCATAGGAGGTTACTAAGCTAATGTCTCTAGAGCCCTTCCAAGCCTAGCCATATTTATCCTGAGTTGCCCCAGTTGTCAATGGATAGGTTAGTGATGTTTGGGGAGGTAAGAGTCTATGGTAGTTAATATCGACTTCCTCTTTCGAGGAAGGACATTGGCTCCACCCCAGGAGTGAATTTGCGATCAGCCATCCATTGATTTAGGTTGCATTTGAAGATGGTCTGGAAGGGGCTCTGTTTCACCAGAATTATAAGCTTGTTCCAGTGAAGTGGCAGTCTCTAGGAGATGTATCTACCTCTCCAGCATAACCTCTTCATATTAGAGGCAAGGTTGAGATCCCTGGAGTAAGTGACCTTCTTGCCGTTTGGTTTACAAATGTGTAGCATTTCTACCAGGGCCAGGTCAGAGACTGTCCTGTAAGCTAGGCATAGGTCAGCCCTTACCAATCTGTAGGAGTCAGAATACTGTGACAGGGCTTTCAGTCTTTCCACGTAAGACTTGTTTTGTGTACCCTGTAATTTCTTGGTGAGAAACCACCATGGTCTCTGCAATTGTTGCAGGTGTCTGGTGAGGTAAATGCAAAAGGGAACATTGTATTCATTTATTGCTCTGATGAGGGCCAAGAATAATGGAATTATGACATCCTTAGATCTAGATTGAATGCCTTTACTTTTAAGATGTGCCACATAGAAGGATTTCCTTACTACTGTGCATATGTGGTGGTCAAAGTTCAGATTGCTATCAACCTGAATACCCAGATCACGTACCAGTAGGTCTACACTTAGGGGTGCTGTCTATAATGTAATTAGCAGAGATGTCACCTTTCCCCAATGGAATAATAATGCATTTTTTTGCATTTAGCTTTAATCAGTGACATTGGCACCAATCATCTGAGTATGTTAACCCTGTCTGCAGTATATTAACATCACTGGGAGATTCAATGATTGCTCTCAATTTGTAATCGTCAGTGAACTTGGCTGGCCACAGGCCATACAGGCTTGCCTGGACCTCTGAAAAATAAATTCTGAACAGTAAGGGGCCCAGCACAGAACACTGTAGTATGCCACAAGAGACTTGCTTTTGCTAAAGGCGAACTCTCCCATTTTGACAATATGTATCCTGTCAGTGAGCCAGTTGGCTACCCATCTGGTAATATAGTGGTTAATTCACAATTAAGAGAGTTTCTCTATTAAATCTGATTAAGGTATTGTGTCAAATGCCTTGGCTGGTCAAGATAAGTTGTATGCATGGGCTTTCCTTCGTCCAGGGCTTCATGTTTAACAAGCATTATCTATCTTTAATGAAACTGGGGTGGGTCCAGAGTTTGGAGATTACCTATAGTCTTGTTAATAATGATTTGTTTCCATGGCCTTGCAGATGAGGCTAGTCATGGTGATAGGCCGACAATTTCTCGGGGTTGGATGATGGTCCCCCTTTGTGCAGAGGATTTACTGCTGCCATCCTCCATTCTGCTGGAACAGATAGAGTTCATAGGCTGTGGTTAAACAGGGATCCAAGTGAGTCTACTAGGTCATGTTTTAAGTTGTTTAAACGGCAACCTAGAATGTTGTCTGGTCCCATTTATGCCATGTTTTTGGCCTTGGAGAGTGCTGAAATGACCTACTCTCTTGGGATAATATGCTGAGGAATGGTGGCAGGTATACTTTAGGGGATGACTGGAGGGGACAGGGAGGTAAAGTTTGCTCCAAAACTGTCAGCTAATAGGTTGGTTATTACCTCCAGTCATACCTCTCAACCGTACTGAATTCCTCAGTATTTCGTTTTTTGGGTGGCAAAATAATAGAGTGCCATGAATTCCCGAGTGGCCTCTTCAAATCCCAATTTTGTTTTTTTGTTATATTTACATTTTTTAGTGAATTCTAACATCATCACACATTGCTAGTGTATCCTGCAACACCATCAGGATGATGAGACAGTGTGGTAGTGCCTGCCTGAATCATGGTCAGCATATAATTTGTTTTGGTTTACCACATGAAATGGTGATGATTATGTTTTTCTTGTTTTTGTCTGCAGCCAATCTGAATTTGTAGCCTGTGATTGTTTCTGTATTCTGTTACAATGCACTGCCAGATATCATTCTTCCTAACACTGGTTAAAGCAGCAGTACTATTGTGCAGTAGCAGTCTGATATTAAAAGGAATGGGCCAGCTTTCTATTACATTACTGTGTTGAGCCAATGGGGGTGTGCAGTGTTGCTATAGGGTCAAGCATGAGCAATGGTTGGTACTGCCCATTTTTACCTTACCCCTTCTGGTCTTAGTCGTTTAATACATAAATAAATGGAATAAAACAACTGTATGATGTTTTGACCTTAATATAATAACTCCTATAGTCAGGGTAGACTTACTCGTAAGTTAAGCAAGCATATGTGTTTCCAAATTTTCCACTACTTTACTTACTAAAGATATTTGTATAAAAAGATGCAAGAATGTCACGTAAGCTGAGCTACCCTGAGCGGTCCAATTTCGAATTTTGAATGTTACGTGACAGGAAGACAAAGCAGCCGAATAGGTTCTCAGACTGCTGGTTTGGGGTTGGTAGCTAGCTCTCTTCTTTCTCTTACTGTGGCTGTCGATTGTCAGAATGGGATTTCAGCTATTGCATTTCGTACGTCTGTAGATGCGAGTGACAGATTCAGGAAGTCTCAAGTCTGTAGTGCTTTTTAGTCACATTCTGCAGTAGTGTTGTGCAAACTTCTGAAGAGTAACTTACAGTAGATGTTTCCCTGTTGTATATCCATTCCCCTGACAGAGTGTAATGGAAGCTTGTATTTTAAATGTTATAACTGAGCATGTAGCTCTTATGATAGAGAACATTTTTTGAGCAACAATGCATAGTTGTTTGAATTGTGTAATGCATCCATGTGTGTGTTTTTGCTCTTTTTCTCGGTAGGCATAGATGGGCCAATCTGCCCCATTGAAGAGGACCTGTAAATATCCTAATTGTAATTTATAAAATTCCATTCGGTATATGTCCATGGCATGTATTCACACTATGGCAGTAATAGTTTACTTATAATAATTCTATTTCAGGGCAGATCGGTAAAAGATTTGCAGTGACATTAGTGTTGAGAGGTTTTATAACGAGATTGCTGTGAACTGCAGTCTACAGTAGACTATTCCAATACTGGCACAGGTATATGGTTATATGGGCTGCAACCATTTTTCTTTGTATAATAATTAAAAGGTCTTTCTGGCACTTTACATTCCTGTCACTGTGCATGCCCACAGCTCCATGTACCATTTTAATTTTTACTGAGATCGGTCATTTTGGGAAAGGGGGAGGGGAAAGATTATTTTCAGAAAGGGCTGCTGCTCAGAGTCACAGAGTAGGCAAAGTTGGAAGAAATCAAACCCTGTACGGTGGGCATAGGAAGCAAGCATTTCATTACTAGTTTAGAGTTTTGTCCTCTGAGCTAACTTCCTTTGTTTAATATGCCGTTTGACTGGTTATATTTTATGTTTAATATTTTGTCTGTTCTACAGTTTGCATTTGAAATGAATGTTTGTATCCCACAATTCCACCGGAGTGGGTGGGGTTACATAATTATGCCTACAAATTTTATGTTAATTAGCTTCCCAAATTTTGACCAGTTGTACCTACTTTCTATGGGCCTTTGCCCTGATTTTTGATGTTATCAAGTTGAGAGGTATGCCTCCAGTTGAGTATGGGTGGTGTCATCCACAACTAGTTCAGGATTTCACATGTAACTAAAGAATTCCAAAGCAAGATAATATAATCCCCAGCAGATAAACCAGTACCATTGTAGCCAAAAAACAGCAAAACAAATAGAAACAATGGTAAAGCGAAGCACAACTTCAGATACCATCTAATGGAATATAAAAACGTTTTATTGTTAGGTTAGCGCTTTCACCAGAAGTGTGGCTTCGTCAGACCATCAATATAAACTAAAAAGACAAACATTGCAGTTAAATACTTACATAAAACGCTTCATAATTTCAAAAGTTAATCCATTCACTATTGGGCTGACTGTGCGTATGCACATAGAATGAATGACGTCAGCAATTCAATTTAAACAATTTAAAGTCACAATACAGCTCTCAAATCTAAAACATTTAGCATTCATCTAATGATTCAATATTGCCCAAGAATATGCAAACATAGCTCATCAACTTGTGCTTATTGTTTAAAATAAGATAGAAATAAAATATTTTCCATTTAAATATACCATTTCCTAAATACCTAAAGTGCAATCTTAATAATTGCTACCAGTAGTAATTGAACATATCAAGTTCCTCATATGCACATCTGGTGTCCAACTAGATCTCCATCCAAGATGTAACAGCTCACTCTAGCATGCTATTGTTATGTATATATATATATATATATATATATATAAAACATTTTATAAAATGTATTCACGCTGTGCTGGTAACACTCAGACTACAACACCTGTAAGAATACACCACTTTTCACAGTTTCACCACTAGAGGCAGAGATCAATCTCTGCTGTGGTATTATTAGCAAATGAGTCACTATCATAGCCGATTAAAGTAATTATAATCCTCAGTTATACAGTAGCACAGTCACACATAAACTAATATCACACAAGCTGTCCAACAAGCTACAGCATGCATGACACATCCACCAAGGATAAAAATACAAATGAAAATAATAAAAACTGACATCCACGTCACAACCATTCGCAAACAGATCTCAACAATAATTTATAACATATTGAAAATCCCACGCAACCTGCCACACGCATTCATTTGTGGCAATGAGCGCATTATATATTTTTTACTAAGGTTCAAAATTAGGATAAAAACATGTCAGTCCCAATTGCTGCACATAAATAAACTACAGCAATCTTATGTCACACATTCCAATGGGTATTATTCACATCCACGAATGAGCACACTGTATTCATGGTCACTCCATCCTGCTATATCCAAACAGCTTAATGAATAACCAATAATACAATATGCCAACTAAAGACAAGTTTTCATCTATCAGCAAATCAAACTAAACAATATCCATAATATTCCTAGAATATGGCTATAAATTATAGAAATAGCTGTTACATGTTAAAATTCCAGAATATATTAGTTAATAGCAGAACTAAGATCTATATGGCTACTAGTCAAACCCAAACATACTATGTGCATATTTATCAATGGCTCCTAATCATTAAGGCTAAGCTGGAACTTATAATAATAATAATGATAATGATGGCTTCCATCCCTACATCTTATTAGTATACATATTATCTCATAATTCATAGTATTAGCATACTCAACATTTTTTATACAACTAATGGTGTGCAGGAAACTTCTGCACACTGTAGCTGCAATCACAATATATGAAAATGTTTAAACTAATACTAATAATAATTAATTCAAATACTAAATTTCAGATAATAATTATGTTGCCTAACTCATTAGATGCTCTTAACCTAACATAAAGTACATAATATGATCACCTATATCTAACAATCCCATTATATTTGCTTTTAAGCAAAAACCAAAAGCATTTCACTACGTATAACCTATTCTAGATATAGTAACATTTCTATACCTAACTAGACATATATATATATATATATATATATATATATATATATATATATATATATATATATATATATATATTTTGTTGTATCAAAGTCATATGATTATTGCCCACAGACAATGTAATCATGCATTCCTCACAAGATATATTCCTTATGGGCAGAAATGTTAATAGCACCATCAAACCTTCCCAATTGACAATGGATAAATATGACATTCCTTTTATGAATTATACAGACCAACAATATGAGCTTATGATAATAACATAGATCAACAGTCATCAGAAAAACAGTTTTTAGATACATCATAAACAAATTAATTCATATACTAATATAGGGAACAGTATATGCACACCTTATCATTACTACATATTCATATAGGGCTATATTCTAGGCAGTCCCCATGCTTCCAAAACACATTTCATAGAGAGTTTCCTATTGAGTCCTATCCCTTTCTCCACTCTGAGTTTTAATATGCACTTTAGCTCACTGTTTTCCATTAGATTCTTTATATTACCTACCCTAGGTCCAGGGATAATTTGTTCTAATCCCATAAACTTAAAATTATGGTTCAAATTACTCATTTCATTGTATTTAGACAATGCACTAAATGAATCTCTGTCTTAGGCTATTAACATGTTCTCTTATACGTTCCCTAAATGTTCTGTTAGTTTTCCCTACATAGAAATGTCGACAGTAGTCACACTGTGCTAAATAGATTATGTTCTTACTATTATATTTGATTTCAGTCTTTACTTTATATACCACCCCTGTATCAGTGTGAATAAATTCATCAGTTTGTTTGATAAACTGGGATACGTTGCAGTGACCATATTTACGTCTCCCTGTAGCCATTTTTATTTTAGTTACTACTACATCCTTGGGGTAGCATAACATTCTTTTAAGATTTTTTCTGTTCTTAAAACAGAAGCTGGGGTGATCCCCTACTATTTCTTTAATCCTTCTATCAGTCATAAATAATGACGAGTGTTTGTAAAAATCATCCTTTACCCTATTAACATCACTAGTATATGGTAAAGATATCTTAACTTTCTTAGGTGTATCATCAACTGTATTATGTTGAACTCCAATATTTGACCTAGTAGAAAAATATGGCTAAGCTCTATTGGGTCTCATTGACTTAACTTCTTCTAGCACAGGAATTACTTATTTTTCCTTATATCCACATTGGTATAAATTATTTTCCAACTGGGTAAGACCTTCTACAAATGTATGTTCTTTATTACTAAGACATGAGACTCTCATCCCTTGTCCTTTAACTATGTTTTTAAAAGTCTGCCTAGGGTGCATGCTTCACCTATGTAAAAGTGTATTTCTATAACAGTCCTTACAATATACCTTGGTCTCAAAGAGACATCACGTGTTATAGATACAAAGATATCCAAAAATGCTACCCCTTCTGTTGAATAATTTAGTTCAAATTTAAGAAAGCTCGTTGTTTGTTCTATCATTTGTACAAATGTGCTTAACAGTGGTAAAGACCCTGTTCAAACAAAAAAGATGTCATCTACAAAACGACAGTAGAACCTCACATTATTCTTGTATCAATCAAGTGGAAACATACATTCAATCTCCCATTGTGCCATGACTGCATTGGCATAGCTATTGGCACAACATGTGTCCATAGCTACACCTTAGCATTAGAGTTAATAGGTGCCATCAAATACAAACACATTGTGCTTTAAGACTATTTCCATAAATGTACATATAATGTCTATTAAGGTTCCTCCATATTCACTCCTGCCTATGAGAAAATTTTGCAGTAGATTCACCCCTTCCAAATTCGAAATTGAGGTAAATAAAGAAGCTACATCAAGTGTTACCAGATAAAGGCAATCAATCTGTTGCAGATCAACATTAAATTCAAACTTTCTAAAAACTGCTTAGAATATTTAAGTACAACATCAACTTTATCTAAAATAGGCCTAACCTGCCTTTCGACAAAAATAGAGAAAGGTTTGGTTAGCCACCCTTTCCCCACTACTATGGGTCTAAAGGGTGGCTTATACTGATCTTTCTGTATTTTAGGTTGCCCTTGAAATGAAAGAATCAAAGGATTTTCAACTGTGAGAAATTGTACTAACTCCAGTCTTATCATGTAGTCATTAATCTTAATTTTTATCAATTGTTGCATGTCTTTTTTACTACCAGTAGTCATGATTTTGTATATTTTATCATTAGAAAACATTGAGTTTAATGAACTGAAATACAACTCTCTATTCATGACCATAGTCATGCCACCTTTGTCTGCAGGCCTAATAACCAGCAGTGTATCTGCCTTTAGGTCTGTCAGAGCTGCTTTCTCCTGCTGTGTTAAGTTGACATACCTATTACTATTTGTTCTATTTCCCAGGGTACTATACAATTCATCTTCACATATTTTTTCAAACGCTTCTTAGATTGGGTGATTACCAGGCATAAAATTGCTTAATTTTTTTGTAGTCCTCTGTATTTTTAGGTATGTCTGTAGGAAATGTCAACTTCAGCATAACATTCCTAAGAAAAAGCTTTAGATCTATTAAGGTATCTGGTAGATCTGCCAACTGCGCTGGAATAAATGAAAGACCTTTTTGTAAAATAGATATTTCTGCATCAGTTAATTGTCTATGCAATATATTCCAAACTATAGTTTGATTTAATTCTGCTGCCACATCTTTTTCAGTGTTGGATAGTCTATGTTATCCAGTTCTTTCCTTTTCATTCTGTCTCAACACCAGATGTGCATATGAGGAACTTGATATGTTCAATTACTAGTGGTAGCAGTTATTAAGATCATACTTTATTTATTTAGGAAATGGTATATTTAGCTGGAAATATTTTATTTCTAGCATATTTTAAACAATAATCACAAGTTGATGAGCTATGTTTGCATATTCTTGGGCAATACTGAATTGCTAGATGAATGCTAAATGTTTTAGATTTGAGAGATGTATTGTGACTTTAAATTGTTTAAATTGAAATGCTGACGTTATCCATTCTACGTGGTACTTGCAGACGCACAGTCAGCCCAATAGTGAATGGATTAACTTTTGAAATTATGAAGCATTTTATGTAAGTATTTAACTGCAATGTTTGTCTTTTTAGTTTATATTGATGGTCTGATGAAGCCACACTTGTGGTGAAAGTGCTAACCTAACAATTAAACGTTTTTATATTCCAATGGATGGTATCTGAAGTTGTGCTTCACTTTACCGTTGCTTCTATTTGTAATCAAAGAATGCCTTGTGATTATCCTTAACTAGGGTTGCTATTTTTGCTTTGTAACTAGCTTTGGAGGACTTGACAAGGTCTCTAATTTGTTTATTTAAGGTACAGAGGATTTTCTTCCTCTGCTAAGCTAGTTCCCTCTTGTTATTGGACATTAGTTTCTTTGACTTTTTCTATAGTCTGTTTATACTAAGGGTCCACCAGGGAATCTTGTTTTTTGGCATGATATGGTTTTAATCTGGTCAGGTGCACCCAATTCTACAGACCTACTTAAGTGGTTATACAGTGCATTGGTTTACACCTCTGCATAGGAGTCCATGGTATCTGCAATGGGAAGCTTTGAAACTTGTTATGCTATCACTTATTAGGAGGTAATTTATATTTGAAAAATTTGTAAGCATTTTTGAGCTGGATGGGGGTATCTGTTCTTATAATTGCATTGAGCAAGACTGATTTATGGTCCAATCCTACCAGAAAGGACATCACATGTGTGGGTGAGGAGGTGCAGTGCTCTCCCATGTTAGTGAGTACTATGTCCAGGACATTTCAGCCTCTTCTGGATTTGCTGACTAGCTGTTCCAGAGCATTTGCATTGACAAAGTCCAAGAACCTCTGAGCCAGCATGTTTGTTGTCATGTATGTTTCCCACTTGATGGTAGAATAAGTAAAATCACTGATGAGTAAGGTATAGGGCTGTATGGCACATGACTCCAGGATGTCCAGGTATGGGTATTTTTTCCTGTTTCATGGTAGGGGACCTACAGCAAGCTATGATGTGGTAGAGGGCTTTGCCTATAGTTAATTGGACATGGACTAGCTCAAGAGATTCAAACTGTTTGACCAGTCTCAAGGTATACTTATATTTAATGAAGCTGGATACTTCTCCTCCTTTGGTTCTTTCATACTCATTTTGTGGTCTGAACGTATGGAAAGCATTGTAGCTCTGCACAGCCAGGGTGCTTTCAGCACCTTTGAACAATGTCTTAGTGACTGCACAGACATCAGCATCTTCTAAAGTGAGGAGTTCTTCTCGAGAGTGCAGTTTCTTGTTTAGATTCCAAGCATTAAGCAACAGTACCTTGAATTTATCTAGAGGATTTTGTTATGTTGGGAGGTTGGTTATTTTGACACTGCCTAAAAAAGGCAGAATAGGGGTGGATAATGCCTTTGCCAGTATCCAAAAACCTAGAGGAGACAGGTGCAGACTATCTCTGGCAAAGCAGTGTGGCCTACTGACCATGTCTTCCCAGGCTGAAAGATATTGGATCCCAGTGGATGGGAAATAGAAAATTCACCTCGGGGATCACTCCAGTGGCTCTACTCAACAGAGGCACTTGGAACTATGGTCGGGTGGCATGATGCCAGGGTAATCCTATGGGCTATGCTTGTAAAGGCTTCAGGGCCATTAGCCTAGCACACTCCTATGGATCTATGAACCTATTAGACTGACACCAGAAGCTAATCCAATTGTTAAAATCGATAATTTTTGTTAGTATTGTGGCATCATCCTTGGAGAAAGTAGAATGCTGCTTAAGGCTAGGCTTATAGCTGTCTTTGACATGCAATCTGAGAGCCCAGTCAAGTCTCCCTTCTTATAGTCAGTCCAGTGAGGTATGTTTCAAGTCTTTCACCCTCACATGGACTATGATGGAGTCATACTGGTACTTGTGGTTGAGTGACTTGACAGATCCTGGCACCTGACAGGCAGCTCACTGTAACCCATTCCTTATCCAGCCTGGTGAGGGAAACATCTGTGTGTCTCACAATGGAGTCACCTACCACCAGTACATTGGATTTTGTGGTGTCACGCCTTATGGGCTTATTTATTGAGACACTGGTGTGTGTATTACGTGTTGTGGTTGTTTTTTGCATTGTTATTTGTGTAAGTGGTTTCCATGTGGGAGGCCTCTCATCTTTTGGTAAGTTACTAGTGATTACCTCAGCATATGTGGGTTTATGTGTTGTGTCCTTATTTAGTGTGGAAAGGGTGTGTATGCTGACAACTTGTTTGGCATTCAGTTTGTCTTTATGTGGGAGTGTTGCCTCCAGTTTCAGAGTGTAACTATATCTCTCACATAAAGTATTTGTTTCAGGAGTAAGTGGTTGTCAGTATACATGAGACAATTACTAAATTGCCTCAGGATTGCCATGTCTATCAGGCTGGCCAGAGAGATGATGGGAGACTGCCCATCCATGATAACAGGCTCTTACTGTATGTTTTATTAGGGAAGGAAATGGGTTAATTTGACAGGACTGTGCTTGTAGCACTGAGACTACAAAAGGGACCTACACTTTGTGTAGGCTAAGGATGATCCAATAAGGCAACGCTACTCAGTACACAACTGAGTTGCTTCTAGAGCACCAGAAAAGCTTGGAAGGGTTTCACTGACAGCTGTTTAGGGAAGAACTGAGCTTCTAGGCTTTTGCATCTATACAGGGCACTGCTAACTTCCGCTGTGAGAACAGCAGCACCATGCAAATGCAAGCCTTAAATACAAGCAAAAAGAAATAAGTTTTAAACTAACTACATATCAGGAAAGCAGGCAATAAGCCTTCCAGTAGTAATCACAAACTCAGACAGGTTATATCAGTACACTTCTGCCACAAGGATACAGCGAAACACCTTCTTAGTATAGAATAGCTCTTTTGGAGCCCAAGTGTAACAGGACCACACAAACTACCTACAACAGCCCTACAACTAACAGATGTAATGTAATACAGTACAATTAACTACTTAAAGCAGCAGCAGACCATACTTTTGTTGGTTATGAAGTGTCACAATAACAGCAAATAGCTTAAGAAACTGCTAAAGTACAGTCACAATATATAAGAGAAGTGCAAAAAAGTACTTATTTTTGCTTTTTCAGTAGTCGATTGCTCCAGGTGAATGCAGATTCTCAGCAATCAGTAGCAAAGTCGCCAAAAGATGAGTAGCTCTGAGTATCTATACAAAGCCCACACAAATGCAAGGCTTAAATACAAGCAAAGAGAAACAACTTTTAAGCTAAATACCTATTAGGAAAGCAGACAATAAGCCTTCCACTAGCAATCACCAACTCAGGTTAGATCAGTACACTTCTGCCACAAGGGTGCAGAAAAACACCTTCTTAATGTAGGATAGCTGGTTTGGAGCCCAAGTGTAACAAGACCACACAAACTACCTACAACTCACATATGCAATTAACTACTTATAGCAGCAGCAGACAGTACATTTTTTTTGAAACTGCTAAAGTACAATCATGGTATATAAGAGAAGTGCAAAAATACGTATAGCCCATTTGTGTGCTTCTGAGCTCAGATAGACCAGATAAACACCTACTGCCACTAGATGAATAATCACAGTCCTCCTAATGTAAAAACACACTAAAGGAGTGTCTTGATTGAAATGCTACCACAAACTAACTTACAAGATACAAAATGCTACCACAAACAAACGTAAAGATACGGATACAGCAGTGTATTTTAAACAGCTTATAAAAGTGTGATTATTCAGTAAAAGTACTTCACTTTGTATAAATGAGCCAAGAGCCACTCAATTGAACAGAATTTATAAAAACATTAAAAACAAGATAAGCTGATTAATAAACCCTGCAGCCAATAAAACTACATGCAGAAATCTTAAGTGTTTCTCCAACCTAAACAGACCAGGTTACCTCCCAGTGCACTAGATGGAAAGTCCACTGACCTCTCAATACAAAAAAAAGAAGTTATGTACTCATCATAATGTTCCATGTTTGTTGTCCATCTTGCCCTTCATTCTTACTGAATGGGTTCAGAGCCAATCCTCGGCTCTGACTCAGCCGAATACACTAGCTTGAAGTCTCTAATTTGGCTTGTGGCAGAGTAGGTATCCCATCATGCAGTGGTACAATCTCCAGATCTAGTTTGATGTAACTATTACCACAACTAAAATAACCATATGACATCAGGTCAAGGAAAAAAAAAGAGAGTCAAAGGAGCTCATTTATCAGAGGAAACAAGTGTCCACCAGGTCCTCTAGGAGTCCTTGGATGGAGTAAGGTGGGAGGATTGTAAGAATGAAGGGCAAGATGGACAACAAACATGAGACGTTATGGTGGTACATAACTTCTTTATGTTAAGTTGTCCTATCTTGCCTTCATCCTTACTGGATGGGACAGCATCCCTAGCACCTTTTCCCTGGGTGGATCACGGGAGTACACCTTTGAGTACAGAGGAACCAAATGAAGCCCTGCCCCTGGAGGCCAAATCAACTTTGTAATGAGTCATAAATGTATGAGGATTTGCCCATGTAGTAGCAGCACAAAAGCTGTCCACTGACATTCTGCTTGGAAAGCAGAGGATGTTGCCAATGCTCTGGTTGAGTGACCTCTAATTTTAAATGGCAATTTTTTATTATTGAAGGTGTATATAAAGGTGATGCAATTTGAAAGATAATTTGAAAGTGTGACTTTTGAAACTGGTATGCCCTTTTTAGCTTCAGAGAAAGAGATGAACAATTGGTCTGATTTTCTGAAATCTTTGGTTCTGTAGAGATAGAATCTGAGTTTTCTATGTACATCCAACTGGTGGAGTTTATAGTCTGCCTTGTTGCTGTGATTGGGAAAAAAAGTCTGGAAGCTCAATAGATTGATTTAGATTTAATTGACAACAAATCTTACATACAAATGATGGATTAGTTTTTAGTGATACCCTATCCTTATGAAAAATCAAATATGATGGCTTGATTGATAGTGATTGCAACTCTGAGATGCTTCTTGCAGATGTTACCACTAATAGAAGTATAGTCTTCCAAGAAAGAAATTTGAGGTTACACAATGAGGTGTTTGTGAATGGAAGCAATGTTAGATGAGACAGTACAAAATTTAAATCCCAAGGAGGAATTGGTTCTTTTAAAGGAGGTCTCAATAAAGAAGTGCCTTATAAGAATGCTTTACATAATTTGTGTGACAGATTAGGAGAAAATTCGCCAGTGTGGAAATTTGAGAATAGTTCAGTAAGAAATTCTAAAATCAAGTGAACTGGAGCAGAGAAGGGGTCAATGTTTCTGGTTTGTGCCCAGTAGGAGAACCTTATCCATTTACCAGTATATAATTTTCTGGTAGAATCTTTATGAGAAGATATCAAAATGTGTCTGACTGCTGGAGTGAAGTCTTGAAGCCTGACTAAGTTTGGAAGTGGAGCACCCATGCTGTCAAATTGAGGGTGTGGAGAGAAGGATGAAGTGTTCCTGACATATTGGTATTCATGGGAGTGGCAAAAAGATCACAGCAAGCCTGGCCCCTTCTCTGGAAAATCTCTTCCACTATGTTCTGGTTTAGAGACCACTCATGAGGCATTACTATTGCCCTGATAAGCTTGTGCGCTATCACACTGGATTACCCCAGGATGTGCATTGCTACTAGAAAGTGTTGGGAAGATATTGGCCATTGCCAAACTCTCAGAACCTCTCGACAAAGTGGGTTTGATCTGGTTCCTCCTTGTTTGTTTATGTACCATACCACCGACATATTGTCTGACTGGATTGCAATTGTTCCTAGTAGAAGAGGGTCGTGGAGTGCCTGCAAAGCCAGCAACTCTCTGGGCCTAGTGGTCTTGCCATATACCTTGGACTGTCCTTCCCAGATAATACCCCACCCTATCTGGGAAGCGCCTGTGGTCACTGTAGCAACAGGTTGTGGAATAAAGCATCTCCCGATGGTCACATGATTGGACTGAGTCCACCACCATAAATCCCACTTGCATGACTCCGTTATTCTGATCAGCTGGGACATAAGAAGTTCTTGTAGTGACCGCTGAGAAAACAGGAGCCACTGAAGGATTCTCATATGCATCCTGGCGAGAGGGACTAGCGTTACAGTTGAAGCCATGTTTCCTAGAAGTTTCAGAACTATCTTTGCCTTTACCTTGTCCTTGGGAAGAAGGTGGAGTATCTGCTGTCTGAGGGCAGCAATTCTGTTGGGTGGAAGACATGCCATCATAGAAATGGTGTCTAGGTCTGTGCCTATGAAGGTAATATGTTGACAGGGCAACAAGGAAGATTTTTGCAAATTGACTGTTATGCCTAGCTGAGCACAAATTTCCAATGTCACGTCCCTGGCTTGTTGAAGTAGATGTTTGTTGGAGGCAGTTAGGATCCAGTTGTCCAGATACAGAAACACTTGAAATCCAAGACATATCAAGTGAGCCGTTACTACTGCCATGCATTTGGTGAACACTCTAGGGGCTGTAGTGAGACCAAAGGGCAGAGCTTGGAAGTGATAACAACCGGCTCCCACTCGGAAGCGTAAATGACTCCTTGATGCTCTGTCCATTTTTATGTGGTAGTACGCATCTTGGAGGTCTATTGAGCACATCCAATTGTCTTTCACTAAGAAGGGAAGTATTGACTCCAGTGTCACCATTCAGAACTTGGACTTTTTGACAGATTCATTCAATTTGCTGAAATCCAATATGGGTCTCCATTCCCCTGTTCTTTTTGGCACTAAAAAAAATCTGAGTAAGTTCTGAATCCTGTTTTGTCTGTGGGGACTTTTTGGATGACTCTTTTGTCTAGCAACTTTTGATTTTCTATAGTTGCTTGTTCCCTTTGATTGGTTGGAACATCCGGGATTGTTCTGATATGTAGGAGGGGATGGCAAAAGGGAATGGAATAGCCTCTGGATATTATGCTTTGTACCCAATTGTCTTTTGTGATATCTTGCCAGGTTTCTGTGTGCAAAGATAAACGTCCCCTGACTGCCTCCAGAGTAGAGCAGATGGGCCTCCTTTCAGGAGCACTGGTAAGGACATTCGCAAAAGGAATCATGGTCACCCTGGTTTTGCGGACCCCCTCTGCCTCTAAGATGATGTCTACCATTGTTCCCTTCCCCTCTGCACCTGGGGAAGGATTCACCTTGTGCATCTTGGAAAGCACCCTGGGATCTTTTGAACCACATTTTCCCACTCTTCTGACGTTTAGGGTAAGGTCTTGAAGGTACAGAAAAACATATTCCAATGGCAGAGAGAGTTTCCCCTTCCTGCTTGCATCTGGTGAGTGTGTCTTTAACGAAAAAGTGAGGAACCATCAAAAGGGGCATTGGCAAAGGTAGACTTAAAAGGTTCCATAAAATTACACAAGTGCATACAGGAGTGTCTCCTCTGGGGAAACTCCTGAACCTGCTGCCCTAGTCACTCCATCCGCTGCATATGATATCAGTCTCATGGAGGAGTTGGAGATGGAATTTAAGGTGGACAGCCGGGAGGTGACTTTCTTTGTTAACCCCACAGCCAATGAACCTTGCAGAGTATCTTCTAGCTATTTCAGGAGATCACTTTGTAGCCTTGTAAAGTGTTTGAGATAGTTCAGTGATCTGAGTGTAAAAGTCGCTGACGAAAAGATATGCTTCCCGTATCTGTTCATCATTTGAGAGTCTTTATTCGGTGGATGAACAGATGAGGATGTCTCATAAAGTTCCTTCTTGGTGGCTGCTGCCACCACAATAGCATCTACAGGCACACCTTTTGTAAGAAAATCTTTTCCTCTGGGGGCTGACAAAAACTTATTTGGCCTCCGAGGGACTGGTTTCATAGTGTCAGGAGACTCCCAAGTCCATTAGCGCATCAATAGGCGGAGACACCCAGGAGGCTGAAGGTTGAGATCCAAAGGCGTTCAGGTACAGCGACTCCTCATCAGAAGGGGTGATGGTGTTTCAGCTGCCTCTCTGTTTTAGGATCTCAAGGATATCTGCAAATGCGATATCTTCAGAGGATGACCATGGGGACCCATCTGACTCCTTGAGGTCAGTGTCTGAGGTGACAGACTCATCAAGGGAGTCTATATGCTTCTTCTTGCATGTCTTCTTCCAAGGGGGCTCCTCAGAAGGGTATTCTGGGGAGGCCTAGGAAGAGTGGGGTCCACCCAATGGAGGTCACTGAGGCTCTGAATCTCTGCTATCCAGTGGAGGGGGTGGGGCCGAGACAGTAGCCGGAGCTTTGGGGGGAAGAATGTCAGTATCCATGTGGACAGCTGTAGGAGGGGACAGCACACTCCTCATCAGCTTGAAAGCTGAACCCACTGGCTCCGAGGACACCCCTGGTTC
This sequence comes from Protopterus annectens, assembly GCF_019279795.1. NCBI lineage: Eukaryota > Metazoa > Chordata > Ceratodontiformes > Protopteridae > Protopterus > Protopterus annectens. Next base: position 710,089,298 of record NC_056726.1, read on the forward strand.
CTAGGAAACAGAGGAAACCCCTGGATCCAGGGAAACCAGCTCCAAAGCTGATATAGGAGCTGAGCTCAACCGAGCTGAGGCACCAAGGGGTAGACCCGGAACCAAAGAAGCTCAGGTCTGAGCATCCCTCTTGGGGCTGACTGGAGAGCTATGGCTCCTAGACACCACGGATGACACCGAGAGTGTCAGAGCAGAGATCAGTTCCAGAATATCATGAATGGGTCCCAGAACTGAATGGTCTAAGGCAAGTGGTACTTGGCACTCTGGCTCGGAAGATCCAGTTTGGCATGGAGGAAGAACAACAGTGGATGTAACAGTCTTAGACAGCTCCAAAACCTGCTGGGTTGGAGCCGAGAACAATTTTGCCAGCACCGGCAACTTCAGTAGTCTGTGCATCACCCTCTCCATGTCATCATCAGACAGGCTCCTAGAAGACCTGGAGGATAGCACTGGTGAATGAGATCTCTCCAAGATAGGAGATCTCAAAGTAGGGGAGACCGGTAGAAGTTCAATGGACCGGCTCCCAGTCATAGTTTCTTTTTGCTCCAAATACCTTTGAGCCAAAGAACTTGGTTTGTCAATGATAATTATCTCCATCAGTTCCGAAGGCAGTGGAGCTGAGGAAGATGCTGGAGAAAGTTTATGCAATTTTATAGGAGGCTCAGCCTGAGCCGAAGAGATTGGAGATGGCCTTTTGGTTCTTTTGTCCTTTGATAAGGAAGAGGACTTACTGGACGAGGATGAATAAGAACTCTGTAGAGTCTCCTCAAATGTTGGTTTTAAGAGTCCTTTGACAATAAGTTTATTTTTCCTCTCCAGTAGAACATGGGTGCTAAAGGAGTGGCAGAATGTGCAAGTTTCCTGGAGATGGATCGCTCCTAAACCATAGACGCAAACACTATGTCCATCCGTAATAGACATTTTTTGAGAGCACTTTTGGCATTTCTTAAAGCCCAAAGGCTTATGTTCCTTTTCCCTAGTTTCCTTGGACATGGTAAGGATAAAGAAATCCTAAGAGCTATAAAACTATAAAACTATGCAGAAAAGTACACAGAAAAAAACATGTCTAAACCAGAAAAAATATTCACACACAGCACTTCTAGTAAAGTTATAGGAAAAAAAAAATTGGTGTTTAAATAAACGGGCACTAGGTCCTCTAATTTGAACAGACCTAGTAGCTGTCAGAAAGGGACACACACATAGAACACACTATTACTAGCCCTCTAACTGAAATGGGCAGTTAGCTCTCTTTAACTTAAACAAGCTAAGCTAACTAATAACTAATTAACTAACTACAATAATTAAAGCGCACCACTACAGATAAAGGAGATGGGATACACAATACAGGCCTGGCAAAAAACGATGGCCAACAAGAAACACAGCAACAGCGATAAATTAGCTACTAAGGCTATGAAAAGCACAGCACACACAACTAAACTAACTAACTAAGCAATTCAAGAGTAAATATCTAAAGATTAGCAAAAAGACAAAAAACTTAGCCATGGCCAAGAAGAGAACATCTGAACTCGTAAAGCAGCAAATGCGATATGGAGATTGCACCACTGCATGATGGGATACCTACTCTGCCACAAGCCAAGTTAGAGACTTTGAGCTAGTGTATTGAGCTAAACCCATCCAGTAAGGATGAAGGCGAGATAGAGCAACATAACATCAAGTGCTTTCTAGAGCAGAAAAATACAGTACTTTATCCAACAGCTCACTAGATAATGAATTCAGAGCAAGTAAATCAGTAGAACAGACAATGAAAGGTAGAATGCACTTTTTCAATATAAGCTCAAGGAAAGGCAAATAAATAATTCAGGATATCAACAGCAGTATAGAAAGGGAGGAGCTTAATAAGTTCAACTTACAGTAGCAGGGGGCAGTTTAAAATCACCAGGCTTAAAAAGTAGATGAATGAAGGGGAGGGCAGGTAGGAAAAACTAGCAGGAAATCATCAGCAATGCTTTTAGTTTATGCAGGCTTGAAATCTTTTCAGGAAAATGACAAAGACCCAGAAATTCACTGTGTATTTAAGAATCACTCAAGGAATAATTTAACCAATGGGGAAAAAAACACTTGAAATGTGCAGCCTAAATAATTTCATTATTTCTTCAAATTCTGCATGCAACAGAGGTACACTTGAGTTTTCTCTATACTCTCCAGTTTTATTCCACCCACCAAAAGTATTTTTTTTTCTTAGCCATGGAAATTGTCCATATATATTACCTTTATCCCTGCTCTTGTGTGCTTTATTTAGGGTGAAATCATCCAGATGTGATCAGTTCAGTCACCAGTTAATAGAAATAAATGAACTGTAGCTTGTCTATGATGGAGTATCACTTATATGGAAGGACAGAACTGCAGTCAGTCTCCACCTTTTTTTTGATTCCCTAGAGACAGTCCTATCCATTTCCAAATGCCTTAGCCAAGGTGCTTAGCAAGAATGATTCACCTACAGTTATAAAGGAGCATGACAGACATGCAGAATGAAGGCTGGTCTGAGTAGTCAATGTGCTTGCAATAGTAAAGCACTGGAGTATATCCTCACCCAGTTCAGCAATAGAATATGTACCATTGTTGCTCCTAATTTACCAAATACCATTTTCATGCTAAAGCACCCTTTGCTCCTGTTGCACATGCCGATGAATAACTAGGGACATCCTAATTTAACTGGTAAATAGACTCTGTAAAAAGCAAATGCTAAGGTCTTCATTGGCTAAAAAGTAACTCGGTGACAGCAATACACATAGTTGGTGTTGCCCAAAGATCCATCCTGGGACCACTATTCTTCATATTCATGAATGAAATGTAGGAACAAATACAGGACTGTACAAAGGACTCTGCACTCCTGTACCATTCAAAGTCTCTCAATCCTGTACCGAGTATTCAATGAATAGGATGTAGGAACATATATAGGACTATACAGATGATTCTGCATTTCTGTACCATTCAGAGACTCTCAGTCCTCTACTGAGTATTCTATGAATAGGATATAGGAACATATATAGGAGTATATAGATTATTCTGCACTCCTGTACCATTCAGAGTCTCCAGTCTTGTACTGGACATTCTATGAACAAGCTGGAGGAACACATACAGGACTATACAGATGATTCTGCACTCCTGTACCATTCAGAGTATCTCACTTCTGTACCGGGTATTCTACAGCTTCAAAAAGATAGCATGTAGGAATAACTAACTCAGATATGACTTTATAAACCTTGGTCAGTTCAAAGTGGTGCAGTTTGGTAATAAGGCACAACACAAACAGATAATCTGGCATTTCTGCATGTTGACTTGCAATTATAGCATGTGGCTTAATTTTTGCCCACCCTTAACCTAGCTCTGTTACAATACTGGAAACAGCACAGGATGCAAACCACCTAAGATGAAAATTGGGTTGAGAAATGATGACAAGGTCGAAAGCACACATTAAATCTGTGATTTTATAGCCAATAAACACATTTCCAAGACAGAGGGCCGGATTCATGAAGGCTTGCACGGAGTCTAAGAGTAGAGTAAGACTCCAGCAAGCCAACATGTCCGCTGAGCGATCCAGGAATAGCCGGCAGGGGCGTGCAACTGAGCTCTCCAAACTAGTCCTACACGGACAGGGCTGGGATATGCAAATTATCTCAATTGCAGGCGAAAGCCATACAAATGAGGTAAAACTGCGAACCAGGAAACCCGAACCTGTCCGAGTAGTAGCGTTATTTGCAGAAATTTACTCAGTTGATAACTGAGTACGGTTCTGCAAATAGCAAAATGGAGCCATGTCAGCTGGAAAAAAAGCATGCATCCACAGGCGGAAGCATGCCAATGTCCAAAAATATGGCCATTGCAATGGGAAGTGATGCAAATTAAAAATAAAATAACTTTTTTTTTAATCCCGATTTCCGGTGTTTAACCATAGCGCAGTGCCGCGCAAACACGCTGCGCCCTAAAAAGCAGAAAATTAATAATTAAGATCCACAAATGTGGATTTCATAGCTAAAATGAATTTACAATGCAAGGGAATGGCAGGCTGAAGACAACATGGCCACTGAGTAGAGGTTGCTAAGGGGGGAAGCTCAGTCTAAGAGATGTAACTAAGCATTAGAAGACAATGCTATGCAAATGAGAGTTATGATAGTGAATCGCAAGTTTACATAGCAAATGAGCACAGTCAGTGAAGTGTAGGAGTAGGATAAGGGGAGTAACAGAGTAGAAGATAGGTGACATCACGAGGGGGGTATGTATGAAAGGAGTGCAGCTCATTGGAGCAGAGTGACATGTGTCAGCTTACATTTACATAATAGTGAAAGAGGTGTGTCAACAGGTAGGCCAGGTAAAGTCAAGAAATCGAAGGTGTATGCTGTGGATAACACCAAGGTTTCTTGCTGAGCGTGCATGCGCACATGTGCACACCACTAAACCTGAGTAAGACAGTGTGCGTGCGTGTAAGCGTGTGTGCGTGCGTGTAGGCACGAGTAAGTATATGTAAGGCTGTGTAAACATTTGTAAGCATGTTTGCGCCGGTGTGCGCACGTTTTAACAAGAATAAGCAAGTTTTAGTCCGTGTAAGCATGTGTGCGTGCGTGTGAGCTGGTGTGCACGTGTTTGCGCTTGTTTGCACGGCTCTGCCCCCTGAGGAAACAGAAAGGGAAAAGGAAGCACAACAAATAGTGGAAAGTTAACCAGGGGGTACTAGCAGAGCTAGCAGGTGAAAACAATCAGAATCAGGCAATTACACAGGCATTATACTAGCCCAGCCCAGCCCAGCACTTAAAACACAGCAAAAAACATTCCAGTATGTTTTTCTCAGACATACTGCAACACTGCAGTAAGCTAATAAAAGTGAAAACTGAAAAAGCTTTACCGAGACAAAGAAATGTTAGGGGCTGCCATTGCTGTCATAAGGTGACATATGCAACATGCTGAGGGTCGTGACAATGCAAATGCTGCTGAGCAACCCACAGTGAGGAGACGGAGAAGAGTGTACAGGCCTAGGGTAACCTACCAGGGGCTACATGAGCTGGAGATAGTGGAGTGCTATAGAGTGGACAGAGACCTCATGCAGCAAATTGTTGAGCTGTGCAGGCCACTCCTCACACACAGAACCAACAGAGGGGAACCCATCCCAGTGGAAACCAAGGTATGTGTTGGCCTAAGAATATTAGCAACAGATACCTTCCACAGACCAACTGATGATATGATGGGGATTTCACAGGCATCAGCACCTAGGGAACTGCACCAGTTCCTGAATGCCATGGCAGCACATGTCGGTGATCATGTATATTTCCCCAATTCCCGTGAGGTATTGGCCAGTAATATGCGTCTCTTCCAGGAAATAGTGGAATACCCCGAGGTAGTGGGTGCAGTAGACTGCATGCACATTTGCATCAAAGCACGAGCCGGTGAGCGGGGTAGGGTCTACTATAACCGCAAGGGTTACCCCTCCATCAACTGCCAGGTCGTGTGTGATGCCCAGGGCATAATAATGAATGTGTATGCTGGCTGCCCTGGAAGCTACCATGACTCCCATATCTGGCATCTGACACAGCTGTACCAGACATTTGCCAGTGGGGACATCCCTCATGGTCACCTAGTGGGGAATGCTGGATATGCACTCAAGCCGTGGCTGATGACACCCATCAGAAATGCACACACACCTGAACAGGAATGCCATAATGAGTTACATGCACAAACACGAAATGTAATCGAGCGTGTGTTTTGGCTGCTCAAGTCATAGTTCCGGTGCCTGGACACATCTGGTGGAGCATTGCAGTACTCACCAACTACATGTACCCAAATTGTCATGGTATGTGCTATGCTACATAATATGATCTTGCGAAAACAGCTGCAGCAGGAGCAACATAGGGCCGGGCACAACAGCCCCCCACCATTGCCAATGCCATCACAGGCAGAGCGTAACTCGGAGGAGGAACAACCTGAGCCTGCCCCAGTAGGCAGAAGGAGGTGTGCCCAGTATGCTTTGGCCTTGGCAAAGAGGCAATGCATAGCATATACACTGGCTCAGTAGGAACCCTGGAAATTATACCTCTCTCCGACTTGCACACATAGTAAAAGCGATGCCTAACTTGACACTACCTGTTAGCAAACATGTATAGGGAGTGTAAAATGTGCATCCAACATAGGCAGCCCTGCAGCACCACCTGAAGTATGATTGCTATGTGTTAAGCAATATAAAGCACTGCTAAACAGCTCTCACCACTATTTACTATACGTAAACAAAATTGCACATACTAAGTAGCACAACTACAGGCAATGTTCAGCAATATTGTGCACTGTCCAGCAATGTTGGGCAACATTGAGCAATGTTGTGCAAGTCTGGTCAAATGTGGGTATAGTTCATCAAAAGCAGGTTAACAAGTTCATATTTGCTTCACTTTTCTTGAAGCAGTCTGTTCTGGCATGTATGAAAATATGAAGCAGTGACAGTCCTCGAACCCAGAATACAGTGCACTATAGTCAGAGTACAGAACCACTAAACCATGACAGTATGTCAATGGTCAGCTTGTATGAAAAAATGGTGATAAGTCAATGCTAAGTATCTCATGGAAACCTTGCAGGCATAGCATAATCCCTGTTGAGTTAAGACACAAAGGTGAGGCCTGCAGTAATAATAGAACCTGATATTCAACACACATATAGTATAAATGTTAATATTGGTAATGTTCACACATATCAACAAATGTAGTGGACCTCAGACAGCAACATACTGCAAGGTCACACTGGGCATGCTCACACACTTGAAACTATGAGACAAATGTCAGGCAACAAAACACTGAAAGTCTGAACTGGGCATGCTCACACACTTAGGGCAAGTTTGAGTACAGCAATGGGCCACACATATCCCTAAGTTGCAAGTGTCAACCCAGGAACCTCGCACTATTCACCAGTCCACCATGTACACACAGTGATATGACAACAAACACAATATAATATAGTGAAATCCTGTCACAATCAAATATGTTATGCAGAAACCTAGGTTGTTCATAGGAAGTGGTAAAGCAAAGAAGAAACAAAACCTGCAATCAGTACCATCACTGAACAATGTGCATCCCGAACATTAGCATAGGTTCAGAGGTTGACACTAGGCTATCTGCCCTAGGGTATGTAGAAGCCTAGCCACAGTGTGTTTGCATTCTGCAATCATGCTAGATCAGTAGACTGTGCCTGTTAATAGTAGGTCACACAAGATATCTCACATATGTTCAGTTCATTCTACCTCTGTCTAGCAAGGACCCATAATATATCCCAGGTCTAAACATACAATCTCCCGTCCACCTGTGAAGATGTCACCTGTAGGTGGTCAGCATGGGTCCGTGCATATGTGGGACTGTGATCACATTCCCGAGTGAGTGGAGCCTCTGTGATGGTAATATGCCCCTCCAGCATATCCTATTAACATCATTGCTCACGTACCTCTCCCTGGAGCATGCAGCTGTAAGGGACTTTGATATCCTCATGTGGAGCCTGTCCATCAATGCTGTGATGGACATGGCTTCAAACAAAAGGCACAGACTGCATCCAAGTAGGCAGTAAGCAACTGAGGAGAGCTAGGGTGACCATAGCCAAACTGTGCATACCATCTGTGTGAGTCCCTAGATCCACTTGGTTATGTAAATCTGTGTGCATTCCAGTTGCTGCAGGTGTTGGGTAAGGTACATACAAAATGGGCCATTGTATCCAAGCATGTGCCTGATGACTATAGGGTCACAATGACCCCACCTGATCTGGATGTAAAACCATATGGGATAAGGTTGCCTAAATAGAAGGTGTGTCCAACAACATTGTCAACGTGAATGTCAAAGGCGAGAGTACTAAGTATTCATGTCCCCAAATCACAAATCACACACACTGTATGTGATGTATCATCACCTATGTGGTAATGTGTGTGCATGATGTTTCTACCAAAGGTGATGACTATGCATCTAAAGTAAGGTAGCTGTAGGCCATGGCTCTGGCACAAGTCATCCATCTCTGTGAGACCCTTTCTGAGGATGCTTGTGCCAGCTGTGGAGTCGATTATGGCACACAGTTTGCAGTCATCTCCAAACATGGTCATCCATATTCCTCCTGTGTTAGCCAGTATGTATCAGACATATATACAGAACAAGAGAGGTCCCAGGACTGAGCCCTGTGGGATGCCACGTGTAATTGGTGTATAGTCAGACATGGCACCTGCAATACTGACCATGTGTGTGCTATCCATGATCCAGTTAGCAATCCATCTTGTGACATATGTATAGATATTGAATCCGGTGATCTAATGTGTAAAGGCCCAGTGGGGTATTGTGTAGAAGTGTTGTGCAAGCTCCAGGTAGGCTGTGTGGCAACTCTGTATACGTCTATGGATCTGTTATCTGTTTAAAGACATCTAGCCAATTCCTTTAACTCTTTCTTCACGAGACATCAAAAAAAAACCCCGTCAACTACCCTCCCCTCCCCCCCATCTGCACAACCCCATGTTGAGGCTGACCCCCCTTTCACTTTTTCCAGTCTCTAGTCACTACATATATCATATGTTCTCTCTCAAACCAACCACCTAGCACTGATCACCTCCCCAGCAGCCATCTACAAACCGCCTCAAACTCAACCAACTCACTGAAGCATGTAAAATATTTAACCAACCAATAGAACCCCCTCTGAGTGTAGTACTATCCCCATACACTAACCTAAATAATCTCAATCATCCCACACCACCCAGATCCCAACTATTAAAGCTAATAATAATAATGGCGTCTGGTGGCCCCTTTTGCCATTGGCAAGCCATGGCCATGGAAACCTCCCAACTCCTTAAACCAACCTCACTCACAAGGAACCTGAAAGAGAATATTCAAGACTTGTAAATGTACAAACGCTACTTTTTTTACTTTTTAACTTGTATTTTTATATAACCTGTTTTTATAACAACTTGTGTTTTATGATTATGTTTGGAGCTTTTCTCCTCGGGCCTCTACTAAACATCTGCAAGAGGCAAGATATGCCGACAACAACACCAAATTGTGTAGGATCCAGTGTCTGTAGGTTTACAATGTGTATGTGTATGTGTTCTATGATGATACACTCCATAGCATAGCAGACCAGGATAGTTAGGCATATATTGTGATAATGTCCAGGGTCGCTTGTGGCACCAGCACTGTGGAGCGTGTACACTGTAGCTGTATGCCATTCCATGGGTACACATCCTGTAGTAACTGTGATATTGAACAGTGACATAATGTGAGTGTGAAGTTTGTCATGAATCTCGTGTATGCCACAGTCTGGGACACTATCTGGTCCCACTGATGCTGTGTTGTCTGCTATGGAGAGGGCAGCACACACATGTTCATCTGTGATGTCAGGGAGGCTACACCCTGTTGTCATGGACATGTGCACTGCAGGGGGGATGGTGGGGAAACATTCCCACTGAACCTGTTGTCCAGGATGTTCGCAATGTCAGTGGGTTCACTGTATCATTTGTAATTATGCAGTAACTCACAGCATATCTGTGAGTTCCCACCCAGGTCCCTGACATAACTAAATAAGGCCTTGGGATTGTCCATAGTGTCTGTTGCAAGTGTCCGTTAGAAGTGGGCCTTAGATGAATCAACAAGTGATCATAGCTATACCATAGTACTGATCAGAGATGCCTTCCTGATTGTGATTGTGCTCTATAATGTAGTAGCCTCCTCCTGTCCCTGTATAGCTCAGTAATGGCCATGGTCCAGTAGACAGATCCCCTGCCTTTGGAGGAGTGAGTCTTGTAGTTATCTGGGATAGCATGATCCATGAACTCCAGTAGTTGTCCATAGATTGTGCTTGTAAAGTAGGAAGTTGTCTGAGCCGTAATTAACACTGTCCCAGGGTCATTGAGGGATACCACCTCAGTTTGTACAAGTGTGATGTTTGCTCATGAGAAGTATGTCACTGAGATCACATAGGATGTGTGTGTGTATGGGATATGTATGTCTAGTGAGATGAATGTATGTTCCGACCTTAACAATTACAGGTATACCTCTGTTGTGGAACACAGAGTCCCCATGTGGGTAATGATCAGGTCCCACATGTTTAACCCCCTGTGGGTGTGGTGACCAGGTCTGCCCTAGCATTTGAGTGTAACAATCTTAGCAACTGTTGTGCGAGGGTGTCACTGCTTGAGTAGTATACCCAGTCAATGTTTGTGTATTTGAAGTCACACAATATAATGGTGTTTGGTGAGACCTTCACATTCCCCAGTGTTCCCAGGAATAACAACTGTTGTGCCCATGTTTGGGAGTGTGGTCTGTAACAGTCTACAAACTGAAATGCAGTTTTGCCCACTCTCAGTTGCACATGTACGTTCCCCAATGCTTTGTGTACTGCTACCAACCTGGAGGTGTGTGTATGAATGATGTATATGGATACCCCCCTATTGTTGTTGTCTGGTCCGAGTCTTGTGTCTGAAAACCATGGTATGATGTAAAACCTGTTAGTGCTGCTGTGCTTTTGTGAGCCTGAACCAGGTGTTTGTTACTGCACATATATCGACAGATTCCATACTGATGTGAGTCCTGAGTGCATGCATTCTGAAGGTTAGACATTAGTTGTTGAGCAACATCACTCTCAGTTTCCTGGACCCTGTAATGTCTATGGCTGTGGTTATGTCTTCTGACCCATGCTTCAAACAGACACTATGTGTGTGTCAAGAGCCTAAGGCAGTCTGTGAAAGCCTAGGAGTGACAGGTGCATGGCATCCATAGCGAATGTATATGGCATGTTAAGCATGTAATACCAGGCTGACAGACACTGAATCCCCTGTGAATGACAACAATATGTTAGGCAACTGTTAAAAGTGATCATGCCATCTGCATACTGTGACATAGTACTTGGTGAGGGTAAGATGCTACACAAGGTCAGGGTCATACTGTCCTGGGCTACATGATGAGAGAGCCCCTCTTTGTCTCTTGTCATGTAGTCCAGGGAGGAATGTCTGAGGGTTTACACACCAGAATGGTCAATGATGGAGCCATATTTGTACTTGCAGTGGACTGACAACAGTGCATGTGTCATGTGGCATATCCTGGCACCCAACACACAACACAAAGTGTCCTTCACCTTGTTCAGCCTGGTGAGTGGGATGTCAGTGTGACGGGCAATTACAGTCACCTAATACAAGTGTATGAGGTGTCTTGTGTAGGCCTAAGGGCAGTGACTGTATGGCACAATGACTTTGTGAACTATGTGATATGTGTGTATGGTTGTATGTTAGCAGTTGTTTGTGAGTCTGCTTTGGATGTCTCAGCTGCTTAGGCAGAATATATTTAGATGCTCCAAGTATGTAATTGTGTGTCAATGTATATGGTTTGCTGTTGTCATAGGTGCATGTGCGACTGTATTTGTGGTGTGTGTGGTTACCTTCACCTCCCGATAGACTGTGCCAGTCATGGCTTGGAAGAGCTCAGCCTCCTGTCTGTCTATACAGTTGCACCTCTCACAGATATCTGAGTTTGTTGGTAGGAGGACAGTGTTATCTGTGTACATAAGGCAGTTGTAACAATGTGTCAGAATTCCAATATGCACCAGCTGGACTGGAGAGTACACACAAAACTGACCTTTGAACATGCCAGGATATGATGATGACATACACTTTTGACTGATCACAAAGGATCAGTAGTGTGTCAAATGTGTAAAAGAGTATAACGGGGTATTAGTGTTCAGGTTTGTTGTTGCTGTGGAAAGATAATCTGCAAAGGAGTACAGACAGAAACATTACACCTCCTTCAGCTATGTCAGAAATATTGATGTACAGTCATATATGTCCTGAGTCAGGGTCAACTGTACCTGACTGACAATGTCAACATCCTGTCAGGCAGGCCCATACATACATACCCACCTCCCAGTGACAAAAGGCCCTAACATCATACCAGGAGATATCACATGTAGAATGTGTAAACTGGTCCTCCCAATGCCAAATGAATCCCATCACATGGATAACATTGTTTCCCCATATGTGTCATAAGTGAATGACAGGACAAACAGACACTGCACCCGAACAGTCTGTTGAGCCTCACACTCTCTACAGAATCTTACACCATTGAATGTGTTACAGCAACATGTGATACACGACACAAGTGTTGGTGCACAACACACCATGGGAACTATATTCCTATAAGCCTACGAAGTCCGAAATGCTAGTCCATGGAGTCCATCATGATTGCAGTCAGGAACAGAGATATTGTAAACCGACAAACACACAACCCAAATGTCTGTGGTATGTTAATGAGCACATCATGTTCCCCAAACCTGCTAGATATCTTGCAAGGCAGCCACCCAGGACATACATCACTGACAGGAGCAACACAGGTCCCACATAGACTTTGAATAGCCCTTTACCAACATCACAGACACATGTGGTATCCACAAAACCTACAATCCGTGCATGAATATGTATTGCCATATGAAGGAATGGTAATTTGTCCACAGATAGATCACACCAGGTATGAGTTATGCATTCCTGTTCAAGATGTTCACACCTGCTGACCCACATGGTTCATTCCTGGGATTGCATAAACACTAAGTGCACACACATTACCATGTCCATTCTGATGATGTCAGCAACCTACAAATATAGCATGTGAATAGAAACCACACAGTAAAGCATATAGTGCGTCTTGTTAATGCGTATCTCAGTAATATCATAACATAGTTAGGTAGGTGTTTGAATCCTGCAATTGCTGAGTATGTCAGGTTGGCTTTGAGAGGAGTGGCCTTTTTGGAGACTGTGAAAACACATTAGGAGTGGTGAATACCTCTTTGTCAAGTGTGATGATGTCAGCATCCTACAAATAGAGCTTTGGAAATAACTGCTCCCAGTAAAACAAATAGCGTGTCGTGTTAATGCGTATTTCACTAGTGTCATAACATAGTCAGGTAGGGGTTTAAGTTCTGCAAATGCCAAGAGGGTGTGTGTAATTTTCTTTGAGAGGAGTAGCCTTTTTGGAGACTGTGAAAACACATTTTAAAAGAGGTACATCCCTCTTCGGAAAGTCTGATGATGTCAGCATTCTACAAATATTCAAGGAGACCAGAAACCACCCAGTAATGCATATAGCGTGCAGTGTTAATGCGTATTTCTCCAGTATCATAACGTAGTTAGGTAGGGGTTTGAATGTGTGTGTGTGAAACTGCCTTTGAGAGGAGTGGCCTTTTTGGAGACTGTGGAAATACATTAGGAGTGGTGAATACCTCTTTGCCAAGTGTGATGATGTCAGCATCCTACAAATAGAGCTTTGGAAACAAATGCTCCTAGTAAAACAAATTGCGCATCGTGTTAAGGCGTGTCTCACTAGTGTCATAATGTAGTTAGATAGAGATTTGAATCTTGTGAATGTGTGTGTGTGAGACTGCCTTTGAGAGGAGTGACCTTTTTGGAGACTGTGGAAATACATTAGGAGTGGTAAATACCTCTTTGCCAAGTGTGATGATGTCAGCATCCTACAAATAGAGCTTTGGAAAGCAACACTTCCAGTAAAACAAATAGTGCATCATGTTAATACATATCTCACAAGTGTCATAACATAGTCAGGTAGGGGTTTGACTCTTGCAAGCACTAAGTGTGTGTGGGGGGTGTGTGATTTCCTTTGAGAGGAGTAGCCTTTTTGGAGACTGTGAAAACACATTTTAAAACAGGTACATCCCTCTTCAGAAAGTCTGATGATGTCAGCATCCTACAATTATTCAAGGAGAACAGAAACCACCCAGTAATGCATATAGCGTGCCGTGTTAATGCGTATCTCTCTAGTATTATAACATAGGTAGGGGTTTGAATCCTGCAAGCGCTGAGTGTGTATACCCCAGGTAGTCAATGCAGTGTGGGTTTTGCTTTTACTACGGTATGACATATATTTCAAACAGTATGTGCATTGCACACATCGGGTATCTGCGTGTCAGATAGATTTGTGTACATGTGACCTCAATCAGTACATAGGTGTGAAGCCTGCATACTACATGAATACAGTTGTAACCTTCGACAGATTGTGCCGCGGCTTCTCAGATCATAAGTCACATATGTATGTATGCGTCAAGACCAGCCAATGTAGTGATCCGTGGCCAAGGACATCCCTGCCACACACACCCATGACACGTACTATAGAGTACTGTGAGTGAGGGTAATTGCTGGGGTATATGTCAGACATGTTCATACACAACAACAACTGGCAATAATGGACAGTCATGATAGGTGTGCACCAGCCCTGTGGATATGCATGCAGGCCCCTAATGTTTTATGTGAAACACCGAGGGACCCCACAATATCTATGGATATGTAGATACCAAGGGAAAGATGACATAACACGTGTCTGTCTGTACACATTGGTACCCAACATACATGTTCAGGGCTACCCCCTATGTGGTACTGTCGGGATAGTATGTATAGTAAATGTGGATGACCATGCCATAGACAGCGTACTGCTATACAGCATGTATTGGACAACAGGTATCTGTCTGCATAATACCCTTGTGTAGGATATGTGTCCCATCTGGGGAATGCAGTGTAGGCCAATGCATGCATTTCCAGATGTGGATGGACATATCCCTAGTATGTTTGCATGTACCGAATAGGGCTTTATGCCACACAGGTGTGGTCCCAGGAACGTGTGGCGGTCAATACCACTGGTTACTGTTATAGTATAGTACTGGTAGGATCCAACTGCTACTGAGTTCCCTACAACTGTGACTCATTTGTCAGGACATCATCTAATTGGTTATAGTCATGCTGTTGAGGTGGTGTATACTGCCAGACTGCAGATCATTGACAGATATCAACGGTATCACCCGCAGCATAGTGCCAACCCATGTCATACACACATGTGTACCCATGTTAGTACATGTCTGTAGTAGAATGCATACTGGCCATCAAAAGATACCATGAGATGTTAACAATGTGTAGAACAGGGTATGTCACACATCCCACATGTCCACTATGCATGTACACACAGACAGTGCGCACACACCATGTTCACAGATGTACATCCGCTAATTTGTAATGCACACATCACACACGTACTGTCCACTCCCTAACACATGCTGGCAACACCGTACACTTCAGCCAAGTGGCACATGGGTGGACAATACATACTCAGACCTAACACTGGTGTAAACAATGCTACAATGACTATCAGAGCTGTGATGCATAATGCCTGCTCATATATACCTACAAGGATATCAGTACACTTTGCTGTTGGCAACTTGCTACTATTGCTACACTGCTATAATGTCACCCTGTGCATCGGAACCATGTTAGCCTATTCCTGCATCAATGTGACAGATGACAGGAGGTGGCACAGGTGTCATCATATGCACAGGGTGTGTTGTAGGTTTGCCAGAGCCCGACATTGACCCATCCAATCAGCATGTCTGTGTGTGTGTGTGTGTGTGTGTGTGTGTGTGTGTGTGTGTGTGTGTGTGTGTGTGTGTGTGTGTGTGCATGTGTGTGTGTGTGTGTGTGTGTGTGTGTGTGTGTGTGTGTGTGTGTGTGTGTGTGTGTGTGTGTGTGTGTGTGTGTGTGTGTGTGTGTGTGTGTGTGTGTGTGTGTGTGTGTGTGAGCCCTAGTTGTATGGTAAATGTGTGTGTGTCTGCATGCACACAACTCCACCATGTGGCTGCCATATACAGGTGGTTGTGGGACAGCCACAGACTGTACCTGCTAGGCCATATAGATCACTGTCTCCGGCCATGGACAAAGTACCTGTGCCTAGCAGGGGTGCTACGGGCAGTATCGGGTACCAACCCTGACTGGATGCTATCATCAGAGGCAGAGGTATGATGACTGGACCCATGTCCCTGCTGGGACTGGCCAGAGCCATGTGCACGTGGTCTAGTAGGATGATCAATGGACAGGCCAGCCCCAGCATTGCTGTGGCTGGTATTGCCACTACGGGAGTGGCTGTGATCCATGGTCCATCCGCGATGATTGCCAGCTGATGCTGTTGCTGGCATGCATCTGCGTAAGCTTCTCATCCTTCCCGCATGGTCCTGGCTCATGGCTAACACATTGTGGAGGACATCTAATGTCTCCCTCCAATGGCTATCAATGACCTCAGTGTAATTCCAGATGGCACCGGCAAGGTCATGGATGCTGTCATTGATAGCAGTGTAATGTGCCCTCTGCGCCCTTATTCCCTGTTGGGTGTATAGTTCCATACATGCCTGTGCCTGCATTACAGCCCGGAACATACTGGAGGTTGTAATACCTCCAGGGACACGTCTGCCAGGGGCAATACAACCAGTGGTGCTCCCCCGAGAACTCCTGGACATCTGCCTATGTGGTACCATTCCGGTAATCCGGCTATGGCTGCTATGAGGGGATGCACGTGCCATAGGTACCACACTCTCCTGGTTAATGCCAACTGTATGCTGTCTCTCAGCTATGGCCATTGGTGACGAGGGATGTATTGGCAGTATGAGTGTGTGCATGGATGGGGTTGACCGCTGTGTACTGTCAATTGATGGACCAATTACAGACACCGTCAGACCTTCCTATGCCACAATACATGTCTCATCATCTCCACTATTAGTGGCAGTGACATCAGGTTCCCTGCTGCATTCAGCCACGCCTAACTCAGCACCTGTAGAAGGAAGACAGGAAATGCACTTTACAATCTGTACATGATGTTAGCACACATGTATACATGCACACATGAACACGTGCACACATGCACACATGAACACATGCACATATGCACACATGAACACATGCACACATGAACACATGCACACATGAACACATGCACACATGAAACCATGCACACATGAACACCTGCACATATGAACACATGGACACATGCACACATGGACACATGAACACATGAACACATGCACACATGCACAGAAATACACTGCTCAACACAGCACATACACACACTCACACACACCAGCAATCCAACACATACACAATAGTGGGTGATGGTGGATGTCAGTATCACAAGGCAAACAGTCACCACACACGTATCAGCAGGCAAACCATGTGTTGCTCAACACCATGCAATGCAAGTGTAGACAGCCCTCTCCAATAACATTATACATGGCTTTGATGCATGTGTATAGTTGTTCAGTGATTGGCTACACCCTGGAACACAATGTGTACATGGACACAACATTGCTGTGCAAGTATTATCTGCTCTGCAATGTCATGTGCACCATCACTCAATGGTATACATACCATGGCTGCATGTGTTATCTGTGTGACACATAGATTGCCTTGTCTGATGACAGTGTCTGTGTCCATAGCACATAATAGTGGGCACAGGTGTAGCAAATGCATGCAATGTACAGACATGGGATGAGTGGTGCATGTAGACGTGAAGTAATCCCAATGCACGACATGGACATTGCACAGTGGTTATGGTGCGTGTGGGACATATTGCAGATATGTTGTTGCCAGCCATGACATGGCATGCTACATGACTGCAACATTAAACACCACACATACCCAATGTGTGTGTCATGTGACCTATACACCCAATAGCATTCCAGGACATATATGTGACTCTTTGTACAAATGGCAACTGTTGTGCAAAATGTGTATACTAGCATATGTAAGCACACATACACACAACATGCTATGCATGGTGTGTATAGGTGCATATGTTTGCTCACACAGAACAATGAGGTGCACAGCAAAGACTGCTATGTGTAGTACTGTGGTCACTATAACTGGATGGGGTGTAGTACCATGTGCCATCATCATCATGCATCTTGTGGTCACTCACAGCTACTACTGTGTGACAGACCACCGCCTAGCATGCTGTACCTGAACTGCAGTGCCATGGATATGTTCGCTATTACACAGCCACTTTGTACATGGGTGTATGAGGTGCCCAGTAGGGAGCATTGCCTAACATGACTGTGTTATGTGTTGAAGAGTGTTTCACAGCCCCATGATAGGCCTCTACCCCTGAGGTACATCATGTGTGTGTGGATGACATGTGGGACACTGACGTATGACCTTACAGCAGGTGTGTGGTTACGCCATATGTAGCATGACTTTGTGTACTGCATGTGATAAATGTCTTATGTTGTGTACAGGTGTTGCAACTATGCCTATCCAATGTGCAGTACGGGGTTGCCACAACTGTGTGTCATGCTCTGTGTATTGCATGTCATTGAGGCAGCTACTGACATTACTAAGCTGTGCAACGTCTCACAGCAAACATGCATGGCATGCATTATGCGTAGGTGTGTTACGTGTACATGGCCTACCCCTCACCTATGACATGCATATTTCATTACCAACATTGCAGGTATAACACACTCACTGGCATGGATTGGCTGCCCTGCCATCACACCAGAGGGGCCTACGAGAATATGAGAAGGTTCTTCAGTGGCCACAACTGTGGCATTGCTACAGTGGGTATGATAAACTGCAGTACAACAACAGTCAACAGTCACAGGTGTAGGGATATTATTCAAACTATCTGTATTGCACAACACTAGGCAGTGGAACTGCTAAACACACAGTACACATCTCACATACACATAATCTAACAATACAGTCAACTGTAGTCTACAGATAGGGCATGTTACCTGCTTGCTCCAGGTGGATGTGCTGGGTGGCTCCGGCCTCCATTACAACACATGTCAGAGGTTGATGTAGCTGTTGTCCAGGAGCCACCACTCTTAGGAGCAGCTCCTCCGCTCTGGTGAGGGGGGGTGAATGGCCACCCTGTGGCAAGCTGCTGTCTTTGGATATCAGACGCACACCGCTGGACTTGTCTAATTAAATCACTGCAGTGATGGCGTACCTACTCATATGTCTGGTTATGCATGCCTATGTCATTTACCCGACTAACAAGTTCCTGCCACAGTGCAGTCCGCTCCTGCTGGTGCTGGCTGCTTCTGGAGAAGAGCATTGTGTACTGCTGCAAAAGGCTGTTGAGTATCACCTCTTCCTCATCCGCTGTGTACGTTGGGTTGTGTTGGTGGGCCATCTGGCTGAAAAAGATATGAACAATATGTGTGAGAGTGTCCTGTGGCACACTTTACACCTTTACCCACAGATATCACTTTACTGACATATATATACCATCCTATTGTCTGTCAGAGGTTACACACGTTCAATAACACTTATTGGTTCTCAGGCCACAACTAACTAACACTGCCTGGAGACTCTGTATATCATGCCACTATACAACAGTACCCGACACACTGTTTGTGACACATTGCACAATCTCAAGACAGGGGTGTATATCACACCAATGCACAAACAGAGATGTCATCCATTGCAATGGATGTAAAGTACAGGTACAGTAGTACCAATCAACCACCCTAGTCATTCATGCCATAGCCCTGCCTAACAGATGTGTCCAGTTGTTACTATAGGTGGCATACTGCTGTAACAGACTATATATGTTGCTGGATACACACGTTAACCCTGTAACACACATATGATTGCAGCCATTGTACAGGCATAATCACACACACATCAGGCAAACATACAACGCACCACTGTATGCCAACACAGATGACCATTACCTGCGTACCATACAGTGCTGTGTGCCACTACTTACACACCCTTATGCCTGCAGTCTGTCCTCTGTGCAGACTACAGGAAACACACATGACAGTGTTTCCAAGCAATGTGAACGCACACCATACTGTGCTGTTTAGGCCTACAGCTTCAAGTAGTACTACAGTTCATATTGGTGATGGATTCACCAGCAGTACCACTCACTATGCATACATGTATTGCTTTAGCCTACAATGAGACACCACATTCATCAATGGAGAACTATGTCACATCATATGCCGTACTACTATGTCTGCCTAACAATACATTACACATCAGTTGCTGCCCTCACAGCTAGGATAGGCACTACCATGTCAGATTCAACATCACACTAAGCTATCACACATTTACAGACCTTGCACACATTCAGCGTTACACTTATTTAATGTCACATAGCAGCTATTGCATTAAGTACATGTGTGAGTGCATAGTGTCATAGGTAGGTAATATGCTATTGGCCCTAGGGCCTATGGCAGCCTAGCCATATGCTACCCTGGCCTTTGACACACACGTACTTTGATTTCATTTGCCCCTGCCAACCTGAACCACAGAGGTGTTTCCTGGGGTGTATTAACAATCTCCCACACAATCATCAGGGGTATTTATAACAACTGCTAAGGAGGAGCCTTGATTGTTATTGCTATGTGGTCTATTCCGGTGTATGGCATATCTCTGAGATGGGAACCTATCCCTCCAGCATGTGCTGTTTAGTGAGCTGACAAGGTTTAGGGCCCTAGAGTGTGTATCCCTGAGGGATTGTGATATGTTGCCATGGTGGTTGTCACCCAGCTATGGGTGTGACATACCTCTGTATGTCCAGCAAAGGTCACCTCTGAGTGGCCAGTATGCAATACAGTGTAGTTGTGGTTTTGTGAGTCAGTCTGCATAGGGCATCTGTTTGCAGACAGTATTACCCTTTGGAAGGTCTGTCTGTGGCCTGTTCACCTGGTGTAGTTGTCATGTGAAGTACATACCACACAGGGTATTGTGATGAGTAGAGGGGAACTCTACCCTATACTTCCATAGATGACACACCTGTTGTCATGACACATACCACACAGACAGATTACAGGTGTAGTGTGGCACTGTCTTCATCAAAGTGGAGGCTACTGTCCACCTGTCTCCCATGTTCCATTATCACACCTTCACTGTTAGGTAGATCTCTGCCTATGTGGTAGTTAATGGGTACAGTGTTTGGGAAGGTGGAATGTCACTGCAGTATCAACACTTGTCTACAGTCCATGCCTTGTTCACCACACACCTGTTGCAGTACATATGACCCCGTGTCTCTCTGTCTCTCTCTCACTATATATATATATATATATATATATATATATATATATATATATATATATATATATATATATATATATTATATATAGATATATATATATATATATATATATATATATTATATATATGCATATCTATACACATACATGTACACATCCAATGCTGTACACATGGATGTACATATAGGCACATGTACAGTCCACCTTTCATGGTGGGGATATCACTTATGCAACAGTTGTGGGATGTACAGGTATGTGATTAAATTGCACAGTGTTGTGCAGAATGCATGTGGGTGTCCTCAGCCCTTGTAGCATTAGCAGGCCTCACTGTCTGTAACACATCAGATCTGACAAATCTGTCCCACAGCATTTAACCACCACATGACATATATCAACACTACCATAGCTGGCCTTAGGCATAGGCCTACTGAGCAGACACCTAGGGCGCCGCTCTAGCAGGGGTGCTTTTTCACTATTTATGTGGACACAAGGATGGGGGCACTAGGAAGTGTGGTAGTGGGTACCGTGGGGCCCTTTTGCCTAGGGCACCAGTTGACATAAGGCCACTCCTGCGCACTGTATGCTGTCTTCTAGGCCACACACTTCAACCTACATGGATATATGCACATATCAACCTTCACTGACAGATAGCTGTCCACCCTTCACTAACAGCTGCAATATGTCCCTTGTCCTATGCACATGTGCAGATACATATAGATACATACTGCTGCCATACATGGATGATTTGCAGTGTGTAGAGTACTCTTCGGGAACATCTACAACATGCCAACACATACATGTGAGTTACATACCTTACCTTTGTATTTCCCTGCTCCGTGTGTTACAGTTTTGTAGTTTTTTTTTTTTTATTGGAGGTTTGTTTTGGGTTTTTGCCCTCTATTTAACCTTCAGTCTCTGTTTCTCACTCTGTTCTGTCTCTGTCTCAGTCTGTGTCCGTGTCTCTCTCTCTCTCTCTCTCTCTCTCTCTCTCTCTCTCTCTCTCTCTCTCTCTCTATCTCACAGCACCTGCAATGATATAATTGCATGTGTGGACTGCAGGTACAGCCTGCTTTTCTAGGTATCTACACTTGTGCATGTGACAGCCTCTGCACCAGTTGCTGCCCACCATTCAGTAATTGCATGCAGCTTGCTGTTTGGTGATTGCATTACTCAGTGTGATTGCAGCCCACTGCTATAAAATGCTAGGTTAGGTAGACATAGCCCTTTCAGATTTCAAAGGTGGGGCCCATTCTTGTTTGCTCTGGACATCATTGTGTCAGTCTGAAGGTTGGTATATGTCTCTTATCTGATGCTAGGGTTGTAGCCAGTTATATGCATGTTGTACTCATACCTGCATGTTTCTGCTTCCAGTACACACATCTCAGTGTAGACATGTACGCACCCCTCCAAATGCTAACACAGGATACATGGGAGTATGTACTTTTTTTCTCACTTACACAATTAACTGCCATACAAATGTGGTTATTGCACTGTTCCTGTGGCCAGTATTTATCCTGGTCTGATACTGCATGGTGTTTGTAAGGTGCTGCTGTAACATTATTCACTACTAGGATTTCTGGTTCTCCTTTCACAGTCATGTCATGCAATTCCACAACCACTGCTGGTAAATACCCACAGAAAAGGGTTTGTGTTATACCAGTTCTAATTTCCATTTACATTCCCTCATTGTAATGCATGATATATTTATTTCAGAACCAAGTTATTTGTATATATGCTGTGGCTTAGTGGTAATTCATGCAGTCGATTGTGTCAATGGTCTGGGGTTCGAGACTGGCAGAGTTTTTTTTATTTTGCTGCTCAGCAGAACAAGGGCCTTGCCATAGAGTGACTAAGGCACTTTTAAGCAGTTGTAAGTGGGTTTGCATGGGTTTGCTTGACACTTAGCGATGCTTAGCTAAGCGCACACATGCGCACACTTGCTTAACCCCGCTTACTACTGCTTAAAAGTGCTTACTCCCGCTAACCCCCACGCTAATTTCTTTGAAAGAAAAGAAAATGGGGAGATAGGAAAGTGGTGAAAAAGGAGGCACAGAGAGAGAAAGACAGTAGGAAAACAAGCTCAGGATGTGCAGGATGGGTGTAGGGAAGGTCCATAGCTGCCCATTTCTTTACCAGCAACAGCTGTGCATATGTTGAAAATTTGGAGTGAAATTTGAAACCTTCCACCCCTGAGAGAGGGGTGAGGACAAGATAGTTTGTTGTACTGCCAATTAGAATTATCAGTGTACATGTCCAATGGACATGTGTGCGAAATGGGAAACTATGTATGGGGCGTAATTTTTTTTCGGGTACAGATTGCCCTTTTTTTTTTTCAGGGGAGAGTGGAAAGTGAGGTAGAGGAAGTAGGTATATTTGGGGAGGTAGGTTGGGTAGGTAAACAGACAAGACAAGCAAGATGCATACAGGGGCGGAGTATGACACATGGGGTGGATGAACACAACTGACACTGACGGATGTTTGGAAATCGCAAGTCCATGAGCCCACAGATGGTAACAGTGGGACTGAGATCCCCACCCATGGGCAGTCACCACTGGACCTTCACAGACCCAAGGGTCACTGTGCTGGGGGCTGCGTAGGAGGGGCAGGCTCACCCGTGAGTCACGCCACTCTCACCTCGAGCTGGCGTAGGGGATCAGTGACTAAACACTGGATCTCCCTATGCACCACAACCCGGACCCTTCGGAGGGTGACAGGAGGCCCTTCTCTGCCCACGCTTGCAGGGGCGAGCCCCATCACCTGCAGCGCTTCCACCCGAAGGTGGCACAGGACCTACGGAGGAGTGTGGCCCGGGCTGGGCACCAGACCTGCTGGTGCCAGGTGCAACTGCCAGCTGAGGAGGGACAGGTGGGTCCGCTGGGACCGGCCTTCCCATACATTCTGTGATTAGGTGTGTTTAATTACAACATAGACAACAGCATTCCAAGTTAATTGTAACAGCATGCAGTAATATTCCCATTAACCCAACAGTTGAACAGCAAGCATAACACATGCATGTATTGAACGACAGTGAACATTCCAACAGCATGCAGGGATGATTGGTGGCAACAGGCCACCAAGATTGTGGTGTTTTAACAGGGGACATGCATCAAAGTAAGTGCAGATTTTATATAACAATAGGACATATGTCCCAACAAATGTTATGAGACTAGACATACCCATTGAGGTGTGGAATTGCATTGTTTATGCACATGGAGTAGGGTGTAAAAAGAAACCTCCATTAACATCTTATTAGTACTTTAACTGTACACTACATTCCTATTGACTGCAGGTGTATATCCCCTACATGTATTCTTACACTAGGCAACATGCATTTGATTGCGTTATGGGGTTTGCTACTTCATGATATACCTGGCCTATATCTGACATGGTAACTGTCCAGGATGCAGATGTTACTGCTACATACTTGTATTAAATTGACTTGTTTATGTATCTGCACATCTGGATGTGTTCACATGGCTTTTTCACTTGTTTTCACACAACCCTACTTTTCAGGTAGCACACTAACATTGCTGGGGAACACCTTGACAGGCTACTCATGTGCCAGATTTACCTATGCATGTCAGCCATTTCACAACTGTTTAGGACTGCTGCATACCTCACAGCTACTGGCACTTCCTTCATCCACTTTATATGGGACTGCACTACTGGGGGCTGTCAGCACTTACTACAACAGAGTAACATTTCTTCACTGCAAGGGTACAACAACATGTCTGAGTAACTGGCACATACAAACTGCAAGTATTATACCTTTCTTATTTACATTAAAACTCTTTTTTACAGGCTCTCTCCTGTATTTGACATTATACTGCATACAGTAGACCTCCTATTCAGGACATGTTATAACTTTATTGATAGGTTAAAAGACTGTTTTATAGGCTCATTCATTTTTTATCTATGACAGTGCATGCAGAGATAGTATTCCAGACATGCTTTTGCTTTATTCATGGGTTGCTACACTCTATTCCTGGCTATCTGACTTATGATATGTAGCAGTACATGCAGAGGATTTATTCAGGGAATGAATGTTTTATACTTCACAGCTACTGCCACTTCCTTCATCCACTTCCTATGGGACTTCACAACTGTGGGTTGACAGCATCTAATACAACAGTACTATTTTTTATTGCAAGGGTACAACAACATTTCAAAGTAAGTGACACAGACACACTACAAGTTTTATACCTTTATTAATTACATTGAACACTCTTTTCTACAGGCTCTCTCCTTTACTTGTTATTACAGTGCATATAGAAGACATATTCAGGACATATTATACCTTTCTTGATAGGTTACAACACTCTTTTTCAGGCCTGCTCACTTATATGTTATGACAGTACATGCAGGGATAGTATTCCAGAATTATTTTACCTTGATTGGTGGATTAGTACACTCTATTTCTGGCTCACTGACGTTTGTTATATAACAGTACATGCAGAGGATTTAATCAGGACATTTTATTGCTGTATTATTTGGCTTAAACACGTTTCTCATGCTCACTCACATATATCATGTAACAATACATGCAGAACCTGCCTGGTGGCGCAGCCTTAGCAGCCTATCTGCATAGGCTTGCTGATTCATAGCGTGAGCACCTGCAGCTGTGGAGTAAATAAAGGGATATTGAGACATACCTATCCATTATTTAGACTATATTAGCTTATCTTACATACTGCATTCCATGGCTACCTACTTAGTAGTGGGGCATCCCACATTTGACGGGCCTCCTGGATCCACTGGTTCAGAAGGTCCTGCTTCCACCTCTTCAGGTCTGCATGGTGGTGATGGACCTGCTCACCAGTCTGAGAGACACCTGTGGCACTGGTGAGTTCATCAGCCAACCGGTTCCAAGCCTCCGCCTTATACTCCGTTCCTTGGAACTGGCCCTGCAGGAGTCGAGTCTCATGCCGATGGACTAGGAGCCAAACCATATATCTTGACTCCTCGATGCTCCAGCATTGCGCTCGAAAGCGTGTACCCTCTTCAGCACCAGACATTCTAACTGCAGATTGGAGCTACAATCAGTTATGGCGAGTATTCCCACCTATGCAGCTTAAATATGCCGCATTTCCCGCACTTTTCTGTGATTGGCCATTTTTGAATATTCTCGGCTGACTGCAGACTTGCTTAGCAATGGTTAATCATACATTTATTACTATATATATATTGTTAACAGTGGATGTTTATCCTACGCTGTCGTGGCTTAGTGGTTCAGTACTTTGACTATGGTGCACAGTGTCCTGGGTGCAAACCTTATCATTGCATTTTATTTTACTACTGTCCAGAAAAGTTAGGGGGCATGGCTGTGTTTAAGCAACTTTGCTCTACATTGCTCCACGATGCCCGACAGTGCACTGGTTGGCACAGCATGCACCATGCGCAAACCGATTGCGCTGGGTAAAGTGCTATTTAGCTATGGGCAACTATTTTGCACTGGGTAAAGCATGATTTTAGCTATGGGCAACTACATTGCACTGGGTAAAGTGCGAGTTAGCTATGGGCAACTACATTGCGCTGGGTGAAGCGCTGCTTAACTGCAGGCACTTTTATATTGGGATCCTTTCAAATATTTATTTAATTCCCTGATACATTAGCCATTTCACTGCTTTTTAGTTATGTTTAAACATATATCTTGGGTATTATTCCATATACTGATTTAAAAAATAAATACGAAAAGGAGTGGTGGGACTCGAACTGTGAATGCCTCTTCTTTGTGTGAATGCTCTACCATTATGCTATTGCTATTTGGTGTGGTTTGCATAAACATTCTTTCTTATGCTCTTCCATGTCAGAATTGCTAACTGTAGCTAAGTAATGGGCACACCCACACACACACGTGCAAATATGGGCAGCTATTTTGGGTATTTAAAAAAAAATTTAAGGTTATGCGTTTTAGATGTGTGATGGGGGTTTACAATATCACACAGTGAGGTGTTGGGTGCAGGGACATTTGAGCGGACTCGCTCTTGTTTATTTCCTTTTATTTTCAACACTTGCAGGGGCGTGGACATTTAGACTGCTCGGCAGTCGGACACACCCCCTGCTTTCTTACATGGTCCGTGTAGGACTTACAGTGGGGTCAGCATGCCCTCATGCATATTCATGGCACGCTGACGTCATACCGTTCGACTGCAGCCTCCGAGTAAGACTTATTAAGTCTTACACGGAGGATTTGTGAATCCGGGGGAATGACATTCCCAGAGATATTCTTGGCTACTAATCACTTTTAAATTTGTCTCAAGTAAAACTAGGCAAAGTGTTCAAGCATCACAATAAGATTCAGTAATAATTCTCCAGTAAACATCTGTCTCTGTATTGCAATAAAGAGAATAAGCCAGGATCCAATAGATCAATCTGTTACAAATATTGTGTACTTTCAAATCTTTGGACAAGAACCATTGCATCTGTGTAGCCATTTTTCCTAGGAAACCTATCACTGCATCCATCCCTGTCCAAGATCATGATGGTCCTCTAAAATATACTTTTACTCCACACACTTCTAAAACTCCTACACACATGACAGTCTGCTAATGATATCACATTTCTGTATCAGTTACTATAACTGCAATCCTGCAGATCCCATCTTGTTACCATTGCAGCTGCCCCTAGATGTGGCATTGCCTAAGTACAGTCCTGCCTGAAACACCAACCTGTCACAGCTACAGCTCACTTCTGAATGTCAATATCAAGATAGACTGCTAAGATAGAAGTATAATGCACTGGAATCAGTCTTTACAGAGATTGACTGTGTGCACATAATGTTAGCTCACTTGCCTTTGTCCCAGTGTCAATCAAGTACCATGTGATAAACAATAAGGAAGTATGAGTGCCTTAAGGTAATAAATGTGTTTTTGATTGACTTTTCATCTCATCAGCAAATTGCTCTTTCTCTCCCAAAGTAGTATTTACTGCATGTTCTGCTGGCCTGTATGCACACTTTTGTTGCTGGCAAACTATGAGTTTACTGGTCATCTCACTTTTGGACACCACACGATGTGGTTATAAAATGGTGAATTTTCCCTTTAGTGTATCTCATTTGTTTGTACTTAACTATGCAAATTGCCTATTTTCATAATTATTGAAAGTAAAGTTTTTCATACCATACCCCAGCCCATGCAAATGGAGCCATGCGTAGACAACTAGACAAGTTAGTCAACAGAATGTAAATGCCAAATACATGCATTAACTAAGAACTGGGATTCAGGTCTGCAAATGAATTTACTAAATGTGCAGTACAGATACTTATTTGCAGTTGTTGTTGGCATTTTCTGTAGGACCTACAACTAAACAAGACTATAAACTTAGCAGATATTGTACTGTTGAGCATTCAGTGTCAAAGTTAGCTCCCCGCACAACACATCCAGTCTGGATTACTGAAACATGATACATATAATCACCTGATTTGTTGGTAGTATAGTCTAGTGGATAAAAGGATGATATTAAAGGAACATCATTTTGCAGATGTGCTGATCTGGGGAATTATACTGCAGATGTACATGATTTGTGCAATTTATGCTGTTACAATCTGAAACCATAAGTATGTCATTTAACCATTTGCTAATCACAGGTCACCAAGGAGAATAATTTTTTGCCTATTGGATCCTACTTTAGTAGAAAAATAGAAAGAAATATGATTCATTGCCTAAATACTTTTCCACACTGTAGAACTGTTTTGTGATCAAAATCAGCCCTTCAGGGCAAAGAAAACCCATTATATCAGTTACACATTAGGATATGCCTACTGACAAAATATACATTTAAGATAATACATGGGTTATCCAGTACTTCACTGAACTTCTTAAAGAAAAGCAGGCTTGCTGGGACAACATATGAGTTACCTGCTAAAAACAAAGAATCTACAGGCAGATTTATGCACTCATCATACTACAGGAAGTCTGGCAACCCTAATGATGTCCAACATGTGAGGCTTTTAAATCCTAATTATCTCAAATTAAGTATATGGCTAATGTAAAACAGGTTACCCCCTATAAAATTAACTGTATTGTCATCAAAAAGTGAATTGAGCACAAGCCTTTAGCAGACATAAATAGATGGAAAAATAATACATGGCTTTCAGAAGAAAACGCTGAAGACTGCAGTACTATTCTTGGTCTAGTACTCAGCAATCTGTTTTGAAGGTATCCTGTGCTCTAGAATTCAAGTCCTTACACCCAGGAGTAAAGGGATAAGATATGGAAAAAGTATAATATTATCAGTGAAATATATGCTATCTCAGCACTTAAAAGTTCAACAATGATACTGTTTCATTGTAGTTAAAGACAACAGAAACTACAAAACATATCGTGCACACATGACAACCATTTCTATTCAGACTATTCTGTTAATTCTAAGTAAATGAATATATATATATATATATATATATATATATATATATATATATATATATATATATATATATGTTCCTTATTTCTGAGTTAGTTTTAGCAAAAATCAATTTATTTTAATTTACTTTATGTACTAATTTATGTGTTTATGTACTTTGTTTACTTGCAATGCTATTTCTTTTTTGTTCTTTCCACACTCTGAATGGTACAGGATATTAGAATTATTAGAAAAAATAGATGATATTACTAAATGAGTATTGTTGTAAGTTGAATTTACTAATAATTTCTATGATTAGTAGACACCTTTGTAAATAGTTTATTTTTTATGATTATCATTATTATAGTCAAGGTCAAAGTAAACTATTGTCATACAGATCAACACAAAGGAAAAAGTGTGTATCACTGCACGGAATTTCAATACTCAGGCTTGTAACATATGAATAAGTTTACAGAGGGAAGACAGGTTAAAAAAATTAAATTAAAATAAAAAATAAGATACAAAAAAGTAAACAAAGTAAAACAAACGTGAAAGCTCTATTTGCAGCAGAAACACAACAAATACAACAGCAGGAATAGACTCAGTAGAACTATAAGGTTGTACAAAAAAACAGCGCTACAATAAATAGGAGAAGCACACATGTAAACTTACCCACCACTAATATATACCATAAACTTAGAGTTCACAGTTTTTCTAGTACAGATAGAAATGTATGAAGTGAGCCATTCAGAAAGTTTATGTAAACAACAGTGACATATTACACACAAGTAATGTTTTACCCTAGTAGCGTGTTAAGCTATGGGTTTGTTATTCAGTGGTCTGATAGCATGTTCATAGGTTCATAGGTAGGTACTAGCTATCGGCCCAAGGGCCTAAGTAAGCCTAGCCAACAAGGTTCCCTGGCTTACGCCACCGAGGAAAGTTAATTTCCTGTGCTCCTGTCGAGCAGAGCCAGAGAAGTGATCCCCGGGGTGTATTTCCTATTTCCTATCTACTCATCAAGATTTTACTTGGAGTGCTAATGAGGAACTTTGCTTGACATAGATGGGTGGCTTGTTCCAAAGTATAGGAAGTCTCTGGGACAGGAATCTATCCCTCTAGCAGGTCCTGTTTATTGTGATGACAAGGTTTAGGTCCCTAGAGCATGTAGCTCGGAGAGATTGGGATTTCTTAAGGTGCAGCATGTCTAACAGCTCTGGGTATAACATAGCTTTATATGTTAAGCAGAGATCTCCTCAGAGTAGGCGATATGCTACAGAGTAAAGCTGGAGTTTTTTGAGATGGTCAGTGTAGGGCATCTGTTTGAGGCCAGAACTCCACTTTGTGAGGTACTTCTGTGGCCTTTCCAGCTGCTGCAGATGTCTTGTGAGGTACATTCCAAAAGGGACGTTGTACTCTATAATGGGTCTAATGAGTGCTGAGTAGAGAGGAACAATGACCTCTTTTTTTTTTTCCTGGATAAGAACTCTTTTGTAATGAGATGTGCCACATAGAAGGATTTCCTGACTACTGTGGTGATGTGATTATCAAAGGAGAGACTACTGTCCACCTGGGTCTCAAGGTCTCTTATCACACATTTGGCATTAAGTAGACTGCCGTTTATGTGGTATTTCATGGGTACGGAGTTTTTACCAAAGGGGATGGCAATGCACTTTTTGGCATTGAGCTTGAGGTCATGCCTCTGACACCAGGCATCTGTCTCAGTGAGGCCCTTCTGTAGGATGTCCACATCATTTGGGGACTTGACTATGGCACCTAGTTTGCAGTCATCTGTGAACTTCATTAGCCAGAGGCCTTCTGTGTTAGCCTTTACTTCAGAGAAGTAGATAACAAACAGGAGAGGCTCCAGGACTAAACCCTGTGGTACTCCACTTGTCACTGGTTTGAAGTCAGATTTGGAGTCTGCAACTTTAACACTGTGGGTTCTGTCAGTGAGCCAGTTGGCAACCCATCTTGTGTCGTAGGAATTTATACCTAGTTTAGTGAGTTTAGCTATAATTCCAGAATGGGGGATGGTATCGAAAGCCTTGGTGAGGTCAAGATAGGCTGTGTTAACCACTTTACCACCGTCTACGGCTTTGGTGACTGCCTCAAAGAAGTCAATCAGTTTCGGAAGGCATGATCTGCCTTTCACAAACCTGAACTGGGTGGACTCCAGAGTTTGGAGGTTACCAATGTCTTTGTTTATGAGTTCCATGATGATACTTTCCATGGCCTTGCAGACCAGGCTCATCAGGCTAATAGGGATATAGTTCCCAGGATCAGTGATGGCTCCCCATTTGTGGAGTGGGATAATTGTTGCTGTGCGCCATTCAGTGGGCACATAGCCTGACATGAGACTATGATTGAACATGGTGCTTAAGTGGGGAGCCAGTTCATTCTGAAGTTCATGTAAAATGCAGCCTAGGATGTTGTCCAGTCCCATGGATGCTGTGTTTTTGGTTTTAGAGAGTGCAGCTTTTACCTGCATAGATGTGATTACAGGGACTCTACATTCTTCCTGTCTAGATATGGGCCCTTTTGGGTGGGTGAGAGGGGGTTAAGGTTAGCACTGAACCTATCTGCTAGGATGTTGACAATATCAGTTGGTTCTGTAATTTTTGTGCTGTTGTGCTGTAACTCAGAGCAGACCTGGGTGTTGCCATTGAGATTCTTGACATAGCTATGGAATGCTTTGTGGTTGCCCTTAGAATCAGTGGCGATTTTGTTTTCATTAGGTAGCTTTGGAGGATCTTATAAGGGATCTCAGCTTCTTACTGAGGCTGACCAGGCAGCTCCTCCACTCATGGGATTTTACTCTGTTTTGCAACAGTTTCTTCCTTCTGTTGTAGAGTTTGTTTATGGCAGGGGACCACCAGGTTGGCTTCCTTTTTTTGGAGGATTGCGTCTTGGTTCTGTTTGGGATAGCACGATCCATGCACTCGTGTAAGTGCTTATAGAGTGCATTTGTGTAGTATTCAGCAGTTGTAACTGTACTGTCCATCTGCATGGGTGTCATGAAGTTCACCACTTCTGTCTTAAGAAGCATGAAGTTGGCTTTGGAGAATTTTTTTACCGTGGTTTCCTTAACGGTGGGTGGGGGCGGGATGCGGATATCTAGGGTGATTAGCTTATGGTCGGATCTGACCAACGAGGAGTTGATTTCAGGTGTGAAACACCGGTCACTCATGTTGGTAATGACTAGGTCTAGGATATTATTCCCCCTGGTGGGGGTGTGGATAAGTTGATCCAGGGCATTGGAGTTTATGAATTCCAGAAAGCATTGAACAAAGGAGTTGGTACATGAGTAGTTTTGTTATACCCACATGGTGTGGTAGTTAAAATTGCCCATTATTAGGGTGTTTGGTTGAACCCTAATATTTTCCAGTATATCAAGAAAAGAGGAGTGGGAATCCTGGGGCATGGTGGGGGATCTGTAGCAAGCTACAATTTGGATTGCAGTTTTGCCTAGAGTTAGTTGCACTTGGATAACCTCGGATGCATTATGC
>NC_056726.1:710126972-710366972 GCF_019279795.1 Protopterus annectens
ACCGATCACTATATTGTAAGTGGTCAATTTTGATTTGCACCTCCCCCCAGCTCTTCCACTGAAGAGCAAAAAAA
The DNA here is from genome assembly GCF_019279795.1 of Protopterus annectens. Classification (NCBI taxonomy): domain Eukaryota; kingdom Metazoa; phylum Chordata; order Ceratodontiformes; family Protopteridae; genus Protopterus; species Protopterus annectens. The sequence goes on from NC_056726.1 coordinate 710,127,047, forward strand.
AAATGAAGCCAGATGAAGTTCACATCCCCACCTCCTTCCTTCCCCAGCCATTCAGGTCCTGTTTCTGTGCCCTGCCCCCCCCCCCCCAAGATAAATAAAAGAAAATCTTCTTTTAAATTGTAGCAAACTGTTTGCTACAGATGCAGAGAGCAGTTGTTACAGTTTATACCCTGCCTGGACCAAGCGCTATGGCACTCATGTTCTAGTTAAAAAAATCATCTTTTAAACTGTAGCAAACTGGTGTCCAGCTTTTAAGATGTTATCATTTCACTGTACTCTGATCTCTTCAGGCCACTTATTGAATATAATTCCCCATTTGGTAAGTACCTCTTTAAAAACTTGTCAGAACTGGAGCAGGCTCAATACTTTCTCACTAGAAAAATCAAGAGCCTAAATCACAAAAACTATGTAGCGATCTCAAAGTGTTGTCCGTCTTCTAGATATCAGGTAGGCTACTAAGAGATGATCTTTGTCTCATGTATACAGCCTCAACAGACCCTATCCTGTCACATCTATTACACATTTGAAATTCCAATGATAGCATGAACACGTGCTCAAGGGATCTCAATCTCTTTTGAAACACAACTAGAACATGTTAGAGGAATAAGCATATATCATAGAAAATACCTCTTCTATGGATCCCTCTTCCACTCCACATAAAGCAAAGTACTTCTCTTTACTAAAATGTAATTTGGACAAATGGGTGGGAAACTACAAATTCATCCCCATTTATCACCCATGTTCCTCAGGGATAGGGGCAACAAGTAAATGTCCCAACATTACCTCGTTCTTCCTAAATATGGGATATGTGTACATAAAATGTAAGGGCTAAAAACTACAATAGGAATGTAAGGCTAGGCTTCTTAAAATCCTCAACAATAACAGTCTAGTAAGTATCCATGAACCCTGTACTAGAAGAAGTGCGTTATTCAAAGCTCATAGCCTAAGCTATTTAGATATATAAATCTACACATAGAGAAAGAAAGATTTATAACATAACAAAAAAGACAATCTCTGCATTGACTTCTGTGCATTGAAGCTTCCTTTAATTGAACACAAAAAATCTTGACAGTCCACCTATCAACAACAAAAAAAGAGCAAGCATTCAACTTTTCCAATAGGTAAATTAAAAAAATTAAAACTCTTAACAATAACACCAGGTGTACTTTGTCTGAATGGTTAAACTGCTTTGGAAAGGATTTTTCTTAAGCTAATATGTACAGATGGGGTTAGGGGCAGGGGCAGGTTGGCAAACAAGAATAAGAATGGGTGGATGGGGCATAGCCTATCCTTACTCAAATCATAACTCTAACTATTGGACTATCCAAACATTTTAGCATTAGCACACACACGTATCTACAGTAAATCAAATCACAATGCCCTACACAAACCGAACTTATGTCATTCTGACAGTTGATAAACTCAGCACTAGATAAAGAGTACTGTCAATAAAAATAACACAGAGCTACATGTTGTCTGCAAAAAGCAACAGTCAACAAAATGTACTGTTCATCTACTCACATAAACATGCATAAATATATATATACATATATATATATATATATATATATATACACACACACACACACACACACACACACACACACACACACACACACACACACACACACACACAAAAAAACTATTCCAGCACCTTATGAATGCAGTTACTAGACCATGTTCCAGAGCAAAGTCTTTATGTACTGCAATCTGCTTGGTTTGCCGATATGTATGTATGTATATATATATATATATATATATAGATAGATAAAGATATATATATATATATATATATATATATATATATATAGATAGATAGATAGATAAAGATATATATATATATATATATATATATATATATATATATATATAGATATAGATATGCACGTGCACACACACACACACACACACACACACACACACACACACACACACACACACACACACGTATGTATGTGTGTGTGTGTGTGTATGTGTATACATATATATATATATATATATATATATATACATACACACACAAACAAAAAACTATTCCAGCACCTTATAAATGCTTAAATCCTTTACTAGCAGTTACCAGATCATGTTCCAGAGGAAAGCCTTTAAGTACTGCAATCTGCTTGGTTTGCGGATAAGAATGTATATATATATATATATATATATATATATGTTTATGCTTTCACGACTGTTTTGAATAAAACGTTTGCCTGCAACTGGTATGAGCTGTCATTTTGGATTCAATATAAATGTATTATTTGCAAAGGACGGCACAGGATTAATTCAGGACCCTCTCAGAGTGTGGCAAGGATGCCAAGCAAATGGCAGCTCAGTGAAAATGAATCGGAGAAAATGTGTAAAAAGGAGTTTAATCAAGAGCAATATTGGTATCCTAGGTGAGCACTCAGTATCATGGATCTATGGAAAACAAAGGGTGGGAAAAGTACTTAATTAGCATACACAACCGACATCAACAATGAAAGAGGGGAGGGAGGGACTTGGTTAGTCAGATTACAATAAGGGGAGAAAGCTAGAGACACTAGATTGTAAAATCACAAAAGGCAATGGGTGGTAAGGTTGGAAAAAAATTTTGGCTGCTGTAAAAAACTAGAGGAATCAGACACTAAAGCTTGTAGTCCGCAGCATTTCATGTCTGCAGGCAAGCCAGAATGGCAAGCAAAATGTTTTTTTTTTTTACTTTTTCTTAGTGATATATAGAATTTAATATCAAAGACTAGAATATCAATCCAGTCAGCAAAACAGATTTGTGCAAACCAGATAGAAACATATCAAAGAGCTTGTAAAACACAGCCAAACTGCCACTAAGGCTATAGGTAGCTGTTCATGCTCACTAGCTCTTACAAACCGTAGCCCAGTAGCATAGAGGTTAAGTTACAGGATTACCAACTGGCAGACTTAAGTCTGACATCCAGTTGGCTCACAACTGGGCAGCAGTAGTATCTGCGTGGAAGAAAGGCCTGGCAAGCTACTTCTGTAATATGCCACAAGAACCCTATCAGGGTCTACCCATGGAGTCGCCATGAGTCATTTTCAACTCAATGGCATCTCACTTACTTACTTTAGTTCTAACAAGACTGTCTCTGCTACAGAATAAATAGTTTACTGACAGCAAGCTCAGAGCTGCTGTAAGAAGACAGAGAAATCAGACAATAAAGTATTTCAAGTTTGCAGGCATGCTAGCTGCTGTACCCACATTATGAGGCATTACAGGCAGATTCTGCACAAGAACGTCAGCAAATGTTAATGGAATGGAATACAGAACTGAAGGTAAACATGATGAAAGTGAGTATGGCTAAGATAGTTGCAATGGCAGTAAATTAGGAAGGCAGAAGAAGCTGAAGTTTTAGACAAAATGAAAAATAGTGGGAAAAAAAGTAAAAAAAAAAAAAACGAAAAGAATAAAAAATAGGGAAGCAGGTTAACAGTTTCAGGTCCCTGGGAGGGGTGGTTAAGGAGAAGGAAAGTCAGAATGAAGAGGTTGAAGCTTGAATCAGAGGGGCTAAAGTCAATAAGCACAGAGTGCCTAAGGGCTGTGTGAGAGAAGAATGCCAAATAAGCTAAAAAGGAAGGTGCACAAGACAGTGGTGTGACCAGTATTACTTTATGGTACAGAAACCTGCGCAATAAAGGTAGAGCAGTTGAGAAAGGCAGAGGTGATGTAGGTGAAGTGCCAGAGATGGATAGTAGGATGCACACTGAGGGACAGATGAAGAAATGTGGACATCAGAGTAGAAACAGAAGAAGCTCCAGTTGCAGAGAAGGTCAAAAAGAACAGATGATGGTGGTCCAGGCACTTGTGCAGGACAGCAATAGACAAAATTGTGAAGAAGGTTTGGGATAGACAGGAAGAAGGTAAGAGGAAATGAGGGCATCTAGGAAAGAGATGGATGGATTGCGTGAGAGTAGACCTGTGTCTGGCAACTGTCAGTCATGACTGTTAAAGAAGGTAAGAGAGTGACACTGAATCAGGAAAGATGCTGATGGTTGATGCAACACCTCCTGGACCCCATGTAGAAAAACAGAAAAGGGGGGTGATGATGATCAGGGGGTGTGAAATTCCAACCAAACCAGTGGTTAATAAGATAAACAATGTGTTGGGCACAATATATAGTTTACAGCAATGCAGATGCTAACAACAGACATGTAGACCATGGTTACTTAGACAGTGCTAACTAACTATATGTGAAATTTACACAGTGTTTTTCTTAAGAAGCTATTACAAAGACAGATACATGAAGCAGAACAAAATATTTCTATCTAACCACACCTGATGACCATATGGAAAATGGATTTGGTACCTTTGACGGAAAGTGCTAAATGTTTGATTGATATTTTTCCTCGTGTATCTATGCTATAAGTGCCAACGTATTTATCTTCATCTTGTTGGACTTCACTTGTTTACTTAAGGCTTAAATGCTTTCTGTATTTCATTTATACAGCTGTTAAATTTTACATTGTTACCACAGAAGCCCCATCAGTGAGCTGCTGTTGCAAGTGCCAAATTAATTATTGTTCTTTAAATTCTCACATTTCTTATAATGTCCAGTATGTGTTATTTGACTGCATTTCAGTCTCAGTCTCTGTGCTTATTTAAAGCTGAGCTTCTCTTTCTGGCTACTCTGTAAGCAGACATTGGGGCTAGCACAGCCTAAAAGATAAATACATGGATCAGTTGATACATAACCCTTAACAACGTCCCCTCCTGCACTTGCATCAATATCTCACTTTTCACAGATCCCTCTTAAACAACACTTTTCATCTTGTTCTTTTTCTAACTGCTCCCAGTCACTGCTCCTCTCATGCATCTCCTGTATTCCTAATGTATAAACCTTCTAGATACACCAATTTAAAACAGGCAACCTAAACAAAACCAATCCTATACCATGCTCTCTCAGTCATATGCTATTACCACTATCCTGCTATACATTACTAAAATATCCGCCCCCACATAATTTTATAACTTGCTTTGTTATATCTCTTGAACTTTTTAAAACCTATGCAATGCTAAAATCTCCCTTTTATAAGTTACTTCATTACATATCGCGAGCTCCTTGCAAACCTTTCTTTACTTAAATGTAAGAACGCTAAAATTCTTTACAATAATGTTTTCTTTTATGCAATATAATTCCATTTACTTTTGTAAGATTTTACAGCTGGAACAACTGTATAGACTTATACTTATTGATGTAAATACTTTACTGCATATACCTGTCTTCTAATTATGTTTGTTGTTTCATGAGAACTGTAACTGTTGCTTTTCTGAGAACTGCCTGAAATGTACTTGTTAATAGAAATGTACTGTGGTAGAGCTTTTCTCCCTGGGCCTCTGCTCAGTCATACTTTTCCAGTTAATAAAGAGAAATAAATCAACAAACAAACAAATAAATAAAAACATCTGACTACCTCTAATCTTCATATCCCCTACTAAATACCCATTGACTAAATATAATAACAACTAAAAGCATGAACTACAAGATTTACCTATAAACACAGGGAATTGATAACTCCAAAGCCTTGAGTTACCACAGTTCTCTATAGCAGTGGAACATCCAAGCCCTTAAACCTATTCCGCTGGAACATATCCCATATCCAGCATTCAATATCAGTGATGTCGCTCAAAGATTCTTATGGAGTGTATGTAGTGAGGTCTAGACTGTGTGTGTGTGTGTGTGTGTGTGTGTGTGTGTGTGTGTGTGTTTGTTACAGAAGAATGCAGATAAAGGCATTCTAATATTATAAATATTTCAACCATTCTTTATGAGTTATTATGTAAAGGTGATCAAATCAGTAGTTAAGAATCAGCATTTTCTCTTCTAACACTATTATGGAAATATCAACTTTCTAAATTAACAAAATTATTTTCTCCTCATATATTATCTAAATGTTATTTTCTACTTCTGAAACCCTGGTGTGTTTTTTTTTTCCTTCTTTCTTCCTTCCTTCGTTTTTCATTTCAACTTACTCCCTACCATAGTGCACAAAGATTCCACCATTTTTCCTCCTGTTCAAACCTCACAATCTTTATGAAAGGAATTTGTCTCAGACTGTATGATCTGATTTAGGCAGCAGAGATGTTATAGTTTTCATTGTTAGTCACCAGCAACAATTTTACATCTTGAGACTTTGGCTTGCCAAAGTCAGTAAAATGCTAAAAAAAGTCTGAAATGAAGTATCTATATGCAAAGAAGAAGAAAGAGTTGTACTACTACACTTCATAAACAAGTGTAAATTTTCCCACTTCTGGCCAGTAACGTTGCATTTATCCTTTTAATGACAATTGTAAGCCTGCTATCAAGTCTACACGCAGTTCACATTTGCCTTACTATCTCAATCTGATGCTATATTTGCCTTAAACATTCCCATGGTTAATTATTATATATTACCCTTAGTGAGAATAACTGGGATCATGCTATAGATAATTTGAGGGGACTCATGTAAGGGATAAAGCATTTAGGAGCTGCCTCTGTCTATTAGTAGTACAGGGGGCAGTCCTAGGGAAAAATTTTTGTTTCCCATCCACAGATCCAAGTTACACTTGAATATGGACAGAGATGGACTTTGTTTTACGTGGATGGGAAGTCTGTTCCTGGCAACGATATCTTTTGCAAAATATACCTGTCCCTCCAAACCACTCTGTTGATGTTGGAGAAAAGACTTACATCCCCAGACTGACTATTTCTGATAGTTTCATAGTTTCATAGTTTAGTACTAGGCTATCTGCCCTGGGGCATTTGTAAGCCTAGCCATAGTGATGTGGCTTTCGCCACCCCATAAAATGGTACAAAATGCACAGAATAGATTTAGAATACTGTGCCTCTGTCTAGTAGTGACACAGTGAAGGTCCCCTTATATAACAGAATTAGTTTACTGTGCCCCTGTCTAGTAGTGACACAGACGTGACCCCTGGGGTAAACTTACGATCTCCCATCCACTCATCAAGATTTCTCTTGAAGAGAGTCAGTGAGGGGCTCTGCCTAACATGAACTGGGATCTTGTTCCAGAGCATGGGAAGCCTCTGGGTTATGAATCTATCCCCCCAGCATGTCCTATTCATACTTGTGCTGAGGTTTAAGTCTTTAGCTCTCGTGGTTCTGATGGATTTGGATTTTTTGAGGTGGAGCATGTCCATCAGTTCCTGATTGGGCATGGCCTTGTACGTCAGGCAGAGATCACCTCTGAGCAGGCAGTATGCTACTGAATAGAGCTGGAGTTTCTTTAGTCTGTCAGAATAAGACATATGTTGGAGACCCTTGATCCTCTTGGTGAGGTACTTTTGTGGTCTCTCCAGCTGTTGCAAATGCCGGGTGAGGTACATACCAAATGGGGCATTGTACTCAATCATTGGTCTGTTGAGGGAGGAGTATAGGGGTACAATGACATCCTTGGATCTGGATGTGAATCCCTTCATGATAAGGTGTGCAAGGTAGAATGTTTTTCTAACCACTTTGGCAACGTGGGTGTCAAATGAGAGGCCGCTGTTGACTTGGGTCCCTAGGTCTCTGATTACTTTTTCCGTACTCAGTGGGTTGCTGTCTATGTGATAATTTGTGGGTACTTTCTTTGTCCCAAGGGGGATGACTATACATTTTTTGGCATTTAATTTAAGGCCATGACTCCGGCACCAGTTGTCCGTTTCTGTGAGGCCTTTTTGTAGGATGTACGTGTCCGCTGGTGTATCGACTATGGCACCTAGTTTGCAGTCATCTGCGAACTTTGTCAGCCACAACCCTCCCATGTTTGCTTTAACATCTGAGAAATAAATGCCGAACAAGAGGGGTCCCAGGACAGATCCCTGTGGGACACCACTTGTGACTGGCTTTGAGTCTGACGTTGCTCCAGCAATTTTAACTTTATGGGTTCTGTCCTTTAGCCAGTTTGCAACCCATCTAGTGACATAAGGGTTTACATTTAAGCTGTTGAGCTTATCTATGATGCCTGAGTGGGATATTGTGTCGAAGGCCTTAGCCAAGTCCAGGTAGGCTGTATGGACTGCTTTGCCCTCATTAATGTCTCTAGTGACTGTTTCGAAAAAGTCAACCAGGTTCAAAAGGCAGGATCTGCCCTTTACAAAGCCGAACTGGGTGGGGTCAAGTGTCGGTAGGTCCCTAATGTCTATTTTTATGAGTTCCATAATGATTCTTTCCATAGCTTTGCAGACCAGGCTGGTCAAGCTTATGGGGCGGTAGTTCCCAGGGTCTGTAGAGGTACCCCCTTTGTGGAGTGGGACCACTGTTACTGTACGCCAGTGTTCAGGTACATATCCTCTAGTAAGGCTAAGGTTAAATAGCATTTTTATGTGCGGGTTTAGCTCCTCTTGGAGTTCACGTAGCATGCAACCCGGGATACCGTCAGGTCCCATTGATGCTGTGTTTTTAGCTTTGCTGAGGGCGGCTCTCACCTGGACATCTGAGATGACAGGAAGAATACATTCAGCTGGGATAAGTATTTCTTCTTTTGGGGGTGAGGGAGGGGAGAAATTTGTACTGAACCTGTCAGCCAGAATGTTGGCAATATCTGTGGGTTCAGTGTATTTTTTGTTGTTGTGAACTAACTCTGAGCATATCTGAGGGATTCTGCCCAGGTTTCTAACATAGCTGAAGAAGGCTTTGTGGTTATCTTTAGTGTCCTTAGCGATTTTTCTCTCAAAGTTGGCCTTGGATGTTTTTATGAGAGAACGTAGTTTTCTGCTAGTGTTGATCAGTGATGTCTTCCCTTTATGGGATTTTGCTCTGTCGTGCAGTAGCTTCCTTCTTTTGTTATACAATTTGTTTAAGGCTGAGGTCCACCAGAGAGGACGCTTGCCTTTGGTGAAGAGGGACTTGGATTTATTTGGGATTGCATGATCCACGCATTCTTGGAGATGTCCATAGAAGCAACAACCAAGCCAAACAGCGACCAAGAAAAAACAGCAGTTTTCTGTTGAATGTCACCAAGCACGATAGATTCCACCACAGTTAAGAACAAAGTGCAAAACACAATTTATTAACGCAATTCCAAAATCAAGGCGTTTTCGTCCTATAGCTGGACTTCATCAGATAATCTCTTCCATTATTTATTAACATCCATTATATACTTCCTTCCTTTTTCATTTTCCAATCAAAAAAATACCAATTAATTCAAATAAACAAATCAGCTTACTTTTTAAAAAAGCTCATTAATATTAAAATACATTTCATTTAATCACATAAATACATCACATTTCTCTAAAAAACTTTAAATTATGTCTATTCATCACTTTAAAATCAATTCCATTCATATTTGCAGGGGCTAGATATATTTTATATATACATGTTTGTAAAAATGTTAACATTCATAAAACTTCCAATCCAATAACATATATTTCATCAAATAGCACCATCTATTGACCATATAATTTATTGCACTCAGGATTATATTTTAGCTGCCTTTAGTTTCAGTAGAGGTAAAATTGAAATATATTCATTCAAACCTTGGGATTTATTTGCTTGCAACGTGATCTGCCACCATAATTCTCTAAAACCTATGGTGTCTTCCCATGGCACCCCTCTGATGTTATTCTTTATATGTTCAATTACAAAAAATGAAAAATACTATCTTCACACATCTTCCTGTGTCTATACAATGCATTAGTCTCCTTCATTTTTATTATGTCATAGGTATGCTCATATATTCTTCTTTTTAAAGTTATCTCCGTTTTACCTATGTAAAATGACCCACATTTGACACAGGTGGCCAAATACACTAATCCTTTAGTATCACAATTGTATAGCCCATTACCCCTAATCAATTTACCCCTACTCTCTCTATATATATATTCTCCGTATTTGCTATATATTTACATTGGCCACATTTCCCACATTTAAATGTACCCTTTTTATAATTCAAGCTGGTACCTATATTTTTATTTTCCTTTTTCTTTTGCTCTAAATATTCCTTTATATTATTAGCATTTTTGTATACTACCCTTGGAGTATCTCTAGGTAAATCTTCCAAATCTGTAAGAGCTTTGAATCTTTCCCATTCTCTATAGAAAACTGATTTAATACTTTGATTCAAACCATTATACTCTAATACAAAAGACATTTTATATTTTTCTTGTAAACTAACATCACTATTATTTCCCATATAGCTGCCCATAGTCTCTTTAATACCTAAAATGGGCTCAAATTTTCCCATTCTCCCTCTTTCTATTTCCAATCTAACACTATGTACCAAACTTTTGTTATATCCTCTATCTAGAAACATACCTTCTAACAAATCACATTCCATCTTAAAATCTTCCGATTTACTTGTCATTCTTGACCCCCTCACAAATTGACCTTTTATTATATTTCTTTTACTATGTTCTGGGTGTGCACTGTTATAATGCAAATACGAATTACAGTAAGTTATCTTTCTATAAACTTTAGATGCAAAATTACCTTCACTTTTAGTTATTTCTATATCTAAATATTGTAAAACCTTCTCAGAAACATTATAGGTGAATTTAAGAAAATCGGTAGTTTGATTAATATATTTTATAAATTCTTCTAATTTTTCTTTTCCCCCTACCCAGAATATAACTATGTCATCTAGGAACCTCTTATAAAGATTCCAATAAATATGGAACTCCGATTTAAGTACATATTTTTCTTCCCAGTTAGCCAGTACAATATTTGCATAAGTAGGTGCACAGGCTGCTCCCATGGCTACTCCCTGCGTTTGTTGGAAAAATTCCCCATTGAATAATAGGAAATTATTTTTAAGTACCATGTCCATCAAGCCTGTGCAAATTATTTTATCATTATGTGTCAATATCTTATCCATAAATATTTATTCTTCAAACATATTCATACCTTCTAAACTGGGAATGGATGAAAATAAATCTATTATATCAATTGTTACAAATAATAGATTTTCAGTGTACATGCTATTATCTATCATCCTTAACAAATCCCAAGAATCTTTTAAAATAGCAAGCTTGTTAACCCATATATGTTTTGTTTTACTATCTATAAATTTGGCCAAAGGTAAAGTTTTTGAACCATCCGCTGAGACAATAGGTCTCAGTGGTGGGTTCAATACCTTTTTATGAACTTTAGGAATGCCATAGATAACTGGTATTTTCGGTTTTTCTACCTTTAAATAATTTAACATCTTTCCATCAATTAATAATTCACTATACATTCCCTCTAGTTCCATATCTATCTTCTTATAAGCTAAAGAAATTTCATTCCTGGACACCACTCTATATTTATTCTCTTCTCTCAATATTTGATTCATTTTTCCTTCATAGGTGATAGTGTCCATAATGACTGCCCCCCCCCTCCCTTATCGGGCTTCATGATTCTTATCTCTGAATTATTCCTTAACTCATTCAGTGCTTTAAATTCCTCCTTACTAATGTTCATCTCATTTCCCATCTTTTTATGTGTTTTTCTAATTTCTGCTTCCATAATACTTTCCACATTTTTAAGTTGTGGATGCAATGGGGGATTAAACACTGAGGATCTCACTAAAGTTCTATCAATAAGGTGTGAATTTACATGTTTATCATTCCTACCATATATTAATTTTAAATTAACTTTTCTCAAAAATAATTTTAAATCAAGGAGTGTAGCTGTCAATTCCCCTTTTACTTGTGGAATAAATTTGAAACCTTTTCCCAATAGGCAAAAATGCTCATCTTGAAGCTTCACATCACTATAATTACAGATAGTAAAACCATTTAAAGTATTTATAATACTTGCATCATTTATATTATACTCATTTAAATCAATACTATTTAAAAATGCTGGGTCCGGGGTACATAAACTTAAAGATGCTGAGTCTGGGGTACACATACTTAGTATCTCCCCCTCCCCCTCCCCCCCTCCCTCATATGAAAATTTTCATGGAACAATCCATCCATTCCACTATTAGTCCTTACTCTTTCCAATGGGGGAAATTCCTTATCATACAAATCATCTCTCCATCTCTCTCCCATTTCATCAAATTCCCTATAATTTCTATTAATATTTTTATTTTTATTAAAAAAATTGTTATTAATATTCCTATTAAACCCTTTCTTTCCATTAAATACATTTCCATAAGCACCAGGTTTAGGATAACTTATTTCATTTTCATAATCAATCAAATCACGTTTTAATTTCTCCATTTTTCTATTAATTAATCCAGTGCATTTTTCATCTATTTCACCTCTTATTTTATAAAAATTTCTCTCTCTCTTGTATATCAAAAAATAAATCATCCTTTATAAGCCCCTCCAAAACTTCAATATCATTTTGTAACACAATCAAATTTCTATTATTTTCCTTAATAATTAATTTTAAAATATCCAAACCACTATTATTAAAAACCTCTAACAATTCCTTGTGAAAAGTAGAACCTATTTGCACATTGTTAGGATATTTATACATTCTAAGACCTTTTGGAACAACATTTCTCTTGATACATTCAGTAAGATATGCATTTTCAATATGTAAACTTTTATATTTAAACATATTCTTGGACAAGTTATCAATCATTTTACTGTATGAATCACCATTTCTTTTTCCTTTTGGACAATTCATATCAAGTTTAAAACAAATACTTTTGTTTAGCCAGTCTTTTGTTAAAACGGGTCTACCAGGAGAGACAGTACCTGAAATTGCATCACTCGTATGTTGCGGGTTAGCGCCAACACTTTCTCCTCGATTAATTCTGTTTTCACAGTCTTGTAATACCTCTGGTGTAAAGGCTGGATTAAAAGTTCCACCATTTGGTTCTGAAGAGTCACCGGCGTGTGACCCATCGCCCATCAGCTCTCTCTTCCTCTTAATTTTCTGCCCTCTCAGCTCACCATTTCCACTTCCTGTCCCCTGGGACACTTGCTAATACCTTCCTACCAGTGTGTAACACAAAGGCGTTAACAAGTCTATCAGCTCAGTTAATTGCCCAACGAGCTTCCTGGACTGGCCAAGCTCATCTTGCCCTGTATGGGTCGGGGATCCATTCTCCATAATAACTGCTATTACAACAACGACCAGAAACAACAACCAAGCCAAACAGCAACCAAGAAAAAACAGCAGTTTTCTGTTGAATGTCACCAAGCATGATAGATTCCACCACAGTTAAGAACAAAATGCAAAACACAATTTATTAACGCAATTCCAAAATGAAGGCGTTTTCGTCCTATAGCTGGACTTCATCAGATAATCTCTTCCATTATTTATTAACATCCATTATATACGTCCTTCCTTTTTCATTTTCCAATCAAAAAATACCAATTAATTCAAATAAACAAATCAGCTTACTTTTTAAAAAAGCTCATTAATATTAAAATACATTTCATTTAATCACATAAATACATCACATTTCTCTAAAAAACTTTAAATTATGTCTATTCATCACTTTAAAATCAATTCCATTCATATTTGCAGGGGCTAGATATATTTTATATATACATTTGTAAAAATGTTAACATTCATAAAACTTCCAATCCAATAACATATATTTCATCAAATAGCACCATCTATTGACCATATAATTTATTGCACTCAGGATTATATTTTAGCTGCCTTTAGTTTCAGTAGAGGTAAAATTGAAATATATTCATTCAAACCTGGGGATTTATTTGCTTGCAACGTGATCTGCCACCATAATTCTCTAAAACCTATGGTGTCTTCCCATGGCCCCCCTCTGATGTTATTCTTTATATGTTCAGTTACAAAAACTGAAAAATACTATCTTCACACATCTTCCTGTGTCTATACAATGCATTAGTCTCCTTCATTTTTATTATGTCATAGGTATGCTCATATATTCTTCTTTTTAAAGTTCTCTCCGTTTTACCTATGTAAAATGACCCACATTTGACACAGGTGGCCAAATACACTAATCCTTTAGTATCACAATTGTATAGCCCATTACCCCTAATCAATTTACCCCTACTCTCTCTCTCTCTATATATATATATATTCTCCTTATTTGCTATATATTTACATTGGCCACATTTCCCACATTTAAATGTACTCTTTTTATAATTCAAGCTGGTACCTATATTTTTATTTTCCTTTTTCTTTTGCTCTAAATATTCCTTTATATTATTAGCATTTTGTATACTACCCTTGGAGTATCTCTAGGTAAATCTTCCAAATCTGTAAGAGCTTTGAATCTTTCCCATTCTCTATAGAAAACTGATTTAATGCTTTGATTCAAACCATTATACTCTAATACAAAGGACATTTTATATTTTTCTTGTAAACTAGCATTACTATTATTTCCCATATAGCTGCCCATAGTCTCTTTAATACCTAAAATGGGCTCAAATTTTCCCATTCTCCCTCTTTCTATTTCCAATCTAACGCTATGTACCAAACTTTTGTTATACCCTCTATCTAGAAACATACCTTTTAACAAATCACATTCCATCTTAAAATCTTCCAATTTACTTGTCATTCTTGACCCCCTCACAAATTGACCTTTTATTATATTTCTTTTACTATGTTCTGGGTGCGCACTGTTATAATGCAAATACGAATTACAGTAAGTTATTTTTCTATAAACTTTAGATGCAAAATTACCTTCACTTTTAGTTATTTCTATATCTAAATATTGTAAAACCTTCTCAGAAACATTATAGGTGAATTTAAGAAAATTGGTAGTTTGATTAATATATTTTATAAATTCTTCTAATTTTTCTTTTCCCCCTACCCAGAATATAACTATGTCATCTAGGAACCTCTTATAAAGATTCCAATAAATGTGGAACTCCGATTTAAGTACATATTTTTCTTCCCAGTTAGCCAGTACAATATTTGCATAAGTAGATGCACTGCTCCTATGGCTACTCCCTGCGTTTGTTGGAAAAATTCCCCATTGAATAATAGGAAATTATTTTTAAGTACCATGTCCATCAAGCCTGTGCAAATTATTTTATCATTATGTGTCAATATCTTATCCATAAATATTTCTTCTTCAAACATATTCATACCTTCTAAACTGGGAATGGATGAAAATAAATCTATTATATCAATTGTTACAAATAATAGATTTTCAGTGTACATGCTATTATCTATCATCCTTAACAAATCCCAAGAATCTTTTAAAATAGCAAGCTTGTTAACCCATATATGTTTTGTTTTACTATCTATAAATTTGGCCAAAGGTAATGTTTTTGAACCATCCGCTAAGACAATAGGTCTCAGTGGTGGGTTCAATACCTTTTTATGAACTTTAGGAATGCCATAGATAACTGGTATTTTCGGTTTTTCTACCTTTAAATAATTTAACATCTTTCCATCAATTAATAATTCACTATACATTCCCTCTAGTTCTATATCTATCTTCTTATAAGCTAAAGAAATTTCATTCCTGGACACCACTCTGTATTTATTCTCTTCTCTCAATATTTGATTCATTTTTCCTTCATAGGTGATAGTGTCCATAATGACTGCCCCCCTCCCTTATCGGGCTTCATGATTCTTATCTCTGAATTATTCCTTAACTCATTCAGTGCTTTAAATTCCTCCTTACTAATGTTCATTTCATTTCCCATCTTTTTATATTTTTTTCTAATTTCTGCTTCCATAAATAAATGCAAATATTGTACTGGCTAACTGGGAAGAAAAATATGTACTTAAATCGGAGTTCCACATTTATTGGAATCTTTATAAGAGGTTCCTAGATGACATAGTTATATTCTGGGTAGGGGGAAAAGAAAAATTAGAAGAATTTATAAAATATATTAATCAAACTACTGATTTTCTTAAATTCACCAATAATGTTTCTGAGACGGTTTTACAATATTTAGATATAGAAATAACTAAAAGTGAAGGTAATTTTGCATCTAAAGTTTATAGAAAGATAACTTACTGTAATTCGTATTTGCATTATAACAGTGCACACCCAGAACATAGTAAAAGAAATATAATAAAAGGTCAATTTGTGAGGGGGTCAAGAATGACAAGTAAATCGGAAGATTTTAAGGTGGAATGTGATTTGTTAGAAGGTATGTTTCTAGATAGAGGATATAACAAAAGTTTGGTACATAGTGTTAGATTGGAAATAGAAAGAGGGAGAATGGGAAAATGTGAGCCCATTTTAGGTATTAAAGAGACTATGGGCAGCTATATGGGAAATAATAGTAATGCTAGTTTACAAGAAAAATATAAAATGTCCTTTGTATTAGAGTATAATGGTTTGAATCAAAGCATTAAATCAGTTTTCTATAGAGAATGGGAAAGATTCAAAGCTCTTACAGATTTGGAAGATTTACCTAGAGATAGTCCAAGGGTAGTATACAAAAATGCTAATAATATAAAGGAATATTTAGAACAAAAGAAAAAGGAAAATAAAAATATAGGTACCAGCTTGAATTATATAAAGGGTACATTTAAATGTGGGAAATGTGGCCAATGTAAATATATAGCAAATAAGGAGAATATACATATAGAGAGTAGGGGTAAATTGATTAGGGGTAATGGGCTATACAATTGTGATACTAAAGGATTAGTGTATTTGGCCACCTGTGTCAAATGTGGGTCATTTTACATAGGTGAAATGGAGAGAACTTTAAAAAGAAGAATATATGAGCATACCTATGACATAATAAAAATGAAGGAGACTAATGCATTGTATAGACACAGGAAGATGTGTGAAGATAGTATTTTTCATTTTTTTTGTAATTGAACATATAAAGAATAACATCAGAGGGGGGCCATGGGAAGACACCATAGTTTTAGAGAATTATGGTGGCAGATCATGTTGCAAGCAAATAAATCCCCAGGTTTGAATGAATATATTTAAATTTTACCTCTACTGAAACAAAAGGCAGCTAAAATATAATCCTGAGTGCAATAAATTATATGGTCAATAGATGGTGCTATTTGATGAAATATATGTTATTGGATTGGAAGTTTTATGAATGTTAACATTTTTACAAACATGTATATATAAAATATATCTAGCCCCTGCAAATATGAATGGAATTGATTTTAAAGTGATGAATAGACATAATTTAAAGTTTTTTAGAGAAATGTGATGTATTTATGTGATTAAATGAAATGTATTTTAATATTAATGAGCTTTTTTAAAAAGTAAGCTGATTTGTTTATTTGAATTCATTGGTATGTTTTGATTGGAAAATGAAAAAGGAAGGAAGTATATAATGGATGTTAATAAATAATGGAAGAGATTATCTGATGAAGTCCAGCTATAGGATGAAAACGCCTTGATTTTGGAATTGCGTTAATAAATTGTGTTTTGCACTTTGTTCTTAACTGTGGTGGAATCTATCGTGCTTGGTGACATTCAACAGAAAACTGCTGTTTTTTCTTGATGTCCATAGAAGGCATTTGTGAAGGATTCAGCATTGTGGGATGCGGTATCCACTGGCCCAGTGGGCTTAAAGAATACCATCTCAGTCTTAAGAAGAGTGAAGTCTGCTTTTGAGACGTTTTTCACTGTGGTCTTTTGTGCTGGGGGTGGAGGTAGGATATGTATATCCAGGGTGATTAGTTTGTGGTCAAATCTCACTAGTGAGGGGTATACCTTCGGTGTGGAGCATTTTGTCCCCATGTTTGTGATGATCAGGTCTAGTATATTATCTCCCCTAGTGGGAGAGGTGACTAGTTGTTCCAGTGCATTTGAATTTATGAATTCCAGGAACCTTTGGGCTAGGGTGTTAGGGCTAGAATAATGTACCCAATCTATGTTAGGGTAGTTGAAGTCTCCCAGTATGATGGTATTTTGTGATACATTCATATCCTCCAATGTCTTCAGGAAGGCTGAGTGGGTTTCCTGAGATTGGGAGGGTGGTCTGTAACATGCTACCAGTTGTATAGCAGTTTTGCCTATGGTTAGTTGCACCTGTATGGTCTCCAATGCTTCATGTGTTGCTACTAACCTGGAGGTGTGGGTGTCCTTGATGAATATGGACACCCACCCTCCCTTTGTGGTTCGGCCCGGGTTTTGGGGCCGAAAAGCATGATACGAGGTATAGCCTGGTAGCGCTGGGGTGCTCTCAAGAGCCTTGAACCAGGTTTCAGTTACTGCACAGACATCGATGTTCTCCATACCGAGGAGTGCTTCGAGAGCCTGCATCTTGAGATTTAGACTTCTGGCGTTGAGCAGCATTACCCTTAATTTGTTTCCATTTTTGTTTTCTAAGGAGGTGGCTTTGTCTTTTGAGCCTTGCCTAAAAAAGGCACTATGGGGGTGGCAAGAGCCTTAGCCAATATCCGGAAGCCCAGTGGTGACAGATGCAAGCTGTCCCTTACGAAGCAGCATGGCTTGTCCAACATGTCATCCCAGGCAGACAGACTTTGGATCCCCTTAGAATGACACCAGTACTTGAGCCAGTTATTAAAGCTGATCATCTTGTCTTTGTATTGTGGCATCATTCTTGGTGAGGGCAAGATGCTGCTCAGCGTCAGGGTCATACCAGCCTGGGCTACATAATCAGAGAGCTCCTCTATGTCTCTTTTCATGTAGTCCAGGGAGGTACATCTCAGGTCATTCACACCAGCATGGACAATGACATAGTCATATTTGTACTGGTTTTGGAGTGACCTGAGTGCGTGTGTTATGTGGCGGATCCTAGCTCACGATAGGCAGCTCACAGTCACCCTCTCCTTGTTCAGCCTGGTAAGTGGGACATCAGTGTGTCTGACTATTGAGTCACCTATTACTAGTGTATCAGGCATGGTGTTTGGCCTTAAGGGCTGTGATTGATTGACACACTGATTTATTGAAGTATGTGTTGCATGTGTTTTGTTTTGAGGTGGTGGATTTTTGGATGTCTGCTTTGGGAGCCTCTGTTGTTTTGGTAAGTTTTTTATTAGAGCCTCCGAGTATGTCTTTGTGTTTTTATGTGTTTGGTTTGCAGTTGTGGTAGGTCTATGTGGGACTGGGTTTGCTGTGTGTGTGGTTACCATCTCCTCCTGTCTGGTCATGCCAGCCCTGAGTTGAGAGAGTTCAGCCTCCAGTTTGGCTATATAGTTGCATCTCTCACATGTATTTGTGTTTGTTGGGAGGAGGAGAGGGTTGTCTGTGTACATGAGACAATTGTAGCATTGTCTCAAGATACCCAGATTAGCCAGCTGAACTGGAGAGGACGCCAGTACTTTACCACTCGACATGCTAGAACAGTATAAAGGAGTGCTGTGGATATTCACAGGAGTGGTAGGTGGATGTAGTGCTTACTTGGTATGAGAGTGCTTACTTAGTAGAGAAGTTTTGAGAACAAGTGCTAGGCTTATAATATAGCGAGTAGTCTGATTATACTAAGAGTAGAGCTTCCTTAAGCGAAAATTTGAAGAGCAGACTTGGCGGAGCCAGAAGAAGTTTAACCTTGTTTAACCGGCGCTGCGCTATGCGCACAACCGCGTAAAGCCGTGCAAATGCGGATTTTAAACAGGGAACTTCAAAAGAGCTAGAAATGGTCCAAAACAACCAATTACTACAGCTCTTGTGCTGAGGTCACTTACTACAGGGACAGGTAGGCTGCTCAAGGCTCCCCACTCCCACTGGTGAGCAAACAAACTTCCTCCTATCCAAGTAAGGTAATGGACAACACAGGAACTACACCACAGCCCAGAATACAGCAAAGCCTGTAAACTGGTCTAAACTAGTTGAGGAGAGGCGGGAAAACAAGGATTATTTTTTTGTTTTTTTTTGTTTTTAGATAGAAACAAACATAAAATGCAGAAACAGTAATAAATCAGTTACACGGGCTAGCACACTTTAGTGGGCAGCCTCAACAGTTAAACTAAACAAACAAATAACAAACTTTCGATCAAATTTGACTAAAATGTAACTTTTAAGTGCAGATATTAAATAATGCAGCAAACAGCTAAAAAAATGGTTTAAGCTTGTTTAGGGTAAGCTAGAGAAGGTATTTCAAGTATAAAAACAGCAAGGATACTTAAATCCAGAAAGTAGTCACTTTTCTGAAAACTCTGAAGCTAGAACCACGCTGCATGACCACGAGGAGCTTGTCTGAGTAGTATAGCCAGAAAAAAATGCCCAGAGGTGGATTTTAAACAGGGAACTTCAAAAGAGCTAGAAATGGTCCAAAACAACCAATTACTACAGCTCTTGTGCTGAGGTCACCTCCTACAGGGACAGGTAGGCTGCTCAATGCTCCCCACTCCCTCTGGTGAGCAAAGAAACTTCCTTCTATCCAAGTAAGGTAATGGACAACACAGGAACTACACCACAGCCCAGAATACAGCAAAGCCTGTAAACTGGTCTAAACTAGTCGAGGAGAGGCGGGAAAACAAGGATTATTTTTTTTTTTTGTTTTGTTTTTAGATAGAAACACACAGAAAATGCAGAAACAGTAATAAATCAGTTACACAGGCTAGCACACTTTAGTGGGCAGCCTCAACAGTTAAATTAAACAAACAACAAACTTTCGATCAAATTAGACTAAAATGTAACTTTTAAGTGCAGATATTAAATAATGCAGCAAACAGCTAAAAAAACAGTTTAAGTTTGATTAGGGTAAGCTAGAGAAGGTATTTCAAGTATAAAAACAGCAAGGATACTTAAATCCAGAAAGTAGTCGCTTTTCTGAGTTTTCTGTAGCTAGGACCACGAGGAGCTTGTCTGAGTAGTATAGCCAGAAAAAAACACCCAGAGGCGGATTTTAAACAGGGAACTTCAAAAGAGCTAGAAATTGTCCAAAACAACCAATTACTACAGCTCTTGTGCTGAGGTCACTTCCTACAGGGACAGGTAGGCTGCTCAAGGCTCCCCACTCCCACTGGTGAGCAAAGAATCTTCCTTTTATCCAAGTAAGGTAATGGACAGCACAGGAACTACACCACAGCCCAGAATACAGCAAAGTCTGTAAACTGGTCTAAACTAGTCGAGGAGAGGCGGGAAAACAAGGATTATGTTTTTGTTTTTTTTTGTTTTTAGATAGAAACACACAGAAAATGCAGAAACAGTAATAAATCAGTTACACAGGCTAGCACACTTTAGTGGACAGCCTCAACAGTTAAAATTAACAAACAAACAACAAACGTTCGATCAAATTCGACTAAAATGTAACTTTTAAGTGCAGATATTAAATAATGCAGCAAACAGCTAAAAAACAGTTTAAGCTTGTTTAGGGTAAGCTAGAGAAGGTATTTCAAGTAAAAAAGCAGCAAGGATACTTAAATCCAGAAAGTAGTCACTTTTCTGAGTTCTCTGTAGCTAGGACCAATCTGCAGGACCACGAGGAGCTTGTCTGAGTAGTATAGCCAGAAAAAAATGCCGAGAGGCGGATTTTAAACAGGGAACTTCAAAAGAGCTAGAAATGGTCCAAAACAGCCAATTACTACAGCTCTTGTGCTGAGGTCTCTTCCTACAGGGACAGGTAGGCTGCTCAAGGCTCCCCACTCCCACTGGTGAGCAAACAAACTTCCTTCTATCCAAGTAAGGTAATGGACAACACAGGAAGTACACCACAGCCCAGAATACAGCAAAGCCTGTAAACTGGTCTAAACTAGTCGAGGAGAGGCAGGAAAACAAGGATTATTTTTTTGTTTTTTTTGTTTTTAGATAGAAACACACAGAAAATGCAGAAACAGTAATAAATCAGTTACACAGGCTAGCACACTTTAGTGGGCAGCCTCAACAGTTAAATTAAACAAACAACAAACTTTTGATCAAATTCGACTAAAATGTAACTTTTAAGTGCAGATATTAAATAATGCAGCAAACAGCTAAAAACAGTTTAAGCTTGTTTAGGGTAAGCTAGAGAAGGTATTTCAAGTATAAAAACAGCAAGGATACTTAAATCCAGAAAGTAGTCACTTTTCTGATTTCTCTGTAGCTAGGACCACTCTGCAGGACCACGAGGAGCTTGTCTGAGTAGTATAGCCAGAAAAAAACGCCCAGAGGCGGATTTTAAACAGGAAACTTCAAAAGAGCTAGAAATGGTCCAAAACAACCAATTACTACAGCTCTTGTGCTGAGGTCACTTCCTACAGGGACAGGTAGGCTGCTCAAGGCTCCCCACTCCCACTGGTGAGCAAAGAAACTTCCTTCTATCCAAGTAAGGTAATGGACAACACAGGAACTACACCACAGCCCAGAATACAGCAAAGCCTGTAAACTCGTCTAAACTAGTTGAGGAGTGGCGGGAAAACAAGGATTATTTTTTTGTTTTTTTGGGGGGTTTTTTGTTTGTTTTTTTGTTTTTATTTTTTGTTGTTCCTGACTTGCTGATGTTCATAGATTCATAGGTTTAGAGCCTAATGACTACAAGGGCCTTTTTAAGCCTTGTCATGCATCTCAAATCTCTGGAAAGTTCTTGTATCCTTGATAAGTTTAAGCAGGGCTTGGGAGGTAAAACATTTACAAGCAGAGGCCTGGTAGATGAACCATTTACAGGCTGCCTATGTTCATTTTGACATAGGTGCCAAACCAGGAATGAATTTCCTGCTCCCCATCCAGTTGTCCAAGTTACTTTTGAATTGGATTAGGGAGAAACTATGCTTCACGTGGCTAGGCAGCCTGTTACAGAGAAAGGGTAACCTCTGGGATAAATACGTGTCTCTTCAACAGGTCCTATTTATATCAGAGGTAAGGTTTAAGTCTTTAGAACAGGTAGTTCTGGTGCTGTTTGTTTTGGCAATATGCAGGAAGTCCCATCAGGGTGGGATATGACAATGCTTTGCATGCCTGGTAAAGATCTTCCCTCAGGAGCCAGTAGGAGACAGAATACAGGGGTAGGGCCTTGAAAAAGTCTATATAGGACATGTTACGTATGTCCTGTATTCTTTTAGTTAGGAACCTCTGTGAACATTCCAGTTGTTGGATATGCCTGGTTAGGTACATACCAAAGGAGGCACTGTACTCAGTGAGAGGTCTGGTGAATGGCGAATACAGTGGAACGATGACTTCCTTGGACCTAGATACCATACCCTTGTCAATACATTGCACAACATAGAATGATTTTCTCACTACTACAAACATGTGATGGTCAATGGCTAGATTACTGTCTGTGTGTGTGTGTGTGTGTCCCAATCTCCCTGACTACCGGGTCAACTCTTATGGGTGTGTTGTCAATATGATAGTTACCAGGTGTGAATGACTTCCCAAAGGATATTATTATGCATTTCTTGGAATGGCTTGGCATCAGCTGTTTGTCTGTGTCAGCTCTTCCTGGAAAACATCTGTGTCAGTGGGCGATTTAATTACAGCTTCTAATTTACAATCATCTGCAAATTTAGTCAGCCAGATGCCATTGATGTTGGCCTTGACTTAAGAGAAGTAAATGCCTAAAAGGACCATTCCCAGGACCAATCCCTGAAGAATTCCTCTTGTGATTGGCCTCTTTGTAGAGGTGAACTCCCCAGTTCTAATTTCCTGGGTCCTGTCTGTGAGCCAGCTGGCTATCCACTGGGTGACATAAAGGCTTGTACTTAACCTCTTAAGTTTGTCAGCAATGCCCAAGTGGAGGATTGTGTAAAATGCCTTGCCAAGGTCAAGGTACACAATGCAAACCATTTTGCCCTCATCAATTGCTTTGGTGACCTTTGCAAAGAAGTCCACCAGGTTGAGTAGGCATGACCTGCACTTGATGAAATCAGATTGGGTTGGGTCCAGTGTCGAGGTTTCCTTTGTCATTACTGATCATGATAATTCTTTCCATGGCTTTGCACATGAAACTAGTGAGACTTATGGGTCAATAGTTTCCAGGGACTGTAGATGGCCCACTACTGTGTAGGCGGATAACTTTTGTCACAAAGCCTGTTTGGAGACTACAGTTAAACAGCAGTTCTCGAGAGCCTGACAGATTATGTCTCATGCTATTTAGAAGGCATTCTGGAATATTTTCAGGGCTCATTGATGCAGTGTTCTTGGCCATAGACAGAACATGAAGGACCTGTTCCCTAGTGATAGCATGGGGACTTATATTGATGGTATTTCCTGAGGGAAGGTTAATGGGGAGAGAGGGGTAAAGTTGGTGCTGAATTTGTCAGCCAGTAGGTTTGCTATATCTTCTGGCTCAGTAGAGGTGGCTCCATTTACAATGAGGTCTGCACACAACTGTGTATTGCCTTTGAGGTTGCGGACATAGCTAAAAAATGCTTTGTGGTTGTCCTTGGACTGGAAGGCCAAATTTACCTCAAATTTGGTTTAGGTAGACTTTGTCTTCTGTGTTGTTTATTTAGTTTGAGAGTGCTTTTAACCTACTGGGTGCTGCACCTCCTAATTTTTGCCATGATTTTCTTCCTTCTGTTATACAGCCTATTAATGTTATGATTCCACCAGGGTGGCTTATTAATGGGTACAGCTGCCTCTATACAGCTATTAACATGCCTGTATAGGGTTTCTGTGACCAGTAATGTGTAGGCAGCAGTGCTCTTAGTGTTTATGGGGATCTAAAATTTTGCCAAGTTATCACTTAATAGTAGAAAGTTAACCTTAGAGTAGTTCCTGAATATTCCAGGGTTTCGCTGGGGTTCCAGGTTTTATTTTTACGTCAAAGAAGACCATTTTGTGGTCTGATTTTAGCAAAGAAGACATTACACTAGGGGGTGTACAGCACTCTCCCGTAGTAGTGAGGACCAGATCTAGTATGGTTGCACCCCTTGTTGGTAAATTAATAATCTGGTCCAGGGAGTTTGTGTTTACAAAATCTAGGAATCTCTGTGCCTGTAAGTTTGGTGTCAAATAGGATTCCCAGTTAATAGGGAGGCAATTAATCTTGCCCGTGAATATCGTATTGGGTTGGATGGTTAGTGTTTCTAATAAGTTCAAATACATGGTATGGGTTTTCTGAGTCATAGAAGGGGACCTATAGCTTGCAAGGAAGTGGTTTTGGATTTTTTCCATGGTGATTTGAACATGGAGAAGCTCAAGTGTATTGTCCTGTTTGACCATCCCTGAGGTAAATTTATTTTTGATGTAAACTGAGACACCTCCACCTTTAGTCCCTGTCTGTGTAGTAGCTGGTCTAAATGTGTGGAAGGTATTATTACCTTGCACTGTCTGTGTGCTGTCTGTGGCTTTAAACCATTCCCATTGACAGCACAGATGACAGCATTCTCTAGGCTGAGGAGAGCTTCTAGGGAATGGACATTTTTTGTTTAGAGTCCTAGTACTAAGCAGTAATATCTTTAGAGTTTCTTGGCTTGGATTTGCTATGTTGTAAGTACTTTAAGTTTGGCAACATGTAAAAAAGGCACTAAGGGGGAAGACAATGTTTAGCTAATATTCGAAAGCTTAGAGGGGAGAGGTGCAGACCATCCCTGGCAAAGCAGCGTGGTCTGTCGACCATCTCCTTCCATGCTGACAAATATTGCACTCCCATAGAATGACACCAGAAACTAAGCCAATTATTAAAGTCAGCTCAGTTATCTTTTGTTCATATTGTAGTATCATCCTTGGAGAAGGTAAATGCTGCTCTGTGCTAGGCTCATATCAGCCTGGGACTCCAAGAGCTCCATGATGTCTCTCTTCATGTAGTCTAGGGATGTATGTCTCAGGTCATTTATACCCACATAGACTATGACTTAGTCATACTTGTACTTGTGGTTGAATGGCCTGTGTGCATGTGTAAAGCGGTGGATCCTGAGACCAATAAGCAATTGACCATGACTTTCTCCTTACTCAACCTGGGGAGAGGGACATCAGTGTGTGTGTCTCACAATGGAGTCTCCAGTGATGTGTAGTAAATCCATCAGTATTGGGTTGCAGGATGCCTTGTATTTCAGATACAGGTCACCTCTTAGCAGTCTGTAGAATACTGAGTATAGTGACAGGGCTTTGAGTCAGTCCATGTAGGACATATTATTTAGGTTTTGTATCTTTTTAGTAAGGCATCCCTGTGGGAGTTCCAGTTGTTGCATGTGTATGGAAAGATACACACCAAAGGGATCATTATACTAAATGATTGGCCTAATTAGGGCTAAGTAAAGGGGAACAATGATATCCCTAGATCTAGAGATCCCTAGATCTGTTTCTGCAGTAGCCTATGCTATATGGGTTATATCCTGCATAGGCTATAACAATCAGACAGCTTCCAAAGCTTCAGGGCATCCACCACAAGGCCAAACTGTTAATGCAAGCTGAGCTGACTAAAAGTCAGGTTTGGGTGTCAAGCCTTTCAGAGCTTTCATAACAAATTGAGAGAGGAATGCTAAGCCCTACGAGGTTATTTCTAGGAAAAGAAAAAATGCACATCCACACCCTGGCATAAAAAAACATGTAAAAACAGGGGGGTGAAGGGAGAGAATGGCTACTGCAACAGTGATCATTCAAACATCTACTGTTATGATACATTTATTTGCACAATTGTACTATGTTCATCATTATATTCACTGCTGCAGTAGCCTTACATATATGGGTAGATTACCATAGCTTAGAAGAAATGGGAGGTGAAAGTGTAAGGGTCCAGGAGCCCCTGTAGAATGGTTCTAGCAAAGCTCGTCCTAGACCTGGAGAAGAAATCTTGTTTATAATGCACAACCAAGATGCTGCTTCTAGAATACATTTAGAGTTCAACTTAAAAAAAAAAAATGAAACCAAGGCCCTAGTAGTGTGGGCCTTGACCCTGCCTGGAATAGTTTTATTGTGGTAGGAGCAACAAAAGGTAATAGCCTGAGACAACCATTTGGAAGTAGTCTGCTGCTTAGGCACAGGTTGTCCATTCTTTTTGCCTTTGCAAGAAAAGAACAACTGATTAGAAGTTCTGAAGGATTTTGTTCCAACCAGACAAAGCTTGAGTTATCTGTGGAGATTCAGGGTATTAAGTATCCTTTATCCCTCATTTTATGTTCTAGAAAGAAGACAGGGAGATGGATAGATTGGCTTAAAGAAAACTCAGCTACCACATTAGGCATAAAGGAAGGATTAGTTCTCAAAAAACCCTATTTTTGTGGAAAATGATTCAAGGGTGACCCACCATAACAGCTTGGAACATAGATACTCATTTTGCAAAAGTCAGAGTAACCGGTAAAATGTTTTTCATGTTAAGAACCTCAAGTCAGACTGATGACTTGCTTTAAATGGAGCAAGTGTTAAGCTTCTCTAACATGAAAATAAAATCCCAAGGAGTAGCCACTGGTTTTCTGCAGAACCATTTTGAAAAGCATTATCACATGAGGCTGCACTGAAAGAGGGGGATCCATGAGCAGACGTGATGAAATGGCTGACAAATGAACCTTGACTGAGGAGTAATACAGGCCACAGAATATTAACTCAAATGAAAAACTGTAAAACCAGAGAAAGACTAGCCCTGAACCGATGCTGGTTCTTTTGTTGGCATGAACTAGAGAAACATTCCATTTGTTAATATATGATTTTCTAATAGCAGGCTTTTCTGCCTCCATTAATGCCTGCTGTACGTCCTCAGAAAACAGGTGCCTAAAATATATTAAGACCTTATCATCTAGATGGCCAGTTGCAATTGTTTAGGGTTGGCCTGATCTTGTGCGAGTAAATCTAGTCCATGAAAAAGCTTGGGGTAATTGCCCCTGGCCAATTCCAAAACAAGGGAAAAACACTGTTACCTGGGAGAGAGGGGAATCACCACAATGATCCTGGGGGGATTCCTTCTGAATCTTTAAAAGCAACCTGGAAATCAGTTTAAAGAGTGGAAAGCATATGAGAACCTTCCTGTCCAAAGAAAAGAAAAGAAAAAGCATCTTTCTTCCAGGCCTTCTTGCAAGGAGTCCTGGAACAGAAGTTTGCCAGTTGATTGTTTAGAGAGGAGGTGAAAAGGTCTACAGATGGATCAGATCTTGGAAGACTCCTGATTCAGTTTTCAATTAATCAGGTTTTACCCTGGTTCTGCTTGTCTGCAACACAGTTGTGTTTTGACAGAATGTAAGATGTCTGCAGAGTGAGACTGTGCTGGAAAGCTACATAGTATGCTTATGACTAGTCTGCATAGTGGTTAAGATCTGGTTTCCCCTTGCTTATGTACTACATTACTGTGGCATTGTCAGTAAACACTAGAAGAGGTCCCAGAGACCACAAAAGTGAGTTTAGATCACTTATAAGAACTAATACCTCTTTCATGTTTATGTATTTTGGTCTGTCTTTTTTGTCCCAAAGACTCTGCACTTTTATCCCCCTTGACACCTCTCCCCAAGGTAAATATGAGGCATCAATTGAGAATGGTTGCTTTGGAGCAGCAGGGAAGACATAAAGACTAGGATTCTGAAAAATGTGATGTTTCTACCACATGATCTCCCTTTTTACAAATCCCAGCAATGGAATTTAAAAATTCAGTGGGTATTGATGCTGGGACCAAACAGGTTTCATTTATCTTTCTCATTTGGAGTCCTACAAGAGATATCATGGGAATCACGGATGCTGTGAAACCCAGAATCCTGAGGTATTCCCTAACAGACACTAAAGTCTGAGTGGAAAACCCCATAAATCGATCTAGATATAGATCTATTTTTATGTGTAAGAAAATCTCTTTGTACTAAGGTGGCCAACAGGCACCCCATAAAAATAATCCTATGAGAGAGAGTCAAAAAAGACTTTTGAATGTTCTCTTAGAGTCCCAGTTTGTGTCTCTAACCCATGAGAGAGAAATTCCTGACACTTTGAAAAAGACTCTGAAAAGATAAGCAAGTTGTCTAAATATGGAAAATGTAGCCTAAAATGTTCTATCACAGGAGCTAGATACTTTATTAAAACTCTTGGATCATAGGATCATAGGAGGTTACTAGGCAGTCGACGCAAAGGTTATTTCAAGCCTAGCCATTTCATCCCAATGTAATACCATAGATACTCTAGTCAATACCCAGGACTCTATTTAGTAATGACTGCCCACGTCCAGGAGGGTTGTGGGTTCTCTCCCCAGTAAGAATTTACGTTGCCCAACCACTTGTCCAGGTTCCTCTTGAACAGTGTCATTAAAGTGCTCTGCTTCCCATGAATTGGCAGCCTATTAAAGATGCGGCAGTCACTGGGAGATTAATCTGTCCCTCCAGCACATCCTATTCAAGTTGCAGGCCATATTTAGGTCCCTGGAATGGGTAGCTCTAGTCCCGTTTAACTAACAGATGTGTAGCAAATTCATTAGGTTTGGGTTGGATACTTCTCTGTAAGCCAGGCATAAGTCTCCCCTACCCCTACCAGTGAGCACTGTATAGCCCAAAATGTATGGCACAGAACTGGTAATATGATCCAGACACACAAAACTTTAACACCTGAAATATGGATAAATTGGAGTGTGATGATATGCAGCTTTTAAATCTAAGGTTACTAAGAAACTCAAATGAAGAAGAGGGGGTAACAGGTTATGAAGTGAAAACATTTTGTACTTGGGCACTATCACAAACTGGTTTGGGAATAAAAGATCCAAAACTGATCTCCAAGAATCTTCTTTCTCTGACATGAAAAACATTCTTGAATAAAATACTTCTCATAACTGAGGAGGGCAAACAGCTTCTATTATCCTCTGAGGCAACATATGATGTATGGCAGGAGGAAAGAGAACAGTTTGGTCTGGCAGATCAAGATGAATCCATTGGAAATAAGGAAGTTCCTCCCACTGCCATCTGCAGCCTAGGTAGATCACATTCAAATCACATTTGTCTGAAACAATCTGTTGCCCAAAGCACCAAAGGAGATTCAAAATTTCTGGGATGATTGGAGACTGTCAGGGTGGCAGTAAAGTTGGGGTGGAGCAACAAGGTCCCTCATATTGTCATTCTGACTTCATTGTCCTTTATCCTGAGGTGGTATCCTGCTTTCTTTTTGGAACTTCTCTGCCATTGCTTTTTCAATGTCTGCTTACCAACATTCTTCTGACTGTTTATTTTGTTTTAGTCAAAGTTAGATGAAGGAGCACAGAATTTTTTGAAAACTTAGAGTAGGAGGGCTGAAAAATCTGAGAGATTCTTTGACTTAGCGTTTCCTTCTCATCACACTTGTTGATAACTTCTGCAGCAAAAGGGCCAAAAACTAAATCTCTACCAATGCAGAATTCAAAATGGGAGGTTCTGAGAACACAATCAGGCAAATCTCCCTAACACCATATCAATGGCAGCAGCCCTGGAAGTAGTATCTACGAGTCATAAACACATTTTAAATGAGTAGTGACTTGAGAAACAGAAGACACTAAATTACACAATGCAGATTTCTTCTCACAAGAAGAAAAAGATGCCAGAACATTGTATATATGTTCACAAACAGGATAGATTTCAACATGTGGGCATGACAGTTTAGAATTCTAAAAATTAAAGGTGCAGAAGCATACACTTTTCTCCCCAGACTAATCAAAATCTTCCCCATCTTTATCAGAGGGAGCAGGGTAAGAATTAACAAGGTGTTTGGCAGCAGCTGCTGGATTTACTAAAGCTATAGCTACTGGCTCAGGTCGGGGATGGGTGTACAAAAACTTAAAAGACCAAAGAAGTTTATACAATCTATCTGCATTTTTAGGGGAAGCAGGTTGATTGTCAGGGGAATTGCAGGCTGTGCCTAAAATATCCTTCACAACTCACAAAACTCGAGGGAAAGATGAAGGTTCTGGAAAATCTTAATATTGCCTGAAGGACTGCAAAACCTCAGTACTCTCACACTGAAAACATCGATTTCCTTACAGGGAGAATTAGATAGTACATTCTCCTCAGATTCAGTCAGAAATGTGAGGAAAAACAACAGCATCTGTCCTTTAACATTCTCCTATGGGTTCAAATTCTTGAACCTCTTCAGGGAATGAGGAATCCCATTTTCTTTCAACTGAAACTTAGGTTCATAGGTAAGTACGGGGCGAGCTGCCCTTGTGGGGCAATTTAAGCCCAGCCAGATTCCCTTGGTGAGAATCAAATCCTGTACTTCTGGTGTGAAAGGTAAACAACTTAACCATTATGACATAAGACCCTGAGCCAAGCCCAATAAATTACTCCTGTCCAGAGTAACTGACACAGGAAAAGGCAAATGTTTAGTTTTCTGTCTCTTTTTGACAGGAATTTCTGAAGAAACAGACCCGGCATTAATAGCAACCACTTCAGGGACTGGCACAGCATTCTGGCTAAGCTGGAGCACATACCATCTCTCATCTCCAAGTACAGGTAAGAGTGGCTCTCCCCTATACATTGAGGGGACCCCTCACAGCTGTAGAGGATGTGTATAACCACCAGACTGTGGTGGTTGTATAAACCACATCAGAGGAATTTGAAGATAAAGATAAATGCTCTGAGGAACAAGCTTTGGACACAACAGAGTCACCCACATGTAGCTGAGGCAAAACACCAGCCTGCTGTAGTGATAATGTCTACTTAACAATCATTTTATTTTTCCTATTGTGGATAGAAAAAGGTCTGAACTGGTACTTTGTTCCATGGTCAAGCCGAAAATAGTGCCTCTTTCCTAAGAAAGCTTAGCAGCAATAATTGGCAAAACAGGAATATAGCAAAACAGTAACCTTTTTCTCAGAAAAAAAAAACAATGACAATCACTTTAACCATTTCCCCAGATCCAAAAAGTAAAATAGCCACGGAAAAACTAGTTTAACCAACTTTTTACCACAAAAGTAAAAAGTGAGCTAATGTTTAAAACAAACACACTTTTTCCTAGGTTAAAAGTACTTATTTTTAGAATAAAGTAAGTTTTCATTAAGAAAAAAAGTCATTTGGAAGGATTTTCCCTAGTGGGAATTTTTCTTCCCAGGAATGAATCAGAGTTAGCTGATCATTGATCCTGAAAAACACTCAAAGAAGCACTATTCTTGATGGCAGAAAAGCTCTAAAGGGCTTAGCACCCAAACCTGATTTTTCATCATCTCAGTTCAAGCTGACTAATGGTTTGGGTGTATTGACAGTGCCCTGAAGCTTTGGATGTGTGGCAGGATATAACCTATATAGTTAGGGATACTGCAGCAGTGATCATATTGTCTATGCCTTACTTTCTGAGTCATTAGGGACCCAGAGATTCAGTATCCTTTGTATCACCAAAAATCAGATTGTCCTGCAAATACCAGAACCAAGCATCTAAATCATCAACAAATAAATAAATAGAGTATGGTGGATAGATAGGTTCATTAGGCTTCACCTTTCCCACCTCTGGAATAGACACTCACTTCAAATTACACAGTGTGATACATTATTTTCCTTCTTCATACAGGAGCGGGATGATTGAGGGATATTCACAAATTCATCCCTGAATGGTCTAGTTCTCCACGAACAAGGAGTGTTAGTCTAAGGGTGGGTAGTGACAAGGTGTTTCCTATGATCCAGTGATTGTATGCTCTACAGATGACTACACAAGGCTTTATCTGGGGAGTAGGGGATGAGGGTCCTGAATAAAGGAAGAAGCCAGATACTGAAAGAAGATGCTTCTAAAGCTGCCTGAACCTTAGCTAGGATTTTTTTTCTAACAGGTTCTAATAAACTTGAAGTTAGGCATGGAAACTGGCTCACCTCCAGCTATCATACAAGACCAAGTCCAAAAAGTGTTCTCAAAAGCTAAAAATACATTGACTGGTCCTGTCAGTATCCCCAGATGTATCTTAAATAGCATGAAACATGGTTTAGCCACACCCCTAATGACACTCTTCAATCTCAAACTCCCTGCTGATTTTATACCAAGCAAATGGATAACAGCTACAGTACATAGACCCAGGCAATTATAGACCCATAAGTCTGTCCAGCCTGGTATGCAAAGCCATGGAAAGACTTAGCATGGAATTAATCAATTCGGACATAGGGAACCTTCAAAAATTAAACCTATCTCTATTGAGATTCGTCAAGGTCAGATCATGCTTACTCAACCAGGTATTTTTTTAAAAGGTCACCAAAGTGAAGGATGAAGGCAAAACAGTACACACCACATACCTCGACCTGGCCAAAGCTTTTGACACAATTCCTCACTCAGGCATAGCAGAAAAGCTAAATAAACTGAGATTAAACCCCTATGTCACCTGTGGGATTGCATGATGGCTCACAGTAGGACACATATAATCAAAGTAGGGGAAGTTAACTCCACAAAGAGACCAGTCACCAGTGGAGTTCCCCAAGGTTCTGTGCTGGGAACTCTCCTGTTTGGCATCTACTTTTCGGAAGAAAAGCCAAAACCAAAGGTCTCTGTCTGACTTAGTTTCCAGATGACTGTAAGCAAGGAGCAGTCTTTGAATCTCCAAATGAATTGGCCATCCTATAGAAAGACTTGTCTCAAATAAATAATTGGTGTCAAATCATGGTCTAAAACTGAATGCCAAAAAATGCATTATTGTATCTTTTGGAAAGTCATCTACTCTAAGAAACTAGCGCATTTGCCATACTCCATTAAGAGTTGACCCAGTTGTTTGGGATTTGGGAACTTATGTGGACGGTGACCTAAATTTTGATTAACAGGTGTCTATTGTTATAAGAAAGTCCTTCTATATTGCACAGCTTATAAACAAAGGAATTGTGCCTAGATCTAGGGATGTCATTGCCTCCCCTTTACTCAGTCGTCATTAGGCCATCCATTGAATATAATGCCCTGTTTGTCATGTACCTGCCCAAACACATACAACAACTGGAGTGCCCACAGAGATACCTTATTAAAAGGAAAGAAGGCCTAAACAATGTGTCCTACATGGATAAACTCAAAGTCCTGTCATTACACTTGGTATCCTACAGACTACTAAGAAGTGACCTGTGTCTGACACACAAGGCATCCTCCAGTCCATTACTCACGGATTTGCTGCACATGAGAATGTCAAATGGCATCAGAAATACTCGGTCTACAGATCTAATCCTTTTCTACAC
Organism: Protopterus annectens; assembly: GCF_019279795.1. Lineage (NCBI taxonomy): Eukaryota > Metazoa > Chordata > Ceratodontiformes > Protopteridae > Protopterus > Protopterus annectens. The sequence goes on from NC_056726.1 coordinate 710,160,724, forward strand.
CATCAACTGAATGGTTGGAGGGACAAGTATACTTTGCATGGGATACGGCTGCTGTGGAACAGACTCCCTATCTACATAAAACAAAGTTTATCCCTGTCCATTTTCAAGTACAACTTAGATCTTTGGATAAATAGAAAATGTACACCAGGATTGAACCCTGTACAACTAATAGACAGAGGAAGCTCCTAAATGCATTATATCATGCAATGGTCTCCTCAAATTATCTATAGTATGATCACAGTTATTTTTATTAGGGTAATATATAATTATTCGCCATGTGATGGATAAGGCCAGTCAATAACCAAATGGGATATGTTATTTTGAGCATAAAAAGGGAAATTGACCAGGCTTTAAATAGTCTGAAAGGGCAGCTAACCTATGAACATATGAAAGAACAAAGAAGATGAGTTAACTAGCAATGTCATTAAAGTGCTTAACTCCTGTTTGTTTTTCATCTCATACCAACTCTCTAAACATGCGCCTTAGCCTATTCAGAAATCATGTCAGTGGTAAACAGAAAAATGACCTAGTGCTTTAATGATGGCTATTGCAAGAAGGAGACAATGAGGGAATGTATACGAGTCAGATTCGATTATGTGCCCCTGAGCAGTAGAAAGAGCAACATTATCACAGGAAAATCTTCAAAGGATTGCAGAAATTGTTTCATTGAAAGAGAACCAGTACATCTGGGCTATTACAATCTGAAAATGAACCTGCTTTCTCCAGGTCTGGAGGATGCATACAGTATTACCTAAGGAAATAATCCTTTTGCCCAGAAGGGAAGGAGATTCCTCATCTGTGAAACCTTATAACTTGAAAGTATGTGGAGAAAATCCCATTCTAGGAAAAAGGTGAGATTGCAATATGTGGCTTCCATAAAAAAGAAAAAAAAAGAAATATATTTGGTTTGCAAAATGGAAAGTCACCAGCAGAATGTAACAGATAGGCAAACCTATCTACATAGAAGTGAATGTTTACAAATATCACATTTTTAAGAGAAAAGAATGGCAGTCCACTAGCTCTCTAATATTTTAAATTCTCTAAATTAAAGACCAACTTACTGAGACAGACTGTGCAAAATGTGAAGCCCTAAGTACTTAAGCGAGATCAGAGACTGAGTCTGATAACTCTTCTAACAGTAAAGCAATTCGCTACTGGGTTCAGAGGAAGTGCCGTTTCTATAGTAACACTGCTTTGGTATTGCTGAACTGAGTTAGAAAAGAGAGGACTTTAATGATCACTTTTCCAGAGTATTCAAATGAAGTAATTTATCTTTAGTAAATACAGATATTTGTGCTCTAGACAGAATTGCCACATGACAGGTACTTTCCCAGCAGTCTGGAGTTCAGGGTCTTTGTCCAGAAATGAATTTTAGATGAGAAATCCTCAGGTTATTTTTGATCATTTAGAGTTGCCACATATTTTTAAAGTAAAAATTTTCATATGCTGTTTCATTTGACTTTTTAAGTTTCAATCATATTCTTCTATTAATCATATTTTCTTTGCTATTATTAACATCCAGTAAGGTGTGAAATTTTAATTATTTGTCTGATCAACAAAGCAATCTTTATATTTGCATTTCAACAGAAGTACATAAAAGCAGTAAAAGTTGAGGATTTCTTTTCTAATAAAAGTTGCACCTGATGGCTCTTGTAGCAGAAATACACACACACACACACACACACACACACACACACACACATACACACACACACACGCACACACGCGCGTGTGTGTGTGTGTGTGTGTGTGTGTGTGTGTGTGTGTCTGTGTGTCTGTGTGCGTTTTTGGCTCTAGCAGAATACTGTGGACATGAACAATAACTGGATTCAGAAAAATAAACAAATGATGTACAAAGATTTAGTCATCCCATTATCTTCATTCTATCATTGCAATTTTGTCTCCCCTGCTTTTATGGTATGATCATTTCAGCAAACACAGATTATTTAAATCACTAGAGCAATAATAATACTATAAAATAACTTTTAATTTGCAGCATGTTTGCTTAACTGATACAAAATATTTATAGTATTAACTGTTTCTTTAAAAATTTACACAGGCACGAAGTGGCATTTAGTTGATCGAATCATGCAGTCACTGGATGGAAAAAAAAACAGCATAGATGATTGAAAATAAATCAGCTGATTGAACATTACCTGTTTTGTTTCTGTGCAAGATTGTGAACAGTGGAGACTGGGGAGTTGCCCTTTCCCCCACTATAGAATGATCTTGGAGTTAGTGTGTATAATAAGTAAGGGGTGCAGGAGGGCTTACCCGCCCTGCAAAAAACACATTTTTTTGTTATTTTTTGATAATTTCATGATTTAGGAATTTTCCTCATCTTTTGAATTTTGAATATATGAGTATATGACAAAGTGTCATATACACTTTGAATGATATGAAACAGAACCACATTTATTGTAAGGGGTACTGACTTTTAACTTTTTTTTCTTTTCTTTTCAAAGGTGACAATCCTAGCTTCACTTAGTATTTATTTAATGTGTTGGTTTAAATGTAGTGATACAAATGCATAATTAAAGGCTTTAGTTAAGGTTAAGCAATTTGAAACACTAGATCTGATTGATAAATCACATGATGACTGTGTTATTTAAAAGCTTCAGTAGGTTAAATAATTGTTTCAAGTAGTGTTCTATACAAAAGAGTATACTATTATGTTTGGTATTACAGTAATAAAGGATACTAATTTTGTAGCTTGACTGAATGTTTTAAGTCCAAGCTGTAGTAAGATACTTCCTTTTGTTAACCCTAGCATCAAGCTTGACATACAAGCCTCCCATAAAAGACCTAAATATGAAGTTTAGAACTGGGAATGGCAAAAGGCAACTTCTAAGATGATTTTGGCAAACAGCGAGAATATAGTAGAAAAAAGTGGTGGTTCAATGATAAGATCTGTATGGCTTAATTTTTACCAACATCTTTGTAGAGTGTGTGTGTGTGTGTGTGTGTGTGTGTGTGTGTGTGTGTGTGTGTGTGTGTGTGTGTGTGTGTGTGTGTGTTTTCTTTCTTTTTCAACTACCAAGTAAATACTGGTTTACTGGCTGCTCTGTATTGTACATATATTTTGTATTTATCTTTGACTTTGTAGCCCAGCTTATGTCTGAAAAGGGTATATGACAGACCACTTCATTTATCTGGTTAAATAAGGAATAAAAAACTCAGATGCACAAAACTGGAGCCAAGGAAGCAAACTGCAGAAAGGGATCCTAACCATGAAGTAAACTAAAGAAAACAAACACCTTCAAAACCTTGAAATCAAAGCATCAGCTAATTCTGTCAAGTTTTGTCAGCACTGGTAATAAGATATACATCATTATTTAAAATTCGTATTGTTATGTTTTTATGTTATGTTTCATTGTCTCCTGACAGTATTGTGCTTACCACAAAAGACACAAGCCATGAAATGTAAGTAACTGTTTTTTTTCCAACTGAATGGCATTCTTGCTCTCTCTCTCTCTCTCTCCAGTTCTAAGCAATTTTTTATAGCATCTCTGCTATAACTGGCTGCTGCACCAAACCAAATGTGTAGAAAAGATGACCGACAAGACAGGATAACAAGTCCAAGAGATTTTTTATTGTATAAGTGCTTTCATCTAAAACCACAGACTTCATCAGAACACATTACTTACATCAGCATCAGCCATTTTATAACCAGTTCACAACATATGACCTGCTGAGTCAAAATCTTAAACAAACAGTACACTAAAAACTATTATATAAACAGCAAGGTTAACAATGTTATTATACAATGACAGACCATTAACATTCTAAAACGAGCATGCTGATTGGCCAGCCCAACCAGTGTGCCCATTATAAATCTGAGAATATACCAACGAAATAAGGTCCGGTCGCACGGACATTTTTCCGTTGGTATATTCTTTAATTTTAAGTTTTTCTGAAGAAAAATAAAAACAAAGTTTGTAGTCCAGAGGACTCCAGACATATAAGAGAGACATCATGCAAAAATACAAGGAAAATCATGTACGTTGTTTAAAATTAAAGACACATACCTGATTTCCCTTGTATTTCCTCCATTCTGTCTCTCTCCTACCCTAAACTTCCCGAATCTTTTTTTTTTTTTATTATTTAAAAAAAAAATAAAGGAAAAGTGGAGCAACGGAGATTTTCTTTTCCACATTGCTTACTTTCCCAAACACTGATGTACTGGGTATGTGTGGGAACATAAGTCCCATACGCATGTGCAGTACATCAACACAAGGAAGCAGTATACCACCAGCTGCGGAAAAACAGTAATGTGCCATTATACAAAGACATTATTTAAGAAAAGTAAGTATTTTTTTTCTTAAATAATGTCATTGTATAATAGCAATAACCGACTCCATGGTTGTGGTATATTGAAATTTACCCACGGTTGGCTTTATTTATTCACTCAGGCTTCGCCCTCATGATTAAACCACGCCAACCGTGGGTAAATCTCCAATATACCACACTGACATCATCAGTTATTGCTATATTAAATGCAACTTAGTAGCTATAAGTATCTCTAAATAATAATCAACCAAAATTAATCTACTTTAATTATTCTAAACAAAGCAGTGCCTAAACCATATTAACTCTTTTTCTTAAAAGGCACATAATGTTATCTGCTTCATTAAGTTCTTGTAAAATGTAGGCCACAAAATGCACTTGTAACCACAACTTCCTACATTCTAAAATGTTCTCTCATCATTCTTTGAAAGGTGAGAAAGAAATTCTTTCCAAAACCAAAAATAAAAACTTTTTAAAATTGTTACAACTTTCGATGTATACAAGTACATTCTTGAGATTTTAATTCCTAATGGCATATTCATGTTCATAAACCCATTCCGTCAGGGGCCTCTCCATTTTGCCAACAGAAAACACCACATGAGTAGAACATGTGGCAGGATATACCATAGCTCTCATCCTGCAGTTAAGCCCTGGTAAAATTTCAAACCAAGTTTCAACCACACAGTAGTGAATGCTAAGGCACACCTACATGAGGATGAAGGGACAACTATCAACAGATGAGGGGTTCTACAAAGGATTTACCTTCTTCCTTGACTGGACATCACTTAATTTGAAACTCTTGAATCAGTACTTTATATGTTGCGGTCTGTCAAAGGAGAAAACTTCAAAGACCAATACACGTAAGGTTTAATTAAGGCACTTTTAATTTACTTGCAGCAAGGAGACAAAAACATGCAAATACAAGGATTTGTCTAACTACTAACAGGAAGTATGCTCATTCTTATACTACTTTACAAGACATGGCCTTCTAAGCTGACGTAATCAAACACAACTTTTAGCATTGTTCTACAGCAGATGTTGCTCAGATTTTCTGCTGACATGACTAGATTTGTGAGAAACTTTTGAGAAAAACAACCTGGCCTTGGTGACCATCAATCCGTTTACAAGCCTCTATTGTACAGTGTTACTTTTCAAGGTACTCTTCTAATTCAGATACAAGCAAATGCTGATTGCAGTTCATATTTTCAAACAGGCTTTGTCCTAATTATCTGTAACTTCTACAGCTGTGTATTTTCTCACAGCACAGCAGAACTTCTTGTCTAAGTTTCATACAAGTAGTATTGTTCTATTCATTATTTTCCTAACATAAGCAGAAATCACCTGCTTCTCAGTAAATTTCCAAGGCACAAGCAAGATTTTAGCTAACAATACAAGATCAGAAAGCAATTGCAGTTTGTACAGATTTATGCAGTATGAAATATAATAAATGTGTTAACCCTTTTCAAGCTCTAAATGCACTAAGCATATTACTAATACATACAATAATACATATTTTTCTGACATTTCCCCCCTACTAATACTTTTATTCTACTTTCAAAATAAGCATAAACAGTTTATTTTCTTCTCCTAACCTCTTCCACTCAGGATTTGCAGTCAAGAGAGCCATTCAGTTTAAACTTATGAAAGCATTTTCAGTCTTTTAACAGTTCTTCAAACTCAGCACTTTGATATAATGTTTCAGAAACTGACATGTCTATAAGGTCTTTAATCAGTCTTTTTATGCAGGGAATACCACAACAAACACATACTCCCAATAGGAGGATACCTACACAAATGGCAATCAGGATGTTCATTAGGATGGTACCCCACCCCCCAAACCATTTCTGGAAAAAGTCCATCAGTGGGTTTTGGCCTAGTTTGGTCATGGCCGACATTTGCTGAATTACCTCAAGATGATTGTCTATCTCATGTTTATGGTCAGGAATAAAAGAACAGCATTCTTCTTGGATTAAAGCGCAAGTACCACCTCTCGCTGCTAGGGTGAAGTCGAGAACCATGCGGTTCTGAAGCACTACAGTTCTCATAGCATTCAGTTCATCAGTCACCAATTCGAGAGCGGAAAAAGTTGCATTACTCATTACTTTGAGAAGGTTCAACAGTTTTCTCAGCTCCCAGATCGATTTCACTGCTCCATATGCCGGTAATATACCTGCCCATGATATAACGCTATCACTCAAGTCCATATGTGTCAGTCCTTTGCCTATGGAATGATGGTCTTTCCAACGCACATTGATTTGTCCCACTGGATTTACAGGTTTCTTGATGACCTCTTGGACATTTCAAACTTTTCCTTGAGGCAAAACTGCAGTGTGTCGTATGGCCAGAACCAGGTAACCCAAAAAACAACTGCTGGACCAATTCTCAGGTAACTATTTGTATGCCTTTCTGCCACACACAAAATAACAGTCCTCTGCTTTAGTAGTAACCTTGCTATGAATATACACTCGCCCTGCATGAAACATTTTTTCTATCAATTGTAGACAGCTGTTTATAAAGAACAAAATTATGTTTTACTTCATCAAGTGTTTTATGCATCAGTCCAAGAAATGAATCATAGTTTGTATTACAATAAAGATCTACATTGTTTCCTTTAGTGTAACATCTATAAGGAACAGTCACATTGCAATTGCTCCAACCCACCTGAACAGTATCATTTTTATAAAAACACACTGCTATTTTATCTTATGCTGTAATGGTGGAGGTATCATAAATCAAGTTCTCCCAGGTCACATTGACCCCTAGGGGGACCGTAGTCATTAATAACCCCCCAGTTTGCTGTCGACAAAGCTGTACAAATCTAGCAATTTGAAACATTGAAAGTCTCAGCATACACATATTTAATTGCCTGGTAAGTGTTAAAGTTTGGATGCCAGTTTATGAGTAATGCTTCATGTTTATTCAGTTCAGTCTGTGTGGCTGGGAAAAGAAAAGGCCACAACAAAAAGATTATTGTCACTAGTATAGTTAACAGGATGATTATGCAATACTTCTGAGGAAAGGGTTGTTCTGCATTCCTGTTTCTTCTGGACTCTATCATTTTTGCTCTTGGCATGTAACAAGATTTTTGTCCAGTTTAAAGTTTTTAACTAATTTACAGTGCGTCAGGTGGATCCAGGAGGCACGCTCCACGATTTTGACTGCAGTGGGTGTTGACGAAAGCACTTGGTATGGACCTTCCTACTTTGGAGATGCCCAATTCTTCTCTTCAGTCAGATCCACGCTCTAGGGGGCACTGCCACTTCTGACGGTCTGGTTTGTTCTTTATCTGAAACAGAATTTAACTGCAACAAATGTTTAGAATTTAAAAGGTTTCGCATATACTCAGCTAATGTACTGTCAGTTTCCTGGTCTGTGGGCATGAGAGATTTCCACTGAGGTATATAATAAGCCCTTCCAAAGAGTTTTTCGAAAGGAGTCAATCCTTTTGCATTTGGAACAGTTCTCATGCTCAACAGTGCCAGGGGCAGACAGTACACCCAATTTCTCTGTGTTTCCATTATTAATTTTCTTAGCTTACTTTTTAAAATCCCATTATGCCTCTCTACTAGCCCTGCAGATTGAGGGTGATACGCACAATGATTTTTTAGAGAAATACCAAAATATCTACTTGACTGTTGTATGGTCTGATTTACGAAGTGTGTGCTGTTGTCACTGTAGATCCTTTCCAGAATGCCGAATCTATGGATGATTTCTTTAACAAGGACTTTGGCCACAGTTGCTGCATCTGGATTTTTAGTCAGAAAGGCTTCCACCCATCTGGAAAACATATCTACAATGACAAGACAATACTTCTTATTTTCACATTTATTCAACTCTATGAAATCCATACAGATAGTATGAAATGGATACGGTGGTGTAGGGAAACTCCCTTGCTTGGGCTTTAATGCCCCTTGTGCATGATGTTTATTACAAACGTGGCATAACAAACAAAATTTTTTAGAGTAGTTTGTAAATCTGTACGTCGTGAACACTTGGTTCACCAGCTGTACCATCCCCCCTGTTGAGACATGGCACTGCCCATGGCTCAACAAAGCTGCATATCTAAACAAATTAGATGGCAATATCGGTTTCCTTTCTTTAGAAATGTACAGCCCCTTTTCAAGAATTGCTCCTCGTTTTATCCATCTTTGTTTTTCAGCTTGCGTAGTAAGTGTCTGCTTTGTCTTTAACATTTCTAAGTCTAAAATCTCAGAGGGTTGTAATTCCTCATTCAAAAGAAATGCTTCTGAAGCTGCCTGCTTTGCAGCTGTATCAGCTCTCGCATTACCTTTTGGAATCCTATCCTATTGTTTGATATGAGCTGTGCATTTACAAATAGCTACTTTCTGAGGTAACTGAATAGATTCTAAAAGATCTAAAATAAACTGTGCATGATTAATTGAGTTGCCAGTAGATGTTATCATTCCTCGATTTTTCCACTGTTGCGCAAAGACATGTACAGTAGAAAAAGCAAACTGGCTGTCAGTAAAAATGTTCACTCATTTACCCTTTGCTAAGGTACATGCCCATGTCAAGGCAATCAATTTTGCTGCCTGTGCAGATAAATTGTGTGGTAAAGATTTCACTTCTATAACGTCAGTATCAGAAACTACTGCATATCCTACTAGGTTCTGTCCTGCAGGACCCCTTTTGCACGAGCCATTCACGTAGTATGTCACCTTGGCATCATCCAAGGGAACATCCGTAAGATCTTTTCTAGGCAGTGTCTTTTGCTCAATCACCTGCAGGCAGCTGTGTGGTGTGCCATCTGCAGGGGTTGGGAGCAAGGTAGAAGGGTTCAAAGTCGTACATCATTTAATTGTCATATGAGGTTGGTTCAACAGTATAGTCATACAGGAAAGATGCCTAGCAGGGGAAAGATATGCTACCTTCTCTTGCAGTAAAATAATTGCGACTGCATTAGGCACTCTCAATGTGAGACGGTGGAACAACACTACTGAGGCCGAAGCCTGTACTGCCATTGAAGCTGCAACTATGGCTTGTACACAGTGAGGTAAAGTCCGTGCCACTGGGTCCAGTTGTGATGAATAATAAGCAATAGGGCATTGCTTGTCCCCATGCTGCTATGTTAACACTAATGTCATATAACCTTGCTTACAATCTACAGTTTGGAAAAAACGTTTATGATAGTTTGGTAATCCCAAAACTAACGAGGACGCTATTAATTGTTTCAGTTTGCAGAAAGCAGATTCTGCTTCTGGTGTCCATTGTAACAAACCCTGTACTACCATAGGCTTTTTATAAATCAGGTTAGTCAGCAGTGCAGATTCCAAGGCATAGTTTGGAATCCAACTCCGACAAAAATTAGTCGTACCCAGGAAGGACATCATTTCCTTCTTGGTGGTGGGTTTTGGTGCTTGCAAAATCGCTATTTTTCTGTCCTCATCTAATGTCCTACCCTCCTTGGATATTACATATCCTAGGTATTTAACTTGTTTTTTTCCAATGCTGCAGTTTATTTTTGTTTACTTTATGTCCTTCAGTGGCTAAAAATTGTAATAGTGCTATAGCATCTATCTTCTTTACAATCTTGCTGGGTGGGGGATGCCAGCAGGATATCATTAACATAAAGCAAAATTTGGCTACCTCTTGGTGGGGTAAATCCCGCCAAGTTGCTCACCATTTCTTGTGAGAATATTGTTGGACTTTCACAATACCCCTGTGGTGGTCACGTATATGTATATCTTTTCCCCTGAAATGTGAATGCAAACCAGTGCTGACTGCCAGGGTGTATCGGTATCAAAAAGAACACATTGCTGATATCTACCACAGAAAAATATTTCTGTTGAGGTTTTAAATCATTCAACAGGGTGTGTGGGTCTGGCACCATAGGTGCCCTTGGTATTACTGTGTCATTTACAGCTTGCAAATCTTGGACCATACGCCACTCTCCATTCACTTTCTTAACAGGAAATAAGGGTGTGTTACATGGTGAATCAGGAGATTCCACCAGCATCCCTTCCTTAAGTAAAGCTGCTATAATAGGTTTGATTCCTACCTCTGCATCTTTTCTTAAGGGATACTGTCTTCTTTGTGGTCTAAATGCTGACTTTGGCATTATAGTAATTGGTCCCGCTGTACGAGTAAGTCCTACATCTGATTTTCCCATTGACCAGAGAGTTTCTGGTATATTCTGTAAGGCATTCTCTTCCTCCTTTAATAGGAGTGCTAATCAGCTGTCCTTGCTAGACTGCAAGTGTACAGCTGGGCGGGTCTGAGTAATCCAATTCAAATTCTGCATTTGTATTCCCTGTTCTGACCATTCTAACTCTGTCTGTTTCTCCCATCTCGTGACTTTTTCTCCCAAGTCTACCCATTTTATATTCTTGTCCTTAGTTAAGCTAACATGTGGTAATCAATTAGATTTATAGAGTGCAAAGAACTCCTGGGGCAATGAACAGCTGGCTACACTGTTCCCTTCTGTGTCCCAGTACAGATTACGTAATATAAATCTGTTTGCACTATTTCCAAACAATTCTTGCTCATATTCCTTATCAGGTCCTGGTGTGTTACAATAATACAGAGTACAGTGCAACAAATGCTGTTTATCAATGTCAAGGGAGGGGAACTTGCTGATGGCTACATTCATCAATTCTTCAGTCACTGCCCCTGGACCAGTCATAACCAAGTCCTGGCTGTACCAAAAAAACGTTTTACCCTCCGTTTGCACTGCAAATGTATCAATTTATCGCTGTGCTTCCATACCCTGCATAGTCGGAACTACTGCAATACCAAATAGCTGCATAAGGTCTCTGCCCAAAAGGTTTACTGGGCATTTTGCAGAAACAACAATTTTGCTTTTCTGGGTCAATCCTGAAACAGGATCAGTTATTGCAATATTATGGGAGAGGGGCTCCCGATACAGCTGTCCATTAGCTGCTTTCACTAATATATAGTCAGGTGACTCTGAGTTCTCTGGCAGTTTGGAGGGATGTATCAGGGTCTGTGATGCCCCTGAGTAACACAAGAATCTGACTTCCCTCCCTTCTACCAGGAGTGTAACTACTGGTTTTGTGTCTGCTAAATAGAGCTCTAAGCTCAATAAAGCCAAATCTAATATTTCATTTTCTTCGCTATCCGTGACTTCCTGCACTTCCTCTATTTCTTCTGTCACATTCTCTACTCCCTCTATCACATTCTCATTTGTCCTTTCTCTGCTATACCCTTTTAGTGATTCTTGACTATCATATAGTGAGTCCTCATCCTCCTTATCTTCCGTGGTTGCTTTCTTGTTTTTCTTGCAATCCCTTGCCAAGTGTCCCTTCTTACCACATTTAAAACATTCACCCCTTTTCTTTCGCCCTTCAAAGTCCACTGATTGTTGATCAGATTGTTTGTTTCCCTGGGCATTTCTCTTGCCCTTTTTCCCGGACTGCACTACATAAACTTCTGCTCCATCTTCTAGAGAAAATACTTGGGCTTTCTTTTTCTTTTTGCTATTAAAATGCCTTTTGGCATGCCTAGCATATTCAAGTAATGACTGTAACCTGCTTGTATGATGATCTACCATATGCTTTGTAATAAAGCTGCTTATGGGTGTAATACTGCCTTTCAAAAATGCATTCTTTAACTACTGCTCACATGAGGAATTGTGTGTCTGATCTTCAGGAACCTGCATTCCACAGTGGTTATTAAAACATTCTAATAGTCTGGCATAACATCTGTCAATAGCTTCACCTTCCTGTTGGATGGATTGATTAATGCAAGTCCAGTCTGCCCTAGGCTTCCATTTCTCAGAGATTCAGTCTGTAAGACCTTTCACTCTGTTGTCTAATTCTGTGCTACTATGTGGGAGGGGCCTGAGCAGGGGTGTAGCTAGGATTTTCAAATTTGTACTCACAGCTCTCAAACTGCTACCCCCTCCCCAGCCAAGCTACGGCCATTCTCATAATTCATGGTTCGCTCTTTTAGTGTTGATGAAGAGGCATTCGCTGAAATGCCTCTTCAGTAATATAATATAAATTCACTCAAACTTGGTTCCTTAAATTGAAAATTAACCTGAAATGTCAGTTCTTTGAAAAATGCAGCATGGTAGTTGGGGTAGAGAATTTATGCTTTTGTTTTCTGTAACTAAGGTACAGGTTTTGAGCTTGAGTAAATTACTAACCACCTGCTACCACTAACTAGGATGTTTCATTCACACACACACCCCTACCTACCTCTTAGTGCAAGAAATATGGACAAAGCCTAAAATAAACAGGGACAGATATTAAATAATGCTCTTGTGAACTTAGAAAGTTGCTAGAATAACAGGATTTGTGCTAGTATGAGAAAGTTGCTAGAATAACAGGATTTGTGCTAGTATGAATTTTTCTAAAGGACATGAAGTCTGAAACTCAAATGTCTGTCATTATTTAGCAACTTCAGCCTTCAATGATTTTCTAGAAAATCACAAAATGTATGAGGAACAGACAAAAAATATGGGGCAAAAATCTGGACATTCTGAAAAATTTGGACAGTTGAGAGGTATGCTACCTACCTAACACACACACACACACACACACACACACACACACACACACACACACACACACACACACCTCTCAACCTCTTACAGCAACAAACTCATAAATAAAACTGAGGCAAAGGCCCAAAAATAAGGACATTTTTTTAAATATTGCTCTTATAAACTTAGAAAGATAATAGAATAATAGTAGGTCTTGCATTAGTATGGATTTTCTGAAAGGTATGAAATCTGAAACTCAAATGTCTGCCATTATTTTCTAACTTCAGTCTTTAACAATTTGCCACTAATTTGCCAGAAAACCACAATTTTATGAAAAACGGACCAAAAATGTGATGCAAAAATATAAAATTGCCAGACAATACAGCTGGGAACCTGTCAAAGAAGGGACACCATTTTAATATGAGCACAGTTAACTTAGAGCAGCTGACAAAATTAGAGAATCTACATACATTTCTGAAATAAAAGTAATGTATAACTCTGATCATTACAGTTATTTATAAAAGTAAAGTAAACCCTGAGACGTTTCTAAAGGATTTTTCTAAGCAGTTGAATTAAATGGCAGACTTGTGTTGTTGGCTAAAAATATAATGTCTAGCAATTCACTTTCAATAACAGGCGATGACTGCTTAAAATTACAAAAGGACTCTAGACAACAGCTTGTTGAAGAGTTTTTCAGTGAAACTGATTTGTCATAACTTGCATGATATTCCTCAACAAAACACTATCTTGATGACAGCAGGAGATGAAAGCATTTCAGTTAAATCAAAATACCTACAATATAAAAGCTTTGTGTATATTAAAAAAAGTATATATGCCTTGCAGATTAGAGCTTTAAGATAGAGAAAAAAAAATATTAAATCTGCCTGAATTACAACTGACTTTATGATAATTAAGTTCAGATTAAGCTTCCTTATGAAGGTAAGTACAAGGCAAGGTAACTCGGTTGCACCCCAAATAGACAAACTGCTGTACTGGATAAAGGAAGACTGCTCAATGTAATAGGGCCAAAATCAATTTTTTTGATTTGGGATAGGGCACAGCATCTAATCCCCCAATATAAGTTCTTGTACCGTACCTTCCCCCTGTTTAATATAATTACTTCTGACATTGCCCTTCCATTTAGAAAAGGGTACAAATATTCTAAGGTTTTTTTCATTGGCCGTCTTTTCGCTAATACCACAACATGGCAATTTTGCATGCAGCTAAGTAACTTGCTCCCAATAAGCTATTTCAATGATTGTTAGGTATTACAGGAAGAGCAGTGCATCTTTAATTGTTTACTAAGAGTGAACAAAATAGCCTGCCTTTATCCTGCCCACAGATGCTTTGCTTTTTGCTCTGTTGTCAACATGCTGTGAGGCACTAACTATAACATAATGAACAGCTACTCTTTCTGCTTTCATGAATGGAGTAGACTGCTACTGTACGAATGGTCAATTTACAAAAAAAAAAAGAAAAGAAAAGCAGCCAGTGACAAGAAATCCTTGTTTGTAGACAACATGCTTATAGTATTGATAAAAGGGCAGAATTCACAATGGAAAAAAATCACAAAAATAAGTTAATTCAAACGTTTTTCCTTTTCTTTTCTTATCAACCTGATATTGAGCAATCTTTATTTTGGTCACAAATTATCTTTTTACATCAGGGAAGTATTCTGGAGAATATGTGTTTAATGCATATAATGGAAAAAAAGAATTATTGTTGCATTGGATGGATAGCCATGAATCATCCTCCATATAGGTCATTGTGAAAGTTTTTCTTGTAGGATTCCATCATAAAAAGTTCTGGAACCAGTCCTGGAAGAGAGACCAGTACATGTAGAGGATACTCTCACACACACACACACACACACACACACACACACACACACACACACACACACACACACACACAATTACACATTTGGGCAATTTGAGAGTCCATAGAGATGTTGCCCTAGGTGGCACATGGGAAACAAACTAGAAAACCAAATAGTATGAAGAAGCAGCATTGCTCTCTGCACCAGATGGCCACCCAAAGCAGCTGAGTAACTGGGAAAAATAAAGCTTACAATGGTTTAAAGTTTTAATCAAGTGTGTGTCCTCTTAAATGTTTTCATCTATCTGAACATCTTCAAATATGCTATTCTGAAATACATTTTGTAAGTGACAAATGGGTTTCAGTCCCATTAGAGTAATTTAATAAATAAAGCACTAGTTTAAGTCTACAAGTTGGCATCTAAGGATAGGCATCCATTCTAAACAGTAGGGAGAATGGTTGAAACTTCAGGATGAGGCTGGAGTATAACAATATATCATGATCAGTAGCTTAAATTTAGGTTAAATAAAAAAAAATGCTACAGTAAGTTAAGGTGTTAAGCTACAGCTGTCAGTAAATTAAAAAGATAAGTTTTCTTCAAACACGTGTTAATGCAATAAAATTAATGAATTTTTTTTCAAAGGGAATATATCTTTGAGAAAGGATAGCTGTTTGCTGTGACTCTTCTCACTGGACATGCCAAAGGAATATGAGTAGCAATCAGAATGTAGATGTTGCTGTTCTTTACTGGAATGGTGATATGCAAACAACACAGTCACTCACACACACACACACACACACACACACACACACACACACACACACACACACACACACACACACACACCTTCCGATAATCCATTTGTGATGTGAATGCACTTACTTCAATTGTTGATTGCCTGCCTTCCTTCCATGCCTAATCCATTTGTGAACACACTTGCCTTCCGATAATCCATTTGTGAATGCTCGATTGTTTCCCCGCGAATCCATTGCTTGCCTTCCAAACTGTCTGATAATCCATTTGTGAATGCCCGATTGTTTCCCGCTCGTGAATCCATTGCTTGCCTTCCAATTCCAAACTACACCAACTCAGTGATTGTTTCCCGCTCGCAGCCAGCCGGACATGATGTCAGCTCACTTCCGACTGGCTGCTGGTATGCTCCTTAAAGGAGCCAACACCCTTTAAATACGTACGTTTTTTTTTTTTTTCTTTCAAAAAAGCTACCCCCCTTCTAAAAAAAGTTGTACTGAAATCAGTACAGTGTGTATGCCTCCCGACGTCCCTGGGCCTGAGCATAGCGTCAAGGGGATTCCAGTCGCCACTAATCATGTGCCAATCTGGTCCCACAATTTGTCTGACTACTTTTTCTACCTCTTCTCCGTTTAAATTATAACTTAGCCCCGTTCCTTGCAAATCTTCTAAGAACTTTCTAAAATTAACTTTTGGATGGGGAATTCCCTCAGTGGCTTTCCGGATGTCTTCCGGAGTCCAGGGTCTATACACTAGAATGGTTGGGTCCTGACCTTCTTGCCCTGCCTGAGGATTAGGTACTTCTATAAGTGGGCATATTTCTTCTTCACTCATAAATCGTGAATTTCTACCCATTTGATATTACTCAATGTCTCCTTTTGAGTTTCCTGCCCGTGTTCGAGACCTGGTCTCAACGGGATCTCTAATAAACGGTTTTGCTTTTGTAGTATCTCTACTTACATTGACAGCAGGATATCGCAGGGTTGGACTAACTTGTTCACTTGCCTCATATTCTGGTAAGGGAGGTGGAGGGGCTGATGCTATTACTAAGTTATTGTCCTCCTTATCTAAAAACATTGCTTTTGAATTATTATTCTTTTGTTCCCTTCGGTTTACTTCCTCAATCCACCTGTGTGCCTGAGGAATTCCTAATTGACGTTGCTTTTTTACCCAACCTCTAGAATTGGTTTTAAGCTGTTTGATAAGTTTGACAAGTGAGGAGTTTTCTAATTTACCATCAAACTCATACTTATTAACTCATTTTGAGTAGTATTTAATATTATCAGCATGTTGTAACTGCATGTATTTTGCGTATTCGGTTAACGGCGGATTTTGGGACCTTTTTGTACAATTATTACCTATTTTATTCTACCCTTTTAATCGTTACGTAACACCTTATTTTTAACGTGGTACCATAGATGTTTTTATAGTCTCTTCAGAATGACTGCCTACCTGCTCTGTTTCCCTGATCTATGACAAGACAGTAATCTTTCTGTCCCTGACTTATAAACAAAGTCTCTAACAGAACAAATGCAAATCTAGTCCCTGATCTAAAACAGAAAAAAAGAAGGTGGATTCACCTTACCAGAGCCTTCATGATTGATCACCTGGTTCGAGTAAACCCGTCCTTCAGTCGCAGATCAGAGAGTGGCTGGCCTCTTTTGTACGACAATTCAGTCGGAGGGCTTTTCAACTAAGAAGAACCAATGTGGTTTATTCCCCGTATGGTTTCAAGCCACCTGGATTGTCTGATCCAAGGCAAAGTGAGGATTTCTGGTCCGAAGGACCAATCTGTCAAAGGAGAAAACTTCAAAGACCAATACACGTAAGGTTCAGTTAAGGCACTTTTAATTTACTTGCCGCAAGGAGACAAAAACATGCAAATACAAGGATTTGTCTAACTAATAACAGGAAGTATGCTCATTCTTATACTACTTTACAAGACATGGCCTTCTAAGATGAGGTAATCAAACACAACTTTTAGCATTGTTCTACAGCAGATGTTTCTCAGATTTTCTGCTGACATGACTAGATTTGTGAGAAACTTTTGAGAAAAACAACCTGGCCTTGGTGACCATTAATCCGTTTACAAGCCTCTATTGTACAGTGTTACTTTTCAAGGTACTCTTCTAATTCAGATTCAAGCAAATGCTGATTGCAGTTCATATTTTCAAACAGGCTTTGTCCTAATTATCTGTAACTTCTACAGCTGTGTATTTTCTCACAGCACAGCGGAACTTCTTGTCTAAGTTTCATACAAGTAGTATTGTTCTATTCATTATTTTCCTAACATAAACAAAAATCACCTGCTTCTCAGTAAATTTCCAAGGCACAAGCAAGATTTTAGCTAACAATACAAGGTCAGAAAGCAACTGCAGTTTGTACAGATTTATGCAGTATGAAATAGAATAAATGTGTTAACCCTTTTCAAGCTCTAAATGCACTAAGCATATTACTAATACACACATTAATACATATTTTTCTGACACGGTCAATTTCCTGTCTTTCAGTTGGCATATAGGTTCATAGGTGTTTTTTAGGCTAATGACCAAAAGGGCCTTTTTAAGCCTTGCCATGCATCCTGAATCTCTGTCAAGTTCAGGTAAGCAGAGCCTTGGGAGATAAAACATGTACAAGTAGAGGCCTGGGAGATTAACCATTTACAGGTCGCCTATGTCCATTACAGACATAGATGCCAAACCTGGGATGAATTTCATGTTCCCCATCCAGTTCTCTAAGTTAAACTTGAATTGTGTTAGGTAGAAACTCTGCTTCACATGGATGGGGAGCCTGTTCCAGAGACGGGGTAGTTTCTCAGATATATACCTATCTCTCCAGCAGGTCCTATTTATATCACAGGCAAAGTTTAAGTCTTTAGAATAGGTAATTCTGGTACTGTTTGTTTTGTGGATATGCAGGAGATCCATCAGAGTGAGGTTTGTCATTGCCTTCTATGCCAGGCATAGATCTCCACTCAAAAGCTTGATGGAGACAGAATACAGGGATAGGGCCTTGAGGCAGTCCGCATGGGACATATTCATACCTCTCAACCTGGAAACATCAAAAATCTGGACAAGGCCCGTGAAAAATAGGTACAAATCTGTACACTGATTAATATACAATTTGCATACATAATTATGTAACCTCGCCCACTCGAATAGGATTGTGGGATACCAACTTTCAAATGCAAACTGAAGAACAGACAACCACAAAATGGCACCAGAGTCTCCCTGCAGCCATTACAATGTCCCATTACCTGGCTATTTCACCCATTTACCATAAACACTAATGTGTGCCTGCTGCTTTACTAATACAATGATTATTTGGATTACATTTTACAGCCCAATGCACAAACACCAATAGACATCTGCTAAACAAAAACAACACAACAAAAATAGATTTGGCATTAAAACATCTCTGCCCTTAAAACTCACATTCATTGAAACAGCATTGAAACCCACACCACATTCAAAGAAAATGCATTTGGCCAGTGGTGGATAAAGATTACCTTTGAGCTGTTTTCAAATCATCGGTCCCTTGCACACAAAGCAAGAAACATACATGTTTTCTTTGATACACCTTCCTAACTTTATTAAATTACAGAAAACAAAAATGACAATGATGCACTTTTTAGACATACTCCGCAGTGTAAACAGTACTCCAAGTTTTTGTTTGCGGTTCTTGAGCACGTTCCCACCCAACCCAGAGGAAGCACTGGGAACTGAAACTAGACTATACAGAATTAATTTGGCAGCTGCAGTTTAATGCAGGCCAATTTCATGGCTAAAACGACACCATATCAATTAAAAGTGCGTTAAAATTACATGTTGCTAAATTATGAACTTCAGCAAATTAACTTAATACATGTTTTATTTGTATTATAAACAAATAAATTTTTATTTATTTATTTGTATCTTAGTAGGCAAGTGCACTTTCAACCTAGGTAATGTTTTAGTTAATGTGACTACTAAATAGGTTATTTAAATTTACAACTTCTTGTAAAAACAGTTCTGATGATAGCCTGAATTTTTGGAAGAAAATGCTTAACATTAATAAAACTCTTTATTTCACTACTTTGTGGAATTGTTGAGAGTTGGGCTGTGTGGCTTGTGGCTCTGCTGCAATTCATTTTGGTTCTTGCTACCATCTTGCTGACTGTCAAAACCAGCTTCTGATTTTCAAATGAAGCAACTATTATTTTACACAATTTAATTAATATATTAAAGACACTAAAATCAATGCTTTTTAACAAACTGAGATTAATTATGGTAATAACACTAATGCAGCTTTGAAATGTTCAATCATTTCAGACAACAGTAGTAATACATTTATAGACAATATTAAATTATTAAGCCCATATAATGCTCTCATTCACATATACATTCCGCATGCATTTTAATCCGTGTTTTTTAAGTATATTGCACTTCTGGCTTATTTATCCTAAATACTAACATACATTACACAAAATGTCCGTCCCTTTACTTGATCCTCATTTCCCAAACCGTATGCACCCAAGTCCTCCATTTTATTTGTATACTCAGCACATCAATGGTAAGCAATCCTAAATCAATATGTCAAAATTACTGTATTTTCATAGTGTTGCAAAAGAGCTAACAACATTAACAACTTGTCAGAAAGACTATACAATTCACTCTCAGATGCAATTAAGCCCTTTTCATGTACTTTCTATTTCAAAGCATGTGTGAAAGAAAAGTTTCAACTTCAGTGTGACAAAAACTCAAATCTTCAATACTCTTTTTCCAAGGTGTTGACAAATCACTCAATGCACAAAGATTCTGTCACAGGCATTTGACTTAGAGTAGTAAAGTGGATGTAATCACTCAGCTTAATGTCATTTTGTGCACCTGCTATGCTTTTTGCTGCTGTGAAGTGCTGAAAAACCTACAGAAAGTATGATCACCCTTAAAATGCACGATTATACTGCCCTAAAATGTAAACCAAGAAAATGCCATCTTGGACTTTAATGTGACTTATTGGCAATTGCTTTTCAGATTTATGCATGTAAATATGCTTACTGTGATGGTCACAAAATAGAGAATAAATGCAGTTGCTTATATAAAGATTATAAGCATGGAGTTTTTTTTTGTTGTGAAATCCCCCATAATGCCCTCTTCCTTGTGCATCTTTGAATTGCTTTTTATCCATTTGAGCAGTTGGTTGAGCTTCCTCGACTGTACACTGCTATAAGCAAGTAACATGCTACCAAACTGAGCCTTCAGGCAGTCCGAGCCTTCTAAATAAAAATAAATCCTTGCCGTTCTTTCTGGCTGGTTTGTTCCCACTCGCAAAGCATTTGAACCAGCCAGAAACCCTGAAATACGTGTGCCGCGAGTTCAATTCTAACAGGCTGGTAGCCCTGATGAGCTTCGTCATTAGCTTAAGCACGAAAAAATAAAAAAAATAAAAAAATAAAGAAAAAAAATCGGAAATGAAGGGGTGCCACTCGGGAATCATGGCACTCCATTATTTGGACCCCAAAACTAGGTAAAAACCAAGTAATTTGAGACAGTTGGGAGGTATGGACATATTACTTATGTTTTGTATTCTTTTAGTGAGGAACCTCTGTGAACGTTCTAGTTGTTGGATATGCCTGGTTAGGTACATACCAAAGGGAGCATTGTACTAAATGATAGGTCTGATGATTGCCGAATACAGTGGAATAATGACTTCCTTGGACTTAGATGCCATACACTTGTTTATAAGTTGTGCAAAATTGTGCTGCATTCAGAGTTTTTCATATTGTAGATACAGTAAACTCTCAGTTAACTAGCACTCATGGAGATTGGTAGATGCCGGATAACTGTAGTTTCTGGTTGCTTGAGAGTTACTATTAAAAATAGGCCTGACTAATACTGTACCCTATACCCTACCATACTATACGATAAACACTATATTGACTTGATTTTAATATTGAAATACAGTAATTAAAAGCCTAGGAGGACAGAAAGTGCAACACATGAAGACTGAATTGAATTGTTCATACATATTTCTTCAATTTTTTTTTTTTTTTTTTTTTTTTTTTTTGCCGGTTGCTTGAGAGTGCCGGTTGCTTGAGTTCTGGTTAACTGAGATTTTACTGTAGCATTAGTGTCTTTGATGTTAATCTTCCTTCATTCACTGACTTGTCTGAGAAAACACTATGGAATGCAAAATGCTGTAAGAAAACACCTGAAGAAATGTGTACTTAACAGAAAATATTGTATAGAAAAATGCAAAATCATATACTGACAGAAAATAAGAATAAGATGAACATATTTTCTTTTTCTGTGGCACTCAGATAATTGATTAAAAGGAAATACAAGTAATTTGTAATAAGAAAAAAAAACGCTAATCTTGAAATACTTGCTTTTGTTCAGATTCCATGCTGAGGTGTGATGCTGGCAATCTGTTACTGCTAAGCTCATTTAAATGCCATTGTTTAAGAGGCATTGATTTTTTAATGGCTCTTTGATCAGAATAAGTGACCTAACCTAATTATTCTGACACTCTTATTAGCCTGCGGGATGTAACAGGTAATGAAACAAGTGCAGGAAAGAAAAGCAAACAAAAATAAGGTCAGGCATAAACAAATGGAATAATTATTCATTTTTTTTTCTGTATGTGACATGATTAGTGTTGGATTACAGGGAAAGAAAATCACTTTCTGGAAAGAAAAACTTGACATTTGGGTGGAGTTCCCCTTAATGATCCCAGGCTCAATTGTATACTTAACATCTCCTTCTTGTGTATTGCACTTTGTCCTTTTTTCCCCCAGATAACCTAATTTACAGTGCACTACAATACATTAAATCTAAGTTGCCATACACCAGACCAACCCTTCAAATCAATTCCATGATGCAGAGGGATATAGCCCTGACTGGAACCCAGATAACCCAAGATCAGTTGATGTCCCAGCAAGCTGCAGAATCCAATAAGGGAATATAAGCATGCTTATTGTAGGGATAAGTAGCAGTTTAAGGTTGCATGATGTAGATCCCTCTAATAGGTGGGAAAGGACTGCCATAAACATGGCCTTAAGACATGCATCAAGTAACCTTCAACATGGGTGTGTGGAAGTTGTATTCACGAGGGAAGGCATAGTAAGACTTTGTTGTGATGTTGTTAAGAGAAAAAGTTTTAAAACATACTGTTATTTGTCTTTTTCCTCTTCTTGCAAAGTGAACATGTTATTTGTTGGGATATGCCTATCAAAGATGGGCCTCCTCTGTGAACAAAATGCAGCATTGCTTATGAACCTGAATAATAACTGTTTTCTGCATTTCAGAATAAAGAGATTTGGTTATAGCTCAGTGAAGCCTGGGATAAGGACGCATGGCCGAGTAAGAGTTAATTTACTGAAGCAGGCTGTGTGTCCTGGAACATTTGAGCTACCATTGTTGAACTGAACATTCTGTACTTCTTGAACATTCTGTACTAACTGTTGGTTTGTGGTGATTTGTGATAAACATGTAACTGTTTATCCTATATGTTTTTCATAGCCAACTGTCAACGGTCAGAAATGTAACAAAAAGTTGTTTTGCTTGCAGTATAAAAGTTGTCAGTAAACAAGTTGACCAGAGGAGATCATCTTGGTCAACATGCTGTGTAATCTGGTTAGCTGCTAATAAAGAAGTTTTTCATCACCTGAGGCAGATGCGACTCGTTTGAATTTTTTCTTCTGACATTTTGGTCCTTTGGACCGGAAACCTCTACAAAGATACAGATCAGACCAACAGAGAGACCGAAAAACCTGTGCAGGTGAGCGTTTCTCATCTTAAGATTCCCTCGACTGAAAGCCCTCTGACTGATTTGTCATTGAAAGGAGGCCGGCCGCTCTCTGATCCCTATCTGAGGGACGGTTTCTGAATCAAAAGGGGAAACGGAGTCTCATCTGGTTCAGGTAGGATGAAAAATAAATTTTCTTTTAATTTAATTTAACCTTGTCGACAAGGGTTTTATTTTTAGTTAAGGGTGGGTAGGATTACTTGTTAAGATTATTTTGTTAGGATCACCCATTAAGATAGCCCCATTTTATAATAAGCCCTGTAAAATAACTTTGATACAGTCCTAAAATAAGAAATCTAGGGGAAACATGGGATGTGAGAGTGTTCAATCTCGCCGTTTGTTCTTACACATGGGTTCGGAGCCGATCCTCAGCTCCAAGTCGGCCGCAGAGCAAAGCTCTGCATCTTAGAGAAGCTTGAGACCAGGCTATATCCCACAATCCTCCCTGCCATTACTCAGATCTAGTTTGCCGCTGCAATGGGTCACATCGTTCAGAGAGCTTGGACCAGAGAAAACTGTTGTTAGACAGATAAGATAGTCTTTTTTGTCAAAAATTCTTATACTTCTATAGTTCTATAGTTTTTGATATTTTATTTCTGATACTATAGTTTGTGTGTGTGTATTGTAGTTAGCTTTTTTTTATAGGTTTCCCTTCTGGGGCCTACCCTTCTTTAACCTATAGCTTTATTTTTTTCCCTTAATATTTTACAGTGAGTTTACTGTTATGTCTGAAAAAGCCAAGTCTGGTTTTAAAAGGTGTCAGTGTGGACAGAAAATGTCCATCACTGACAACCACACTTCCTGCATCTACTGTCTTGGCCCTCTCCACTTGCAAGAGGATTGCTCTATTTGCCATTCCTTCAGTGGGAGGGTCATGACAGATAGATGCAGGAAACTTATAGACAGGGGACTTATTAAGCCTGCCTTCCAGGAGGCCTTGGACAAGTCTGACCAGGCTTCTAAGTCCTCGAAGGGGTTGAAGATGTCGGAGCCCATGTCATCGGCTCCGAGTACATCTTCTAAAGTTCGTTCGCCGGTTCCACAGACTTCGGGGCCGAGCGTCGAACGTTTATCTCTCACTGAGCCCCAGGTCTTGGAACCAGTGTCGGAACTACCGCCACCTTCTATTCTTCGGTCGGTGCCATCTTCGGCCCCTTCAACCCGAGCTTCCAGACCATTATCCGATACTGATGTGGATCGTGTCGTGCAGAAACTTATGGAGAACACGGCCCTTTCCAAATTGATTGCAGTTTCCTCCCAATTGGTGTCGAAACTAGAAGGCTTTCCCTTATCTCCAACAGGTCCTCCTTCGAGACCCATTCAGTCTTTGGAGCCGGAAGAGGATGAGCCGATGATAGTGGAGCCCACGGTGCCAAAACCATCCATTGCACAATCGACACCATTTACCTTGACTCCATCGGAACGTATAGGTGAGTCGCGGAGTCGACGATCTCTCCTTGGTTCTGGGACCGAGAGTCATACCGACCTTTCGGTGCCGACTCTCCCTCTCGGGGCCTCGGCGCAGATTGGCTCGGCTCTGTCCTCGGGGTAGAGACCCATGGGCCCCGTGTCTCGGATTCTTCCATGTTCTTCGGAACCGGGGGAGTCCTCGACCCGAGGTTCAGGGGTTTTTGACCTTATGAGGAAGGTTTTGTCTACACAGACAACCACTTCATCGGACGCGTCTTCTCTCTCCCTTAAGGAGCCGCTCTCTGTTTCTGTTCCCACGACACATCCAAAGCGTGGAGCACCATTGTCTCAGCCATCCCCAGAGGATGCCCCCTGTTCCTTGGAGGCCTCACCAGAATCCCCCTCCGATGAGGTTCCGAGGAAAAGATTGTGCAAGAGGAGGCACTTAGATTCCCCACAGGAATCTCTAACTTCTGACACTGACTTGGATGAGTCAGAGGGGTCCCCAAAATCCCCCTCTGAGGATGTCTCATTTGCGGACATCTTGGAGATATTAAAACAGAGGGGTGATTGGCAGTCCCTAGCCCCCACTGAGGATGAGTCGGTGTTGCTGAAGGCATTTGGTGCTCAACCTTCTACCTCCTGGCTTACTCCTCCCTTCGATGAGTTAATGGATTTGATTGCTCGAAGGGCGTGGGAGACACCGGACACAGTGGAACCGGTCCCTCGAAAACCAAGCAAATTTATTACCGCTCCCCAGGACAAGACTTATCTCACCAAAGGAGTCCCGGTTGACACTATGGTGGTGGCTGCAGCCACTAAAAAGGAGATGTCGGAGTCTTCCTCTTCTGTTCATCCTCCTAATAAGGATTCTAGGACTATGGACAGATACGGGAAGCGCGTTTTTAGTTCAGCGACTTTTTCCATGCGTTCGCTAAACTATTTGACACATTTTACACGTCTACAGAGGGATCTCATCAAGGAGCTGGGAGATACCCTCCAGGGTAACACAGATGCTGCTGTTTTAGATAAGGTAACAGCACAGCTTAACACCCTTACCTCCGTAGTGAACTCGTCCATGAGGCTCATCTCGTATGCGGCTGAAGGGTCGAGTAGAGCCACAGCTTCAGCGATTGCTCTACGAAGACAATCCTGGATGCGGCTGTGCTCTTTTGCGGAAGCCTTCAAGTCTTCCTTCGCCAGTGCCCCCTTTGATGGCGCCACTCTTTTTGGGCCTAAAGAGAAAGAGACATTAACTCGGTGTGAGCAGGAAGGAAAGACTCTGTCTGCTGTCGGAGTCCGTTTTTCCATTCCATCTAAACCGTACCCCAAAGGGCAACGAGGCGGAAAAATGTGGTTCCGTAGAACTCAGGGATCTTTCCAGGCCACACAGAGTGAACCCCCCCAGAGGCAGAGGGGGGGGCAGACATGTAAGACGTCGCCCCGGCGGCAGAGGGGGTCCGCAGAATCAAGGCGACAGGGATACTATCCCTGGTAAGCCTTTCCAGCACTCCTGAATGGGGGCCCGACTGTCCTGCTCTGGAGGCAGTCGGGGGTTGCTTGGCTTTATACCCACAGGCCTGGCTAACTCTCACCTCAGACTCCTGGGTAAAAAGCATTGTAACCAGAGGATACAAAATACCCTTTATGTCAACTCCACCCCAACAAAGAAGGTCTCCAGATGTGCCACCCCGTCTGCGAGGCCCAGCAGCAATAGAAATTTCAAAGCTGCTCAAAAAAAGAGTCATTCAGACAGTCCCGGCAGACCAAAAAGGATCCGGAACTTACTCAAGGTTCTTTTTAGTTCCAAAAAAGACAGGGGACTGGAGACCCATTTTGGATCTCAGCAATCTCAATACCTTCGTGAAGAAGGAAAAGTTCCGGATGGTCACGCTTCAATCGATCCTTCCATTTTTGCAGAAGGATTACTGGATGTACTCGATAGATCTCAAGGACGCGTACTACCACATCAAGATGGCCAGACCATCCAGAGATCACCTGCGCTTCCGGCTGGGAGCCAGTCATTTTCAATTTTGAGCCCTGCCCTTTGGGCTCACCTCAGCCCCCAGGGTATTCACCAAATGCATGGCAGTGGTAGCGTCTCACTTGAGATGTCTAGGATTCCGGGTGTTTCCCTATCTGGATGACTGGCTCTTCACCACCACCACCGAGCGTCACCTCATACAAGCCAGAGACTATACAGTCAACCTTTGTTCCCACCTAGGGATTTCCATAAACTTCGAAAAAATCTGCCTTACTGCCCTCACAGCATATTTCATTCATCGGAGCAGACCTAGATATGCGCTTAACATTGGTAAAGCTCCCTCAAGTAAGGGCTTCATCCCTCAAGGAACAGGTTCTTCTTCTACTGCAATGCAGGAAAGCCCCGGCCAAATTGGTGTTGAAGGTTTTGGGACTCATGGCAGCGTCCCTGATTGCAGTTCCCATGGGGAGATTGCACATGAGGCTCCTCCAATGGCTGCTGTTCACGCAGTGGTCATTCCAGCAGCTACTCCTAACGCATGAGATTCTGATAACAGATTCTTGCAAGCGAGACCTCTCATGGTGGGTCTCCAGTCAGGATCTCACTATGGGTCGTCCATTTGTTCTACCAAATCCGACGGCCACTATAACCACGGACGCTTCTCTAATAGGGTGGGGGGGACTTTTTCAGGGAAGAACAGTCCAAGGGGAATGGTCCAACATGGAGTACAACCTGCATATAAATGTTCTGGAAATGAGGGCGGTGTTCTTGGCGTTGCAACACTTTCAAACCCTCCTACATCTAGGAACAGTAGCAGTTCAGACAGACAACATGTCTGTAGTCTGGTACATAAACAAACAAGGGGGAACCAGATCTTACCCATTATGCAGAGAGGCCATGAGAATTTGGGAATGGGCAGAGTCCACAGGTCGCTTTCTGATAGCAACGCACATCCCGGGGTCATCCAACGTCATTGCGGACAGGTTGAGCAGAGCCATCCTGTTACCTCACGAGTGGTCCCTCAAACTACAGGTGGCGGAAAGAATTTTCCGCAAATGGGGCCAGCCTTGCTGCGATCTATTCGCCTCCCTGATGAATACCAAATGCAGAAGCTATTTTGCCCATCTACCCCCTCCAGGGGATGTCCCCAGGGACACACTGATACATGATTGTCCCCCGGGTCTCCTATATGCATTTCCACCTACCCCCTTGATTCCCAGATTTCTTCAGAAAGCCATGAACCTGGAAAGGACAATTATACTCATAGCCCCATTCTGGCCTCGACAGATATGGTTCCCCTTTCTTCAAGCCCATCAAACAGAGGAACCGTGGATCCTGGACCCAGTACCAGATCTACTGACACATTCGTCGGAAGTTCCTCACCCATCTCTTCTATCCCTCAATATAGCAGCTTGGCTGCTCCACTTCCCCGCCTAGCCAGGTCTGATCTACTCTCTCTGGCAGTTCAACGCATTTTGGTTGCCTCTCATAAGGCTTCCACTACAAAACTCTACAAGAGTAAATGGAAACGCTTTGTGTACTGGGCATCTAATCAACACTTGGACCCCCTGGTTGCTCCTTTACATAAAGTTCTAGAATTTCTATCCATCCTTTTCCACGAAGGAGCCTCTACTTCCACACTAAGAGTACAGTTGGCGGCCATATCCAACTTCCATGTTGGTGAGGACGGTTCTTCTATTATGTCCCACAGGCTTTGTAAGGCTTTTATGAAAGGTTCCTTCCATTTTCGACCGCCCGTCAGAGACCCTTTATTCCCATGGAATTTAAATTTGTTATTGTCACAACTAATGTTGCCACCCTTCGAACCAGCCTCTTCTTGCCTCCTGACGTTTTTGTCATGGAAGACTCTTTTTCTTGTAGCGGTTACTTCAGCTCGGAGAGTGTCAGAGCTGCAAGCCCTGTCAGTTAAACCACCTTACTTAATTTTCCACCCAGATAGAGTTTCCTCACGAACAAATCCGTCTTTCCTTCCTAAGGTATGTTCTGTCATAAATATTAATCAGTCCATTGAACTCCCTACTTTCTTCAAAAACCATACCAGCAAGTTGGAATATATGCTGCACAAGTTAGATGTCCACAGACAGCTAAGATTTTATTTGGACAGGACTAAAGACTACAGAAAAACAGATCAACTTTTTGTTGCATTTGCAGACAATAAAAAGGGCGTGGCAGTTACAAAATGTACGCTTTCTAAATGGCTTACTGATTGTATAGCCTTTGTGTATTCTAAGTCAAATCAGGCCTTGCCCACCAAACCTAAAGGCCATTCTACTAGATCCGTT
The DNA here is from genome assembly GCF_019279795.1 of Protopterus annectens. Lineage (NCBI taxonomy): Eukaryota > Metazoa > Chordata > Ceratodontiformes > Protopteridae > Protopterus > Protopterus annectens. The sequence goes on from NC_056726.1 coordinate 710,189,529, forward strand.
TCCACTTACTTGGCTCATGCAGCTCGCCTGCCTTTGGACACGATTTGTGCAGCAGCCACGTGGTCTAAACCACATACTTTCATCGCTCATTATAGGGTTGACAAAGCCTCCAAAGACAGGACATCTTTTGGTTCCACTGTGCTCAGGAACGTTCTTCCATGAGTTACTCAGGGTAACGGAGCTAGGGACGCTACCCGTGTGTAAGAACAAATGGTGAGATTGAACACTCTCACATAAAGAAGTTATGTTCTTACCATAACGTTCCATGTGGAGTGTTCATCTCGCCTTTGTTCTTACATTCCCCCCCTTCCCTCCCTCACATGTTTGGAAGAACGAGTAGGACTGGAGTCTGGTCCACATGTCTTTACCTCTTCCGGTATATATATATATATATATATATATATATATATATATATATATATATATATATATATATATATATATATATATATATATATATATTACCTATTATCTCATAGGGTATATTCATTACCTTTTAGTTTATTTGTCAGTGAGATGGTGTCTCTGAATTTTTGTAGCAGTATGTAGCCTTAGCACCTCAGGTTTGTTGTTAGTCTGGTTTGCCTGCAAACTAGATCTGAGTAATGGCAGGAAGGATTGTGGGATATAATCTGGTCTCGAGCTTCTCTAAGATGCAGAGCTTTGCTATGCGGCCGACTCGGAGCCGAGGATCGGCTCCAAACCCGTGTGTAAGAACAAAGGCGAGATGAACACTCCACATGGAATGTTATGGTAAGAACATAACTTCTTTTTCGAGTTGCTGCAAGTGTGATAGTGATGCCTGTTTAAATGTTGATGCTAAGTATATGAAAGGTTTAAACAAAAATAATGTTAAATTTTTGAAAAAGTGGAAGTTGAAATATGATTTTGATGGTACCCTGAATAAGAATGCCTGTGCAAAATTGGTTAGAGATTTGAAAAGAGATGTGGGAACTAGAACTAAAAAGCAAAGACAATTGGGATTTCCCCAAGCACAAAAATGGTTAGAAGGAGCAAATAGACGAGCTACAAAAGAAAAACAGTGCCAGGAAAAAGAAAAAATAAATCAAAAGGGATCACTGGTGCAAAGTGGAAAAGTAGCTTTATTTTTAGATAAGGAGGATGAGCATATAGTTTGTGCGGTACAAAGGCAGGCAACTGCCCCACCATATGGGGAAATTGCTGCTGCCGTACCGGCGGAAACTCCTCAATATCAGTCTGAAGATGTGGGATCTGTACAGCAGGGTGGGTTATTGGCTGCTCAAGGAAGTGTTGTGGCCCCTCCAATTTACCCGCAAATTCCTGTAGTACCCAAGGTTGCTTTGTAACAGGTAGACCAACCTATGCAGTTAAGGTCAGGACCAGCAGGGCAAGGACATTGGGCCGTTAAACTGTCTGACTACTCAGAAGCTCTTCCCTTAATACAAGTTGCAAACCCAAAAGCAGGGGATGTTGGACAAGAGCCAACTATTTTAGTTTATCGTCCCTGGGCTAGAGAGGATATAAAACGAGCTACAGATGGTATTCCTCATCCCAAGGTTAATTTTCAAAAGTTTTCTGAGGACATAGTTGGTATGCATTTAAGTTATCATCTAAATGGTTTAGAAGTAGAACAAATAGTGCGACAAATCCTGGGTCCAGATTGGCACTTACTTTGTGGTACTTGGACATGTAAGGCAGATGACGGCACTACATTAAAGCATAATTCTGGGGTGTTAGACACGCGAGTCACTGATCTGTTAAAGAGAATTTCTGATAAGTGGCGTCCAAGAGCAGATTGGACAGTAATAAATCAGTGCATCCAAAATGATGATGAATCTGTAGATCACTATATTGTAAGATAGCTCCACGTGGTCCTGTTGAGTCTTCCTGGCTACAGAGAACTGAAAAAAGCGACTGCTTTCCTGATTAAGTATCCTGCTGTTTTTTATATTTGTTTTACCTTCTACTGCTTACCTAGAGCAAGCTTTAACTGTTTTCATAGTTATTTACTGCATTTTTTATTATCTGCACTTAAAAGTACATTTTAGTCGAAATTAGTCTAATTCAAGTCGAAAAGTGTTTGTTTGCTGTTTAATTTAATTGTTTGGCTGCCCACTAAAGTGTGCTAGCCTGTACTACTGACTTATTGCCTTTTCTGCATTTCTGTGTGTTTCTATTTATAACAAAAAAAACAAAAAATATTCCTTGTTTTCCTGCCTCTCCTAAACTAGTTAGACCAGTTTACAGGCCTTGCTGTATCCTGGGCTGTGTTGTAGTTCCTGTGTTGTCCATTGCCTTACTTGGATAGAAGGAAGTTTCTTAGCTCACCAGTGGGAGTGGGGAGCCTTGAATAGCCTACCTGTCCTTGAGGGAAGTGACCTCAGCACAAGAAGCTGTAGTAATTGGTCATTTTGGACCATTTCTAGCTCTTTTGAAGTTCCCTGGTTAAAATCTGCCTCTGGCATAGACACAGCTCCACGTGGTCCTGTTGAGTCTTCCTGGATACAGAGAACTGAAAAAAGCGACTGCTTTCCTGATTAAGTATCCTGCTGTTTTTTTATTTGTTTTACCTTCTACTGCTTACCTAGAGCAAGCTTTAACTGTTTTCATAGTTATTTACTGCATTTTTATTATCTGCACTTAAAAGTACATTTTAGTCGAAATTAGTCTAATTCAAGTCGAAAAGTGTTTGTTTGCTGTTTAATTTAATTGTTTGGCTGCCCACTAAAGTGTGCTAGCCTGTACCACTGACTTATTGCCTTTTCTGCATTTCTGTGTGTTTCTATTTAAAACAAAAAAACAAAAATATTCCTTGTTTTCCTGCCTCTCCTAAACTAGTTAGACCAGTTTACAGGCCTTGCTGTATCCTGGGCTGTGTTGTAGTTCCTGTGTTGTCCATTGCCTTACTTGGATAGAAGGAAGTTTCTTAGCTCACCAGTGGGAGTGGGGAGCCTTGAATAGCCTACCTGTCCTTGAGGGAAGTGACCTCAGCACAAGAAGCTGTAGTAATTGGTCATTTTGGACCATTTCTAGCTCTTTTGAAGTTCCCTGGTTAAAATCTGCCTCTGGCATTTTTTTTGAAGCCATATTGCTCAGACACAGCTCCACGTGGTCCTGTTGAGTCTTCCTGGCTACAGAGAACTGAAAAAAAGTGACTGCTTTCCTGATTAAGTATCCTGCTGTTTTTTATATTTGTTTTACCTTCTACTGCTTACCTAGAGCAAGCTTTAACTGTTTTCATAGTTATTTACTGCATTTTTATTATCTGCACTTAAAAGTACATTTTAGTCGAAATTAGTCTAATTCAAGTCGAAAAGTGTTTGTTTGCTGTTTAATTTAATTGTTTGGCTGCCCACTAAAGTGTGCTAGCCTGTACCACTGACTTATTGCCTTTTCTGCATTTCTGTGTGTTTCTATTTAAAACAAAAACAAAAAATATTCCTTGTTTTCCTGCCTCTCCTAAACTAGTTAGACCAGTTTACAGGCCTTGCTGTATCCTGGGCTGTGTTGTAGTTCCTGTGTTGTCCATTGCCTTACTTGGATAGAAGGAAGTTTCTTAGCTCACCAGTGGGAGTGGGGAGCCTTGAATAGCCTACCTGTCCTTGAGGGAAGTGACCTCAGCACAAGAAGCTGTAGTAATTGGTCATTTTGGACCATTTCTAGCTCTTTTGAAGTTCCCTGGTTAAAATCTGCCTCTGGCATTTTTTGAAGCCATATTGCTCAGACACAGCTCCACGTGGTCCTGTTGAGTCTTCCTGGCTACAGAGAACTGAAAAAAGCGACTGCTTTCCTGATTAAGTATCCTGCTGTTTTTTTATATTTGTTTTACCTTCTACTGCTTACCTAGAGCAAGCTTTAATTGTTTTCATAGTTATTTACTGCATTTTTTATTATCTACACTTAAAAGTACATTTTAGTCGAAATTAGTCTAATTCAAGTCGAAAAGTGTTTGTTTGCTGTTTAATTTAATTGTTTGGCTGCCCACTAAAGTGTGCTAGCCTGTACTACTGACTTATTGCCTTTTCTGCATTTAGCGTGGAGTTGCCAGTAGAGCACCATCGGGCAGCGCCAGTTAAACAAGGTTAAACTATTTCTGGCTCCGTAAAGTCTGCTCTTCAATTTTTCCCTTAGAACTGCTCTACTTGTAATCTAAACAGTCTATTCTCCATCTGTAAAGCTCAGCACTTGTTCCTAAAGCAATTTTTAGTCAGGTAAAGCACTTCTATATTATACAAAGTACTTCACTAGCTTAAAACCCCCTTGAGTACCCACTTCCCTATAGGTCCTTTCTGACTCAGTTACACAGCAAACTTTTTCATTTCTTCTAGCATGTCAAAGGGTCAGTTGCTAGCGTCCTCTCCTGCTCAGCTGGTGAATCTGGGAATACTGAGGCAATGTTACAATTGCCTCATGTACACAGACAACCCTCTCCTCCTCCCACAAAACACAAATACATGCGAGAGATGCAACTATATAGCCAAACTGGAGGCTGAGCTCTCTCAACTCAGGACTGGCAAACCCAGACAGGAGGAGAAGGTAACCACATACACCATAAACCCAGTCTCACATAGAACTATCACAACTACAAATCAAACACATAAACACACAAAGACATACTCGGAGGCACTGATCAAAAATCTACCAAAACAGCAGAGGCCTCCAAAGCAGACACCCAAACAACTGCCACCTCATGACATAACACAAGCAACACATAGATCACAAAGTCAGTGTGCAAATCAGTCACAGCCCTTAAGGCCAAACACAATGCCAGACAAACTTGTCATAGGTGACTCCATAGTCAGACACACTGACATCCCACTCACCAGACTGAACAAGGAGAGGGTCACAGTAAGCTGCCTGTCAGGCGCTAGAATCCGCCACATAACACAAGCACTCAGATCACTCCACAGCAAGTACAAGTATGACTCAGTCATTGTCCATGCCGGTGTGAATGACCTGAGACGTACCTCCCTGGACTACATAAAAGAGACATAAAGGAGCTCTCAGATTATGTAGCCCAGGCTGGTATGACCCTGACCCTGAGCAGTATCCTACCTTCACCAAGAATGATGCCACAATACAGAGACAAAATGATCAGTTTTAATAATTGGCTTAATTTCTGGTGTCATTCTAAGGGGATCCAATGTCTGTCTGCCTGGAATGACATGCTTGACAAGCCACGCTGCTTCGCAAGGGACGGCTTGCACCTGTCACCCCTGGGTTTCCGGTTATTGGCAAAGGCTCTTGCCACCCCCATAGTGCCTTTTTTAGACAAGGCTCAAATTCTAAACCCACCGCCCTAGAAAACAATAATGGAAAAAAACTAAGGGTAATGCTGCTCAATGCCAGAAGTCTAAATCTCAAGATGCACGCCCTCAAAGCCCTCCTCAGTATGGAGAACATCGATGTCTGTGCTGTGACTGAAACCTGGTTCAAGGCTCCTGAGAGCACCCCGGCACTATCAGGTTTTACCTCATATCATGCGTTCCGGCCCCAAAACCCAGACCGTACCACAAAAGGAGGGGGTGTATCCATATTCTTCAAGGATACCCACACCTCCAGGCTGGTGGCAACTCACAAAGCATCAGAGACCATTCAGGTGCAATTAACCATAGGCAAAACTGCTCTACAGTTTGTAGCATGTTACAGGCCACCCTCTCAAACTCAGGAACCCCACACAGCCTTCCTGAAGACACTGGAGAGTATAAATGTCTCTCCAAACACCATCATATTGGGTGACTTCAACTACCCAAACATAGACTGGGAACATTACTCAAGCCCCAATACCCTAGCCCAAAGGTTCCTGGAGTTCATAAACTCAAATGCTATGGAACAACTTGTCACCATTCCCACAAGAGGTGAAAATATACTAGACCTGATCATCACAAACATGGGGACAAAATGCTCCACACCGAAGTATATCCCTCATTGGTGAGATCAGACCATAAACTAATCTCACTGGAGATCCACATCCCCCACCCCCAACAAAAAAGACCACAGTGAAGAACTTCTCAAAAGCCAACTTTACACTTCTTAAGACTGGTGTGGTATCCTTCAAGGCCCCTGAGCCATTGGAAACCACAACCCACGCTGCTGAATCCCTTACAAATGCTTTCTACAAGCACCTCCAGGATTGGATGGATCAAGCAATCCCAAATAAAATCAAGACCCTTTCCACCAAAGGCAAGCGCCCAATCTGGTGGACCCCAGCCATAAACAAACTTTACAACAAGAGGAGAAAGCTACTACAAGATAGAGCAAAATCCCTAAAAGGGAAGACATCTCTGATCAATACTAGTAAAAAACTATGATCACTCATAAAATCATCCAAGGCCAACTTTGAGAGAAAAATCGCCAAGGACTCAAAAGACAATCATAAGGCCTTCTTTAGCTATGTTAGAAATCTGGGTGGAAACTCCCAGATATGCTCAGAATTAGTCCAAAATGATACAAAAATCACTGAACCCACAGACATTGCAAACATACTGGTAGACAGGTTCAGTGAAAATTTCTCCCCTCCCCCCCCCCCCAAAAGAGAAAAATCTATCCCAGCAGAGTGTAGCCTCCCAATCATCTCAAATGCCCAGGTGAGGGCTGCTCTCTAAAGCTAAAAACACAGCATCAATGGGACCGGATGGTGTCCCCGGCTGTGTGCTACATGAACTCAATGAGGAACTAAACCCACACATAAGGCTGCTGTTTAATCTTAGCCTTACCACAGGATACGTACCCAAAGAGTGGCATACGGCAACTGTGGTCCCACTCCACAAAGGCGGTGCTTCTACGGACCCTGGTAATTACCACCCCATAAGCTTAACAAGCCTGGTCTGCAAAGCTATGGAGAGGATCATAATGGAACTCATAAATAAAGACATAGGAGACCTACAGACATTGGATCCTACCCAATTCGGCTTTGTCAAGGGCAGATCATGCCTCTTGAACTTGGTCGACTTTTTTGAAACAGTCACCAAGGCCATTGATGAGGGTAAGGCAGTTCACACAGCCTACCTTGACCTTGCAAAAGCTTTCGACACAATACCCCACTCGGGTATCATAGAAAAGCTCACCAGCTTAAATGTAAACCCATATGTCACAAGATGGGTTGCAAACTGGCTCAAGGACAGAACCCACAGGGTTAGAGTTGCTGGTGCCATGTCAGACTCAAGCCGGTCTGGCGGTGTCCCACAGGGCTCGGTCCTGGGCCCCCTCTTGTTCGGCATCTACTTTTCAGAAGTGCAGGCAAACATAGGAGGATTGTGGCTGACAAAGTTTGCAGATGACTGCAAACTGGCGCCATAGTTGAAAATCCATCAGACACAGATATCCTTCAGAGAGGTCTCATAGAAACAGATAACTGGTGCCAGAGCCATGGCCTTAAGCTAAATGCCAAAAAATGTATAGTCATACCCTTTGGTAAAAACAAGGTAACCCCAAGTTACCACATAGGTGGCAATCCATTAAGCACAGAAGAGGTTATCAGGGACCTGGGGACCCAAGTTGACAGTAACCTTTCTTTTGACACTCACATTGCCAAAGTGGTTAGGAAGACCTTCTACATTGCCCACCTGATTATGAAGGGATTCACATCCAGATCAAGGGAGGTCATTGTTCCCCTGTACTCTTCACTTATCAGACCAATGATTGAGTACAATGCCCCATTCGGAATGTATCTTACCCGACACCTGCAGCAATTGGAAAGACCCCAAAAGTTCCTCACCAAAAAGATAAAGGGGCTCAAAAATATGCCATATGCTGCCAGACTGAAGAAACTCCAGCTCTATTCAGTCTCATACCATCTGCTCAGAGGTGACCTGTGCCTGACATACAAGGCCATGTCCAACCCGGAATTAATGGACATGCTCCACCTCAAAAAATCCAAATCCACCAGAGCCACAAGAGCAAGAGACTTAAACTTCAACACGGATATAAATAAGACGTGCTGGAGTGACAGATTCATCACCCAGAGACTCCCTATGCTGTGGAACAGAATCCCGGTCCATGTGAGACAGACCACCTCGCTGGCTCTGTTCAAGAGGAATCTTGACCAGTGGATGGGAGATCGTAGGTTTACACCGGGGATCATCTCTGTATCACTGCTGGACAGAGGCACGGCAAACTAATGGGTATAGTATTCTTCAACCTAAGGGGTGGTGAAAGCCACACAACTCTGGCTAGGCTTATAAATGCCCTAGGGCAGATAGCCTAGTATGAACCTATGAACCTATAAGATTGACAGAATTGTTCAATAACCATTGTGGAATGATGATTCCGCAGGATCAGACCAATGATAGTCCGTATGAACAGCAATTGAAAAATGCTTTTCTTAAGGGTTGCAGGGCTCCAATAAGTAGCTTTATAACTAAGCATATGGTAGATCATAGAACATGTAGACTGCAACCTTTGTTTGAATATGCATGACATGCTGAGCGACATTTCAATTTAAAAAAGAAAAAGAAAGTACAAGTGTTAGCAGTAGGGGATGATGGTGGTATATTCTTGGTACAGGGCCAAAGGGGGCAAGGGCGCCGTGGTGGCGTAAAAAAAGTGGGGGCCCGAAATGGGGCACGTTAAATAAACCTGGTGGACATTCGGAGGAATATGAGGGGAGGTTAAAATGTGGAGAATGTTTTAAGTGCGGTAGACGTGGGCACTTCGCTGCTGACTGTGAAGAGTGGCAACACCCCCCACAGCTTACGAACAAGGGCTCCGCATGACTATATGATAGTAAAGGAAGGCACCAAATTCATTATTGTGATTATTGTAGAGAAGAAGAAAGCAAGAATGATTGTGATGATGATGAGGCAGACACTCTCTGTGATGAATGTCAGAACACTCAGAAGGAAGGGCAGGATTGTGACTGTGAAGTCATAAACCTGGCAAATTTGGGTATTGTTATGCATCTAGATCAAAAACCCATGATAGAGTTTTTGGTTGAGGGACAGAAAGTGGAGTTTTTATGTGATTCAGGTGCATCGCATACACTTTTGGGTCCAGCAGTTCTGCCTCAGAACTGCGAGACGGACGAGTTTGTCCTTGTGAAAGCGGAAAATGGGAAAATCTATAAGGAACCACTGTCTCATCCTCTATTGTTCACAGATCCGCAAACAAACCAAACTGTTAGGTGTAGGGTAATTATATCGAAAGTTTGTCCAGTTAATTTGCTGGGAAGAGATTTGATGCATTCATTTGGAATAGCGGCAATTCCCACACCTAAAGGCGTTGAGGCGAAAAGGTTAGCGGATGGCTTGATGGTACAGGGAGTACAAGACTTGTTTTACTGGTATAGCTAGGACTTGATTTCAAACGGGCCGGGGAGGGTTGATACAGATTAGATCAACCTAGCTTTAAGTAAATCTAGGAGCGGGTCACTGCAGGTTGCGGCGCACTTACATTGTACAATGTTCTACAGAAAGGCTCCTGGTCCAGATAAAGAATTTGAAAAAGAATTCTTTAAGCACAAACGTGCAAGGATAATTTTGAATGATATGTTTTGGGATATGCAAGGTAATACAGTAGTGACCTGTACTTTGACTAAGGAAATGAGTTCTTTATATCGCTCAGGTTATAGCCCACATATTTCAATTACTAAAGCGGTGGGGACACATTGGGTAGATTTGGCGAAAAAGGTAACAAATTGGGACACAATGTCCGAAAGTCAGTTGAAAGATCAACAGATCCAGGTACAAAGATTAAATTGGGTGACTTGGGCACAACCAAGTGTGCACCTCAGGGATGACAAAACAGAAATGGCATGACAAATCCTCCTAACTCAAGAGGAAGATAAGTACCTTACCTGTAGATTTATGGTCAAAAGGTAAAGGGGATGTAGGACTGATGAAAACAGCAGGTGAAGTTTGTATAACTCCAAAGTCAGGTTTTAGACCTCGTAAGCACCAATACCAGCTAAGTAAACAAGCAGAGGAAGGAATTAATCCAGTCATTGAGCAGCTAAAACAGGTAGGAATTCTTGTTGAATGCCCAGATTCACCCTGCAATACTCCGTTGTTTCCTGTAAAGAAACCAGATGCGTCATGGAGGTTGGTTCAGGATTTACAAGCAGTTAATTCAGCTGTGATCCCAAGAGCACCGCTGGTCCCTGACCCCTATACATTACTTAATGATTTACTACCTCAGCACAGATATTTTTCTGTCATAGATATAAGCAATGCTTTTTTCTCCATACCACTACATAAGGAGAGTAGATTTTGATTTGCATTCACTTATCAAGGTAAAAGATACACCTACACCAGATTGTGAGAGTCCGACAATATTCGCACAAGAAATGGCTACGAATTTAGCTCAGTTTATTCCCCCAAAGGGAAGCTAGGTTCTGTCATATGTAGATGATATTTTGTTGGCCTCACCCATGCAGGAAAGTTGTAGAAAGGATACCCTTGCCCTTCTTAGTTTTTTAGCTGAGCAAGGACATAAGGTAAATAAAGAGAAGTTACAATTGTGGAAAGCACAAGTAAAGTACTTGGGTTATTTAATTTTGCAGGCAGGTAGACAATTGGAGAACAAAAGAAAACAAGCAATTCTTGAGGCACTTATGCCCACAACTAAGTGGGAGATGATGTCCTTTTTAGGTGTGACTAATTTTTGTGGAAGTTGGATCCCTAACTATGCTGAGGAAGTAGGGCCATTGACCGCACTAATCTATGACACTCCCATGGCAGCTAAAAATGATATACAGTGGACAAATAAGGCAATACAGGCATTTAATAGAATTAAGCAATTGATAGCAGGATCCACTGTTTTGGGTTTTCCAAACTATTCTAAGCCGTTTGTTCAAATGGTTGATTGTAAGGGAGGATATATGACTTTGGTTGTGGTGCAAGTACATGGGGATAAACAGAGACTGATAGCTTTCTACTCCTCCAGATTAGATCCTGTTGCAAGGGCATTGCCGCATTGTGTTCAAGCTGTAGTGGCAGCTGCCATGGCAGTACAAGCCTCAGCATCATTAGTTTTGTTTCACTCATTACAATTGCGGGTTCCACATTCAGTAGCTACTATACTTTTGCAAGATAAGAACCTTTTTATCTCCTAGTCGACATTTGTCATGTATGACAATGCTGCTGACACAGCCTCATATGACCATAGAAAGATGTACTACTCTTAATCCAGCGACACTTTTGCTGACTCCAGAAGAAGGTACTCCACACGTTTGTTTAGAGAGCATTCGTGACAAAGTGCTTCCCTGACCAGATTTAACGGATATTCCGTTGGTAGATTCTGATCTTGTTTTGTTTGTAGATGGATCAGCAAAGAAGGACACTGCAGGAAAAACACTAGTAGGGTATGCTGTCACCACAGAAACTGAAGTTTTGGAGGCAAAAAGATTGTCAAACATTTATTCTGCTCAAGCAGCTGAGTTGGTGGCTTTGACTCGAGCTTGTACCTTAGGGGAGGGTAAGAAAGTGACAATTTACACAGATAGTCAATATGCTTTCTCCACTATACATGTTTTTGCTCAACTATGGAAGAATAGGGGAATGGTTACTGTGACAGGCAAACCAATAAATCACAGAGATTTAATTTTACAGTTGTTAGATGCAGTGCAACTACCACTTCAGATAGCGATATGTAAATGTTCCGCACATACCAACAGAAAAGATTTTATCTCCAGGGGAAATGCCCTTGCTGATATGGCTGCAAAAAAGGCAGCTCAAGAAAATGATTTGCTTTTACATGACAATGATTTAGAGCCTGGACACCTCTTAGACTTAGAGACACTAAAAGTAATGCAAACAGTGACAACACAGAAGGAAAAATGTTGTTGGGTAAAATATGGTATCACTCAACAGGATGGATTGTATAGGGCATCAGATGGCAAAATGGTATTACCTTCAAACCTTTTTAGGTATGCGGCATTGGTTAGCCATGGACCTGCCCATGTAGGAGTACAGATGATGATTCAAATAGTGTCTAAGGTGTTTTGGTGTAAGGGGTTTTCAACTTATGCAAAGCAATTCTGTTTATCTTGTTTATTATGTGCAAAGTATCATGCTCAGGGGGGAGTTAAAAAGTCTCAGCAGGCATTCCCCACCCCTCCATATCCATTCCACACACTCTGCATGGACTTTATTGAATTGACACCCTCAGAAGGAAAAAGGTTCTGTTTAGTCATTATTGATGCTTTTTCTAAATGGGTAGAAGCTTTTCCAGTAAAGCACCCGAATGCACAAACAGTAGCAAAGCTTTTGACTACAGAAATAATTCCCCAGTTTAGTTTACCAAGACACATTTACAGTGATAATGGGTCTCATTTTGTTAACCAGATTGTTCAGAAGTTGGGTCAAGTTTTTCAAATTGATCTTAAATATCATTGTGCTTACCATCCCCAATCAGCTGGACTGGTGGAAAGACACAATGGTGTCTTGAAGAGTAAGCTCCGCAAACTGATGGCAGAAACACATAGATCATGGACTGTGTGCCTTCCTTTGGCACTCCTGTATATGCAAATCCCACCTTCCTACAAAGGACTTACACCATTTGAACTTTTGTTTGGGAGACCATATTACTTCCCGCAGTGGCAAGGATTGTTGCCAGCGGAATGTGAGGGGGGTGAGGATCTAGCGGATTATATGAAGAAGCTGCTAAATGTCAAATCTCTTGTAACCAATGACTCCTTTGCAGATTCCAGAAATGAAACCTTGTTAAGCGTGGCACTCGGGGACTGGGTGTGGATCCGAATTGTGAAGAGAAAGAATTGGTCATCACCCAGGTGGGAAGGCCCATACCAAGTACTTATTTCGACACCTAATTCTGTGAAGATCACTGAGAGGACTTCATGGATTCATATCACCCACTGTAAAAAACTCAAGACTCTTCCTTCTGCCATTGATATTGGTCAAACTCCACCGGACCTCTGAGCACAAAGTCTGGCTACAAAGGGGGATTAGCCCAATGGGGTTAGTTCATCTCAAACCCAGTGAAGAAACCAACAGCGTGAGGTAGTCCTTAGGGAGGATGGCCATGTTCAACTGGTACTTGAACTGTCACATGATGATGATTTTGGTGGCAAAAGTAAATATGTCCATACAAAAAGGAACAGTTGCAAGAGAAAAAGGAATGGTGATGCTGCAAGTGCAAACAGGTGTTACTACTGTGTTTAAGGTGAAACTTTGTGAAGGAATTTTGGATTGTTCTAAATGGAACAATAATAATTTCTTGAGTCATGCAAAATACTTTTGCAATAGAGACTGTACATCCTGGTCAAATGTTTGGTGGTCAACAGATGTGAATGGATGGGAAACAAGTGGTGCAGTGATACCAGAGAAAGATAAAAGCAGGCAACAAAGAATAAAAATTGTGCATTTCCAAGGTACCGGAGCAGTTACTATAACCATTGTGTCACCACAAGAAAGTGATTCAGGAGTTTATGGAATCGGAGTGTCCCTTCCAACTAGAACTGATCCTTTGGGGACCCTCCAACTTAAAGTACAAAGCCTTAAGAATGTGACAAGTAAAGCAGATTTTGCCTTCACAGAAGAAGAACAATTGTTACTCGAGACGGGATTCATACACCATAATGAATGGTTATCTTGGGTTAGATATAGTACCCGAGAAGCACATCGTGAAAACTGTATTTCTTGTGCTGAAGGTAAACAGCAACTAGCGACAGTCCCATTGATGCAAGATGAAGGTAATCTAATGTGTCTGTTGAAATTATTCTTCAACAAAACTGAAGATAAATGCAAAAATGAAACTCAGCGTTTTCCAGTCATAAGCAAAGTTGAGAAACTGCCTGCAGTGATTTCCTATCTAGGTTCATATATGTGCATTTCCAGAGATGGCACAGGGAAGAATTATGGCAATATGGGACAGAACTATTGCAATGTTACTGTGAATGGCAATGAGAATCCATTTCTGGAGAACCAAACTCATAGTTTAGCAGACGTATGGTGGTTATGTGGAGACAACTCAGATCCAGGCTTACAATTCCCTGGAAGGGAACTTGTGCACTTGTAAAGTTAATTCTGCCATTCTACATTTTCCCAGTTCCAGCAAGCAATTTCGTAAGAGAACTTGAAATAAAGCCGACGTGGTTGAGTAGGAGAAAAAGAGAGGCACCAAAGCAATCCTTCGATAATGGTGTCTACATCGATAGCATTGGCGTACCAAGAGGCGTACCTGATGAATACAAAGCAATAAACCAAATAGCAGCTGGTTTTACATCCATCTTTGTCTGGATTCAACCTAATAAGAATGTGGACTGGATCAACTACATTTACTATAACCAGCAGCGTTTTGTGAACTGTACCAAAGATGCATTGAAAGGAATTGCTGAACAACTGTAGGCCACTTTGCAGGTGGCATGGCAGAATCGAATTGCGTTGGATATGCTCCTGGCCAAAGAAGGAGGAGTTTGCAGGATGTTTGGGACTTTCTGTTGTATGTATATTCCAAACAACACTGCGCCTGATGGAAGTATCACTCGAGCTTTGAAAGGTTTGGAAATGTTATCCGAAGAATTGGCAGAGAACTCTGGGGTAAGTAATCCCTTTACAGACTTTCTACAAGCATGGTTTGGAAAATGGAGTCATCTCATCAGCAGTTTCCTGGTGTCCGTTGGAGTCGCTGTGGCTATCGTGGTGGTATGTGGTTGTTGTTGTATACCCTGTATCAGAGGTCTTCTACAAAGACTGGTTGATACTGCTGTTACGAAGACGATGTACCAGCAATTGCAACAGACTGGTGAAAGTGAATACATTGAAATGTGACTTTTTGCAAAAGTTTTTGAAGTTTAAAAATTTGTCTTGCCAATGAAGTAATGTATGCAAAGAAAAACTTAGTTTTTACCATATATTGCTGAAATAAAAAGACAAATAAAAGTGTTTTCAGGGGGGAAATGTTAAGAGAAAAAGTTTTAAAACATACTGTTATTTGTCTTTTTCCTCTTCTTGCAAAGTGAACATGTTATTTGTTGGGATATGCCTATCAAAGATGGGCCTCATCTGTGAACAAAATGCAGCATTGTTTATGAACCTGAATAATAACTGTTTTCTGCATTTCAGAATAAAGAGATTTGGTTATAGCTCAGTGAAGCCTGGGATAAGGACGCACGGCCGAGTAAGAGTTAATATACTGAAGCAGGCTGTGTGTCCTGGAAAATTTGAGCTACCATTGTTGAACTGAACATTCTGTACTTCTTGAACATTCTGTACTAACTGTTGGTTTGAGGTGATTTGTGATAAACATGTTTATCCTATATGTTTTTCATATCCAGCTGTCAATGGTCAGAAATGTAACAAAAAGTTGTTTTGCTTGCAGTATAAAAGTTGATGTCAGTAAACAAGTTGACCAGAGGAGATCATCTTGGCCAACATGCTGTGTAATCTGGTTAGCTGCTAATAAAGAAGTTTTTCATCACATGAGGCAGATGCGACTCATTTGAATGTTTTCTTCTGACAGATGTGGATGCACATTCCCCACCCAAAGGAAGAGTTAGGCATAATTAGAAAATACCAGCAGTCTGGGTGTAAGAAGACTTCCTTGCAGCCCCTTGGTGCTACAGTAAGGGAATAACAATGGTAAGGGAATGATAAAATATTAGGTTGGCTTAAGGCTGCAGGGGAGGGCTGACTATAATAGCATCTCTCTGCTGTGGGTACTTAGGCTACTTTTCAGGATGCACATTCAGAGGGGTGGATGTGCCACTTTGTGAGCAAAGGGCTGTAAAGAAGATTGATGATAAACAGAAGGTCAGGGTACAAATAACATTCCTGCCTGCTTGGATGATGGTTTCCTCTAATTGACTTTCACCCTGAGGCAGTGACCACATTGTCAAGGGAATGGATGAACTCAAGGCCCATTGGAGGAAGGCCAGTGGTCAGCATGTGGGTAGGTAAAAAGTGCCTAGAAAAAGTACACTAGAACTGTCCTTCTTCCTTTCTGCAACTATCCTTTAGTGCAAAAGACTACAAACTTCTAATATAAATACTGATGAAAAAAGTCACTTAATGATCATGTCCAAATCTACTATTGTACAAATTGTGTAACTAGTTATACCACAACCACCTACCTCATCTGACAGTGTAACCATTGGTTCATGCATTCATGCTAGGCTAAGTGCTTTTGGGGATCATTTTAAGCCAAGTCTATTATCCCATGTGAGAAACAAACTTCACACCATGTGTCTGTAAGGTAAACCCCCCTCTCCCCCCCTAAAGGAGAGATAACTATCCCAGCGGAGTATAGCCTCCCAGACATCTCAAATGTGCAGGTGAAAGCTGCTCTCTCTAAAGCTAAAAACACAGCATCAATGGGACTGGATGGTGTCCCCAGCTGTGTGCTACACGAG
Source organism: Protopterus annectens (assembly GCF_019279795.1). Taxonomy (NCBI): domain Eukaryota; kingdom Metazoa; phylum Chordata; order Ceratodontiformes; family Protopteridae; genus Protopterus; species Protopterus annectens. The sequence goes on from NC_056726.1 coordinate 710,205,817, forward strand.
CTAAATGAGGAATTAAACCCGCACATAAGGCAGCTGTTTAATCTCAGCCTTACCACAGGATACGTGCCCAAGGAGTGGTGTACGGCAACTGTGGTCCCACTCCACAAAGGCGGTGCCTCTACGGACCCTGATAATTACCACCCCATAAGCTTAACAAGTCTAGTCTGCAAAGCTATGGACAGGATCATAATGGAGCTCATAAACAAAGATATAGGGGACTTGCAGACATTGGACCTGACCCAGTTTGGCTTCGTCAAGGGCAGATCATGCCTTTTGAACTTGGTTGACTTCTTCAAAACAGTCACCAAGGCCATTGATGAGGGAAAGGCAGTCCATACAGCCTACCTTGACCTTGCAAAGGCTTTCGACACAATACCCCACTCGGGTATTGTAGAAAACTTACCAGCTTAAATGTAAACCCATATGTCACAAGATGGGTTGCAAACTGGCTTAAGGACAGAACCCACAGGGTTAGAGTTGCTGGCGCTATGTCAGACTCCAAGCCGGTCACAAGTGGTGTCCCACAGGGCTCGGTCCTTGGCCCCCTATTGTTCGACATCTACTTCTCAGAAGTACAGGCCAACATGGAAGGACTTTGGCTGACAAAGTTTGCAGACGACTGCAAACTGGGCCATAGTGGAAAGTGCATCGGACACGGATATCCTTCAGAAGGGACTCACAGAAACAGATAGCTGGTGCCAGAGCCATGGCCTGAAGTTAAACGCCAAAAAATGTATAGTCATACCCTTCGGGAAAAACAAGGTAACCCCAAGCTACCATATAGGTGGCAATCCACTAAGCACAGAAGAGGTTATCAGGGACCTGGGGACCCAGGTTGACAGTGGCCTTTCTTTTGACACTCACGTTGCTAAAGTGGTTAGAAAGACCTTCTACATTGTCCACCTGATCATGAAGGGATTCACATCCAGATCTAGTGAGGTCTTTGTTCCCCTGTACTCTTCACTTATCAGACCAATGATCGAGTACAATGCCCCATTCGGGATGTATCTCACCCGACTTCTGCAGCAATTGGAGAGACCCCAAAAGTTCCTCACCAAAAGGATAAAGGGACTCCAAAATCTGTCATATGCTGCCAGATTGAAGAAACTCCAGCTCTATTCAGTCGCATACCGTCTGCTCAGAGGTGACATGTGCCTGACATACAAGGCCATGTCCAACCCGGAATTAATGGACATGCTCCACCTCAAAAAATCCAAATCCACCAAAACCAGTAGAGCAAGTGACTTAAACCTTAGCACTGATATAAATAGGACGCGCTGGAGGGATAGGTTTATCACTCAGAGACTCCCTATGCTGTGGAATAAAATCCCGGTCCATGTGAGGCAGAGCACCTCGCTGGCTCTGTTCAAGAGAAATCTTGACCTGTGGATGGGAGATCGTAGGTTTACCCCGGGAATCATCTCTGTGTCACTGCTGGACAGAGGCACAACAAACTAATGGGCACAGTATTTTTTCATATAAGGGGTGGCGTAAGCCACAAAATCTTGGGCTAGGCTTATAAATGCCTTAGGGCAGATAGCCTAGTATAAACCTATGAAACATCTTAACCACTATGCCACCCTCCCAACCTTGAGTTATGTGTGGTTGCTGCAGTACAGGAATATGAATTGAAAGAAACCTTAGAGACAAAAGAGCACAATACTTGCACTGAGTGAAGACAAGCAGGAAAAAGAGAAGTTAATTGGCTTAATGACTAATGTGCCTACCTCCTAGACATAAGATACAGAGTTCAATCCTCACCTTTGGGAATGCATGCCTAGGCTTATGAAAGCCCTGGTGGTCATTAGCCTAGTATACATCAATGAACACAATTAGCTTAAGATTTAAAATATATGTGCAATTATTTTTGGATTTAACTCTCAGCTGCAAACTAAAATCTTATTTTTATTCAGTTCAGGTGTGTGTGTGTGTGTGTGTGTGTGTGTGTGTGTGTGTGTGTGTGTGTGTGTGTGTGTTAACGTTCCTGGGGTTTGTCTTAAATGGCAAGATGGAAAGGATGGTTTTCATGCCAACATTAGCCTACATAAAAAGTATTGTTAATGGCTTAACTGGTTTGATGATGTCAGGAAATAATGCATCTCTGAGTGAAGACCAAAAGCTTGAAACTTCCTCATTGCTTTTAAAAATCAATCACAAGTGATATGCCTTTACTATTCATTCATCTTGATAATTCTTTGCATGTCTGTCCTGCAAAAGAAACTGTGCAATGTAATGTTTCTTACCTCTGTTATGGCTGCCCAGTTTATAGGTGTGTATATGAGATGGCTGAAATAAATAAATTAAAACAGAAAGAAAGAAGGAAATGTTCAACATTACCTAACCTGACTATAACTAGGTATACACAATGCAAGTTATTGGTAAACAAATTCATTTTCAGGGTGGCAGCATTTTGCCAGCACAAGGGCATTTCATTTCCTGGCAGCTTCAAATGCACAAATTAAATTAAAAGAGCACAAGTGAGCTCCAAAGTAGGTAACTCTATAGAGTACTGTGTGCTTGTTATATTTCTAGCTATGATTGTATTATAATTATGTTAGTATATGTCCACCACCTTTGCTTCCATGTTTAGGGTATATACTGCAAACAAAAGTCTGTTACACTACTCCCTGGTGGATGTGGGGTAACGGCAGTACCAAACTGTAACCTTCTTAGTTGTTAATATAGTTCCCAAAATCCTGGCTGCATCACTGTGTCATACACAGCAGCATCCTTTAATGGGCAATGGCCTGTTACATTTGGAACAATATTGTTGACTAGAACAGTTTGCTAAAAGTGTTCCTTTTGTCTAAAGATATACTGTCCTAGAGCTGGTATATGGTATGTGAGGGGCAGAGTAGCAGTGCAGTTCCCTCTAAAAGAAAAAAACTGGAATATACAGCTGTGAAGGGGAGGAAATTCAATGAGTTGCCCTATTCAATGAACTCTTAAAGATTAACTTGCTGCCTATTTTTGTATAGCACTCTTGTAAATTATGTATTAGTATATCTGTGTCTTCTTGGAATTACTGCTTGGTAATGTCAGCATAAAATAAATGTTCTGCATTGCTTTCAAAGTACACTCATGGAAGGAACAAGCTGTACCTTTGATTTCATTGTACAAATTCTGCAATACAGCTGGTATGTCCTGCATCTGGTGTACATTTATCAGTGAAGCATTCATGTCTTCATAAGTGCACGTGTAACTGAATGTTTTGAGTGAATGTTAATTGTGAAAAATGAAATGTGTATTCTGCATGAAAAAGTTAGTTTGGGATGTTTCCTTTTATATTAACGTGTGTGTATCTATGTCACTATTTTAGTTGTGATTTAATAAAAATGTTTTTTAAAAAAAACTTCAGTTTTCATGGCCGTATTAGGTGTACTACGATTGCTTTCTTTTGTGGTTTGTTTTGTTGTATAACACAACTACTGAGTATAATTATCTGTAACTGTGTAATACAGTATAAAAAATAACTGTCAATATGTATAAGTAGATCAGTAATTGGCAGATAAGTTGCATCCTGCACTTCTGGAGTTTGAGTCCTCCAACATCCACTTATGCATTGTGCCATTCTGTGCAAATCACCTCACAGAATTAAAGCTCTTGAGTCACATGTGAAACCAGTTTTTCGTGTATTTCCCAGTTATGAAAGAAGCTGAAATATAACTTTGCTCACTGCCTTTGTGCATGTGCAAGGGAGCCTGGGTAGCAGATTAAATTAAGCAAGTAAGCTAAACATATTAAGAGAAGTGAAAATTGTTCAATGCATTATATCATAAGCAGAATGATCTAAAAAAACACTTCTACACACGTTAAATTTGTATAAGGGTACTGAACTTCCATCTTTAATGAAGATTGGATGGGAGAAAGGAAATTCACCCCGGGGATCACATCAGTCACCCTGCTAGACAGACGTCCAGGGAAGTAAATAGTGTGGGAAGAAATAGCCAGGGAATTGTTATGGCTTGTATAGGCCCTAGGGCTGAGAGCCTAGTACCAACCTATGAATCTATGAACCTAAGAGGGGTCTTGACCTTTGACTCATTATGACCTGTGGCTATCACTCCCTCCTCTAGAGGTCCAAAAAAATTTAATAAACTTGACTTTCATGTCTCAGTTACAGATAGGGAGCTTTTATGCTTTGCTGCATGCATAGCCAGAGATGAAACTAACCCATTAACTTATTTTTACCGTATGTGCGTGACCAAATGTACCATACTTAGTAAACTAAACTAGCCATGATTTCATACAGAGTGTTAAAACTCAAAATGTTCTCTAACATAACCACATTAAATGACAGAGTAGATGGCCCTTTCCAATAAAAAGGAAAATCCAGAGACATGCAGATTTCCATAGCTTCACTAACTGCCTAGACCTTGTATAATGCATAACATCAGCTATAAAAAAGAATTTACAGATTTTGCTGACCTTCATTATCCTTTATACTTCCTCAATTGTCTCCGGTTACTTTCCATCTAATAATACACTATTTCCTTCTGTGTTAAATATATGTGATAAGTTACAATCAAATAAAATGTTATTATATGAAAGGCTGAGTCAGATAACTTGCAGATTGGTTTTCCAAACACACTTGCCAGCATTAAGTGAAGTGTGTCTTGGTTAAGGTGGGAGGACAGAATATGACTAGATTGACTGTAACCTGTACATACGTTTGGAGGAGTAGAGGAATTATATATTTATTTGTTTATTTTTCGGTTGTTTACATATATCCATAACTTTTGATTGGCTTTCTTTGAGTATTGCTAGCAGAACAGTGTTAATAATGGACAGAAGCAGTCAGTAAATCATCCCCTATATAAATCAAATTTGTTGGTCACATTTGGGTTACATGGCTAGGTTTATAAGGCCTTAGTGGCTGTTAGCCTAGTATACACCTATGAACCAATGAACATTCAGCATTAGGAACTACTGACAGAGTGAAGTTAGTACTCGCTATGGCATGATGTTGACATCTGATAGCCTGTATATATACTTGCTCCTTCCACAGTGTGAGTCAAATCCTAGTATAACATATTATCTGCAGACTTTTCACCTTCCTCATCATTGATATTGTATGCTACCAATATGGTTCACCTAAACCTAGCTCCAGTGGCTATTAATTTGGTAAGCATAAATCAGGGTTCAGCCTTCTTCTGTTTCACTGATATCAGCCGTACTGAATTAATAAATTATATCTTGTTGTTGTCGTCATTGACTTTTGTTATTTCTTTGTTAATCACATAGGCAGGCTGATCTCATTTTGTGTTTTTATTTGTTAACCAGATAGTTGTGCTGGTGTAGAGACCCTATTCACTCATAACCCGGGCTCATAGGACAGCAACATAACAAAATAACAGCATGGCAGACCTCTCTACTGCCCTATTTTGGAAGAACATTCCTATTTTCAGGCCTGATTTACCTCTGCACAGGATGTCCCTATTTTTGGAGATATTGTTGCGCATCTTATGTATTCAAATGAGACACTGACGCATGGAATGGATTCAAATCGTTTATTGTACATAAACACATCAGGAGCGACTTGTACATACACTTTGAACTTCATATGCTTACTGACTGACTCATTACTTCTAACACACTCACATATGCATCTCCATTCAAGCTTGCACTCACATTGACTGACTATACAAAATGGCACTGATCTCAGACATGCTTTCTGACTACAGTGGCTGACTACGTACAATATACATACTGAGATACATCCTCTCTGTTTAATTTTGTCTGACATGCAAAACAGGAGAACAGACATTTTGAGAGCTAAACGTTCTCTGAGCAGGCGAACCAAGCAAGTTGTCTAAAGAAATGTTTCTGAGATTGAATAAGTTAAGGAAAACATTAGTACCATCTGTCTTGGATTTCTCCACAAACATTTTGCACATTGAACTGAATGTTCAGCTAACCCATTGGATAGTGGATATTCAGGACTACTGGTGATATGGACAAAGTCCCAAGACTCAGCAAATTTCTTAAACTGCTGACTTGTAAACTGTGCACCATTGTCAGACATGGCTTTGTGCAAACTACCATGGACAGAAAAATGTCTCTTCAATTTTGTAATGACTATCCTGGATGTCAAGTTAGGAAGTAGATCAATTTCAAACAAATTTGAGTAAGAGTCTACTAACACTAAGTAAAGTTGAGCATTCCATTTGATAGCAACCATCAACCATGGTAATTCAGGAATTTGGTGTAGCTGAAGTGGTTGTTTTGTTGATGTGGTTTGGTGCTGTTGCAAATTGAATATCCTAGAGTTTCCTTCTCTATATCTCTTGACAAAGAAGCCCAAAATGCAATGCCTCTTGCCCTTCTTTTGGTTTAATCAGTACCTGAGTGACCACAATGCAAAATTTTGATATATTCCTGTTGTAATGCTTTAGGAATTACCACTTTTGAACCTTTGATTCCATATTTCATCATGATGAGCATGTCTCTGTCAGGAAAATATTGTTGAATGTCAAGTGGTAAACTGGTTTGTCTTATTGGCCATCCTTGACTGATAACATGTTTTAGCTTCTGGAAAACTGGGTCTGAAGCTGTGTGATTTCTTAGTTCATCAAGCCTTAATGACAAAAAATGTCTAACTTCCATGACTTCAAAGTCTGCTGTTTCATTTTCATGCTACTCTGTCATTTGTCTGGGTGTGCATGACAAAGCAACAGCAAGGTACAAGTGTTTGCCCTTTTTGCAAACAATATTGAAATTATACTTTTGCAATTTTAACATAATGTGTTGCAATCATGCTGGAGCTGTATGTATTGGCTTTTTTAAAATTGTCACTAGTAGCTGGTGATCAGTCACTATTTGGACAGGTCTGCCATAAATATAATCATTGAACTCTGAACATGCAAACACTATTGCCAAAAGTTCTTTTTCTATTTGTGCATAATGCATCTCTGTTTGAGTTAAAGTTCTTGATGCATAGGCTACTGGTATGCCTTCTTGAAGACATGCTGCACCAAGGCCACACTTTGAAGCATCACAAGAAAGAGTTACAGGTTTGTGAACATCATATCTCAATGTGGGTGGACTGGTAATTTTCTTCTTTGGAATATTAAATGCTCTTTTGCATGTCCACTCAAGTAATGGGGCTGAAATCTCACCAAGTCTGAGATGAACTTTCCTAAATAGCTGACCATACCTGGAAAACTTTGTAAATATGTGACATTCTCTGGAACTGGCATCCCAAGAATTGCTGCTTGCTTAGATGGATCTGGTTTTAAGCCAGAACTGGTAAAGAAATGTCCCACTTAAGTAACTTCTTTCAGTTTGAATTTATATTTCTGAGGATTCAGTTTAAGATTTACTTCACGTGCTTGGTCTAGAACTTTTCTGAGATTTCTATCATGTTCGTCTTCACCATTGCCTCCAGCAATAATGTCATCTACTATAACAACACATGGATAACCAGAAAAAAATTAGTTCCACGGCACGCTGAAAGCCTTCACGGGCAGAACTGATTCCAAATGGCATTCTTAAAAATCTATATCTACCAAATGGTGTACTGAATGTAGTTAACAATGAGGATGTGCAATCCAACAAAATTTGCCAAAAAGAACTTTTTGCATCTAAGACTGAAAAAACTGGAGTTTGGCATGAAAACAGCTACCTTTTATACTGTACACATCGGATGCTGACGATACTTAAGTTCTTTGTTTAAGTCTCTTGGATCAATACATATTTGAATATCATCTGAGCGTTTCTTATGAGCTACAACCATGGAGGACACTCATTCAGTCGGTTCTTCTACTGGAGTAAGGACACCTAAATTCATCATTTTGTCTAGTTCTGCTTTTACTTTAATCTGCATTGCTACTAGAATCTTCCATACTGGTCTAACAACTGGACTTATTTCTTGGTTTAACTTCATGGAATATGTGACTGGAAGTTTACCAAGCATGTCTTTGAAAATATCAGCATATTCACTAAAAATACTTTGTGCAAAATTCTCATTGACAGAGGGACCGAGCTAGTAAAGATGTGCAGCAGGTAAGGGTGGTAAAAGATAATGAGGGAAACGTACTCACAAGCGAGGAGAATGTGTTGAGCAGATAGAAAGAGTACTTTGAAAGGCTGATGAATGAAGAGAATGAGAGGGAGAGAAGGTTGGATGATGTGCAGATAGTGAATCATGAAGTGCAGTGGATTAGCAAGGAGGAAGTAAGGATAGCTATGAAGAGGATGATGAACGGAAAGGCTGTTGGTCTAGATGACATACCTGTGGAAGCATGGAGGTGTTTAGGTGAAATGGTAGTGGAGTTTTTAACTAGATTGTTTAATGAAATCTTGGAAAGTGAGAGGATGCCTGAGGAATGGAGAAGAAGTGTTTTCCTACCGATTTTTAAGAATAAGGGTGATGTGCAGAGCTGTAGTAACTACAGAGGGATTAAATTTATCAGTCACTGCATGAAGTTATGGGAAAGAGTAGTGGAAGCTGGGTTAAGAAGGGAGGTGATGATTAGTGATCAGCAGTATGGCTTCATGCCAGGAAAGAGCACTACAGATGTGATGTTTGCTCTGAGAGTGTTGATGGAGAAGTGCAGAGAAGGTCAGAAGGAGTTGCATTGTGTCTTTGTGGATTTAGAGAAAGCATATGACAGGGTGCCTAGAGAGGAGTTGTGGTATTGTATGAGGAATTCGGGAGTGTCAGAGAAGTATGTAAGAGTGGTACAGGATATGTACGAGGGTAGTGTGACAGCGGTGAGGTCTGCGGTGGGAGTGATAGAAGCTTTTAAGGTAGAGATGGGATTACATCAAGGATCAGCTCTGAGCCCTTTCTTATTTGCAATGATTATGGACAGGCTGACAGACGAGATCACACAGGAGTCCCCATGGACTATGATGTTTGCAGATGACATTGTGATCTGTAGTGAGAGTAGGGAATAGGTGGAGGAGACCCTGGAGAGGTGGAGATATGCTCTAGAGAGAAGAGGAATGAAGGTCAGCAGGACTAAGACAGAATATATGTGTGTGAATGAGAGGGAGGATAGAGGAATGGTGAGGATGCAGGGTATAGAAGTGGCAAAGGTAGATGAGTTTAAATACTTGGGATCAACAGTTCAGAGTAAAGACCCCAGACTTATGAATCTGGAACCCTCCCTGACGATGTAAGCGACCACTCACTAACCTACATTATCAGGCTCAAAACCAATCCACTCATTCAACCCATATTTAGGACAATTAGAACCAAGAAAAACTTCAACTTGGATCTATTCCTAAGTGAACTTGGAGCATGTAATTGGTCCCCCTTAAAACACCTTTCCCTAGACGAAGCTGTTGATTACTTTAATGCTAATTTCCTAGCCATACTCAACCACCATGGTCCTACCCGCTCTATTAGGATAAGAACTAAATCCGCTCCTTGGCTTTCTAAGGAAACTAAGCAAAAAATCCATCTCAGAAATAAATAATGGAATAAACCACGCATAACTAAAATCCCTGCTGACCTTCAAAACTACAAACAACTGAGAAATGAAACAAAAAAGCTATAATGTCCGATAAACAAAACTTATTACCTACAATCTCAACAACCCCACCATAATAAACCACAAAAGTTCTGGGCAAGTATTAATCAATTATTACATCCTGGTCAATCTATCACACCTAACCCACAAGGCACTGACAAGGACAATCCCAAACAAACTGCTAATGCCTTTAATACCTTTTTCACCAAAGCAATTCAAACTCTTGCCAGTCAGCTCTCTCCTCAAAACATAACTATATCTAATTCTGACACTAACCCACCACCTTCATTTCTCTTCCAACCTGTCCCAACAGCATTCATTCTCACCCTTATCCAAAAACTCAAATCATGCACTCCTTCTGCTGACCAACTACCCGCAGAATACTTACAATTAGCAGCCAAATCTATTGCTTACCCCATCTCCATTCTCATCAATAGAACCATCACTGAAGGATATATCCCCAAACTTTGGAAAGTCTCTCATATTATTCCCCTTCATAAGGGGGGAGACTCCACTGAACTCTCCAACTATCATCCCATAGCCCTACTTTCTCCTTTATCTAAGATCATGGAAAGATGTATCCACAGGCAATTGCTAGACCACCTTCTCCATAATAACCTGCTTTCCAACTCCCAACACGGGTTCAGACCTTCCCAAAGCACAACTACTGCCCTTCTTTCCTTTATTGATACCATCAACAAAAACCGTAACCTTAACATGCTTTCCTCTGCACTTTTCATTGACCTGTCCAAGGCTTTCGACATGGTAAATCACAATATACTCATAAACATTCGCAAATCTCTGTCACTTGACATACTAGCTATAAAATGGCTCCAGTCCTACTTAAATGACAGACATCAAGCTGTGCTCTGGAACATCATTCTTTCTACCTACCTGTTAATATTGGTGTCCCTCAAGGGTCCATACTGGGCCCTCTCCTGTTTTCTATATTCATCAATGACCTTCACCAAGTAGTTCCCCAAGCTACGTGTATACAATACGCTGATGACTCTACACTTATATGCTCAGCCACTTCTGTATCTGAACTTCACTCCCATACACAAGACGTATTTAACTCTGTAGAACTATGGTTTACAAAACGCTGTCTCCTACTAAACCCTAAAAAAAAAACTAAACTTCTCCTTTTTACACCTACCAGTAAATCTCCCCCAATAGACTTCACTGTAACATCCAATAATGGTACGCTTATATCCCAAGATCTTACTACCAAACTGCTAGGTATCACCATAGACAACACCCTTAACTTTGACACCCATATCAACAACACTTTGAAAACTACTAATAAAAAAATAGGCTCTCTTTATAGGATCAAACCCTTCCTCACTCCTGCAACTGGAATAACTATTGCCCACACCCATCTAATCTCTACCCTTCTTTATGCCTCACCCATATTTACTAATCTGTCGAAAAATAACCTTAAGAAACTAGAAAACTCCTACAATAATATAGCCAGGTTTGCCACAGGTAACCCTTACAGAACACAACACTGTATTAATCTAAAGCATCTAGGGTGGCTTGAATTACAGCAGCAGCTGAAATTTAATCAACTTGCCATCGCCCATAAAATACTTTTATCAACCTGCCAAGACACCCATCCTATCTAACCTTATTCACCCCTACTATAACCTGAAGTCCCTAAGATCTTCACAAAAACTTCTTGTAAATATCAATAAATCAAACAATAGAGCTGGAGACTCTCTCTTCTCTAATACTGTCGGAAAAACCTGGAATCTACTTCCCTCCAAACTTTCCACACTTCCCACTATTACTCTGTTCAAAAATAAACTTAAGCTCTTCCTCAAAACACATTGTATGTGCCCCTGTACTAAACCTGACTGACCAACATGCTCTCGTTACTTGATTCAACCTTACCTTCTCATCTCTTGTACAATTTCATCTTAACAACTGCTATTCTACCTCTCCACCATACTCTTACTTATTACTGTAGTCTCAAAAAAGTGACATGTTGTACTACTAGATGTATTACTCAACTGCTACTCCATATTACCTTCTTTTTATCTTCCTTTTATCTACATTTATACTGTACTTTTTAGCTATTATTCTTTTTGAACATTTAATTGTAACTTCATTAGTAATTGTACTAAGTCTAGTCAAATATTTTGCATTTTTTTTATATTTTATAAATGTGTGACCACCTAATTTTTTTTTTCTTTACGGTGAATCTATTTGCATTTTAAATATGTACTTCTGTAGATATGAATTTATTTGTTTGGAGCTTATCTCCCCGGACCTCTACTGTAAATGGACATATATCCAGCTAGACTAGCCCAGTCAACAAATGTAAAATAAAATAAAATAAAATAAAATAAATAAATAAATGGTGAGTGTGGAAGAGAGGTGAAGAAGACAGTACAGGCAGGATGGAGTGGGTGGAGAAGAGTGTCAGGAGTGATTTGTGACAGACGAGTACAAGTAAGAGTGAAAGGGAAGGTCTTCAAGAGGGTAGTGAGACCAGCTATGTTATATGGGTTGGAGACAGTGGCATTGACAAAAAGGCAGGAGTCAGAGCTTGACGTGGCAGAGTTGAAGATGTTAAGATTTGCACTGGGTGTGATGAGGATGGATAGGATTAGGAATAAGTATATTAAAGGTCAGCCCAGGTTGGAAGGTTTGGAGACAAAGCCAGTGAGGCACGATTATGTTTGTTTGGATGTGCTGAGGAGGGATGTTGAGTATATTGGGAAAAAGATGCTAAGGATGACGAGGCCAGGTAACAGGAAAAGAGGAAGGCCTGAGATAAGGTTTATGGATGTGGTGAGAGAGGACATGCAGGTGGTTGGTGTGACAGAGCAAGATGCAGAGGACAGGAAGAAATGGAGACAGATGATCCGCTGTGGCGACCCCTAACGGGAACAGTCGAAAGAAGAAGAAGAAAATGGTGAATGTCTTTAATAAATTAAATCAATCCATTCACAGATGTTTTTGAGGCCTTACAGTGACTGCAGGTCTTGACTACATAAAACTGCAGGTCATAGTTGTTTCCAGCAGAATGGCATGAAAGAACTACTACACCATCAGTCTGAATCTCTTCACAACCATAAGCAACTAGTTTTGCACAATTTGCTGTATCATGTTTCTCACCAGCTTTTACTTTAGCAAATATTTGTGCTGATATAACATTGTACTTAGATCCAGTGTCTACTGTAAGTTCTACAGGTTTCCCATTAATTTATACAGTACAAAATATTTCACTCTTTGCTGGCAGTTAATAGTCTACTGTATTAAGTGTTTCAGTCACAGAGACACCATCAACATAGAAAGTTTGCTCACAGTTCTCGGAGTTTGCTACAGTCTCTATCTGATGTACTTGCTTCTTCAGATACTCTTTTTTTAACATAAGTCAAGTCTGTGACGCTTTAGACTTGCAAAGCCTTATGAAATTATTCCACTTTTTACATTTGTGAAATTGCTGACCAAAACCTAGACACTTTTCCAGTTTAAGTTCATGGCTGCCTCCACAATTGTGACAGTTAACAATGAGGTTGGGGGCCACACCCTTCGGTTTATATTAATATTTCATTTTAACTTTCTGCTGATACTATCAACATTCACACTAGCAGATACTGCAAACATGCTTTTCTCATTCATAAGCATATTCTTATGCTTTTCTGTAAGCTCATGCATTTGCCAAATCTCTATGGCTTTGTTTAATGTTAATTCACTATCTCAAAGCAAAATCTTTCTCACTACAGCATTGTTAACATAACATACAACTCATCTCGTAGATCACCAAATCTACATGTTTTTGCTTTATCTCTTAAAGTTGGTAATATACTGCAATAGTTTCACCAGGCATTTGCTTTCTTGTATAAAATTTGTGCCTTTCCATTGTGATATTCATTTGAGGGTTACACATTTCTCTAAATTTATGCTTTAAGTACTCAGGATCCCACGTTTCTGCCTGTTATCACAATATGGTGGTTCCCCCCCCTCCTCTGCATACACAGCAGGTGCATATACAAATGAACATTTTCCCTCAGTGGCTCAGTGACTTCTGCGCCAGCTAAATTGAGAAGAATAAATGCTCTTGTACATACATCTTTATTAGAAAATGCAACCTGTATGAAAATATCATATTCTTGCTCAAACACTTCCCAATTCTCAACAATGTTAGTATCAAACACCAGTGGTTTAGGTCGGCGAAATCCCTCTACCATAACAACAAATTTGTTTTAAAAGTAAGTATACGCCTGGTACTTGGAATTTTGCTCAAATGCAGAACAATCTCTCCAAAAATACTTTATTTTAACACTGCAAATACCTTGAACACTCCGGACACTTCAAAACGCCTTCATAACTGCACAAAACGTCGTACATTGCAAAAAATTTGGAAATGTTATCCTTTTCAAACATATTAAACACTTTTGGAGATTATTTCAAACACCTTCATCATAATGTCACTATTTCGGACATTTCAAGCATCTCAGAAATTATTTTGAACATTTTGAATGCTATGCCACATGTTTGGCAACTGAATATCATCTAAAACGAAATTAAGTACCTTCGAATAACCGCTGACCTGTTTGAGAGTTCATTCCTGTATATTACTCCACTTCTAACTGCATGCCTCATGGTTTGTGAGCTAATTCATCTTCAGATCCCATCTCTACACCATGCCACATGTCTTGTCTATTCAGATGAGACAATGAGGCAAGGAATGGGTTCAAGTCATTTATTGTACATAAACACATCAGGAGGTGTAACTGGAACATACACTTCAAATGTCATATGCTTGCTGACTCATTACTTCTAACACACTCACATGTGCATATCCATTCAAGCTTGCACTCACATTGACTAACTTTACAAAATGGCATTGATCTTGCACAACTTATATGCATGTGTTCCCTGATTACAGTGGTTGACTATGACTAGGTACAATATACACACTGATCTACAGGTATGTCCTTATTTTTGGGCTTGATTTGTCCCTTCACACAATTCTCTGCACCCCTTATTACATGTGATTTTTGAAACTGTCTAGAACCCACAAAACCACACTCCATGATCAACATACTAGCGGCAGCATTAATTTAAATAAAAAGGACACCTGTCTTACATCTCCCTTTTTCTGAAAGAAAAATAAATGACTTTATGTGGTAGAATTCACTCAATTTTGTCTCTCTCTCGCTGTTTTTAGATGTGTTTCTGAGTAGTATCCCAGATTTCTAATGGAAGCAAGAAGAGTTATGTGATATTTGGTATTCAGATTTGATGCTAATTAGATGTCCAGATTTTTAGCTTGATGTACCTGTTTTTCATGGGCCTTTGTTGCTCTTTTCAATGTCTGTAGGTTGAAAGCTATGAAGTATGGTATGGACAGTTATTTTAAACGCTAACAGTAAGGATAGTTAACAGACAGTTCCATACATCACAAAAAGAGATGTGCAAACATGAAATGCAAAAATCGTACTTTCAGTTGTCTTCACACAGCTCCAAACACAGTATCAAGAGTAAACCAGTCATCATTTTACTTTCTTTGCTGGTACAAGTTGAGCATTCTCACACTTTTTGCAGTTCTGTATACATAACCACAGGGGCACACTATGCAGATAAATTAATTGCCAATTGTTTACCAGTTACCTCTCAACTAGATTTTTGCAGAATGTCCAGATTTTGCCTCATATTTTTGGTCAGTTTTTTTTTTATAAAATTGTTGCTTTCGGGTAAATTAGGAGTGAATCATTAAAGACTGAAGTTAGAAAATAATGACAGACATTTGAGTTTTAGACTTCATATCCTTCAGAAAAATTGATAGTAATGCAAAACTGGCTATTTTTATCAACTTTCTAAGTTTATAAGAGCAGCATTTTAAAAAATTCCCTATTCTTGCGCCTTTATCCCACTTTTGTTTATGGCTTTGTCCAGATTTCTGCTACATACAATGACATTTACTCATTGATACCACAACTTTGAATTATGAATTACTTTTTTAGTTTACTGCATGTGAGCATCATATACAAAACTAGCACACATGTACTAGATAACGTCATCATCACTGAACCCCTTTTCCCCATTTTTTCTACATGGGGTTGGAGTGTTGCATCAGCTGTTGCTGTCTCTCTCATTTCAGTGCTGCTCTCCTCCTTCTTTGACGTCAGAGGTCTTCTCTCACACAGTCCATCCATATCTTTTCTGGATGTCCTCATTTCCTCTTGTCTTTTTGCTTCTCCCAAATCTTCTTCTGCTGTCAAAGCCACTGCAATCTCTTCACTTTGACCTTCATTGCAGTTGAAACTACTTTGATTTGTCTGTTCTACAATGGGCATCTGATCACCCATCTCAGGCAGTTTTGTATCCATCAGTTCTAAATGTCCTCAGCTACTCTGCCTTCACTGCCCAGAGTTCTGTGCAATGTGGAAGGACTGGTCACACCATTGTTTTGTACACCTCTCTTTTTAGCTTGTTTGACACTGTTTTTTCTCTATGATACCCCTGACCATCTGTGCCATTTGCCTGCAGACCCTCTGATTCTAGGTTTGACATCCTCATTCAGAGTTCCATTCTCCTCAACCAGCCATCCTATATACCTGAAGCTGTTACCCTATTCCATTACTTTGTCTTCTACCTCAGTTTTCAGTTTTTTTTTTTATTCCTCATTTGTTGCCATGACAACTGTCTCATTTGTACTCAGTTTCAATCCATGTGCCTTCAGTTTTATAGCCCATTCTCTATCATTTACTGATATTCCTGTTCAGAATCTGTTTGTAATGCCAAATCAGCTA
Source organism: Protopterus annectens (assembly GCF_019279795.1). Taxonomy (NCBI): domain Eukaryota; kingdom Metazoa; phylum Chordata; order Ceratodontiformes; family Protopteridae; genus Protopterus; species Protopterus annectens. The sequence goes on from NC_056726.1 coordinate 710,222,063, forward strand.
CATACAGCAGCTTTGTTTATCTGTCCTCCTGACCTGATGACTAATATAGTCCACCATCAGTATGAAGTAAACCCACTCACGCTGGAAAAGTGCCTGTGCAACTATGGACACTGTTCGGATTTGTGTCATTGGATACTTATACTTAGCCTTCATTAATTCTTCCAGTCTTTCTGGGATTTCAAACTATCACAGGGCTGCCTAAATCAGCTTTCCTGGGACCTTGTCATCTGCTTTCTCCACGTCTAAGAATGCTTCTAATCTCCAGCTTCTTCTACACTATCTGTCTCACTGCAAACATTGGGTCTGTTGGGCTACATCCCGATCTGAATCTGAACTACTCACTTCCCATCTTACTTTATACTACTTTACCTGTTAATTTATGTCACCCTATCCAGCACTTCCATGCAGTGTTTGAAGAGTTTAATATCGCTGTATTACCCACAGTTGTGAATGTTCTGCTTTTTCTTGTACACAGACACCAGTGTGCTTATTTTTCAGTCATTGGGGATATGTCTTTCTTTCTCTACTGCAATGCGTACCCTCAGGAGCCATTTCTCCCCTAACTCACTCAACATCTTGATCATATCTGTTGAGACCTCACATGTGCCTGCTGCCTTCCCTGACTTCATTTTCCTTAGTGCTGTTCTTATTTCTCCAGGTTCAACTTTATTATACTACACATATGTTAAGCACTGTACATTAGAAACCATCTCTCAAACAAAATGAACAATTATAACCAAACAGAACTGTAAAAATTATAATGATTTTCCAATAGATTCTTGTTAAATACAAAAAAAAATATGGTTTAAAACAGGACAATGTTACAGCATAACATCCCTGATCAATTTTTTTTTTTGTGTCTTTCGGCTTTTCCCGGTTAGGGGTCGCCACAGCGGAACTCCGGTCCGCTAATGATTGGCAGTTGATTTTTACATACTGGCTTGCCAGGCCTGACCCACAACCTTCAACGAAGGTACGCCCATTCACGCATGTCTCCACACAGAAGACGCTCTAGCTGAGAATCGAACCGGACAGCGTCTTACTGTGGGCAACAACGTTACCGCAGCACCATCCCTGATCAATATCAGCAAAAAACTATGATCCCTCATAAAAATCATCCAAGGCTAGCTTTGAAAGAAAAACTGCCAAGGACTCCAAAGATAACCACAAAGTGTTCTTTAGCTATCAAGAACCTAAGTGGAAACTCTCAGATCTGCTCTGAGTTAGTGCAGAATGGCACAAAATACACTGAACCGACTGATATTGCCAACATTCTGGCAGACAGGTTTAGTGCAAACTTCACCCCCCTCTTACCCCCTAAAGGGCCTATAACCATACAAGAAGAATGTAGAGCCCCAGCAATCACTGACACATAGGTTAAAACAGCCCTATCCAAAGCCAAAAATACAGCTTCAATTGGACCAGAAGGTGTCCCAGGCTGTGTCTTACAAGAGCTCCAAAATGAACTAACCCCTCACCTAAACACACTGTTCAATCTCAGCCTTTCTACAGGCTACATACCCATAGAGTGGCACACAGCAACAGTTATCCCGCTCCACAAAGGTGGAGCCACAATGGACCCCAGGAACTATTGCCCTATAAGCCTGACTAGCCTGGTCTGCAAGGCTATGGAGTGCATCATCATGGAATTCATTAACAGAGGCATTGGAAACCTTCAAACATTGGACCCTACCCAGTTTGGCATTGTTAAGGGCAGATCATGCCTCCTAAACCCGGCGGACTTCTTTGAGACAGTTACAAAGGCTTTAGACAAGGGAAAGGAGGTCCACACCTCGCAAAGGCTTTTGACACCATTCCCCATTCTGGTATTATAGACAAGCTCACCAGCCTGAACATAAACCCCTAACGTCATGAGATGTGTTTCCAATTGGCTCATAGATAGAACCCACACAGTGAGAGTTGCAGGCTCTAGGTCCAACTCTAATCCAGTTACAACTGGCATCCCCCAGGGCTCAGTCCTGGGACCCCTACTGTTCGGTACATACTTCTCAGAGGTACAGGCAAGCACACGAGGATTATGGCTGACCAAGCTTGCAGATGACTGCAAATTGGGGGCCATAATTGACTCTCCAGCTGATACAGACATCCTCCAGAAGGGTCTCGCTGAGACGGATACCTGGTGTCAAAATCATGGCCTCGAGCTAAATGCCAAAAGTACATAGTCATCCCCTTTGGAAAAAACAAAGTACCTGCGAACTACCACATATGTGGTAGTCCCCTAAATACAGAAAATGTAATAAGGGATCTGGGCACTCAAGTAGATAGTAATCTCTCCTTTGATAATCATATTGCCAAGGTGGTTAGGAAATCCTTCTATGTGGCCCACCTAATCACAAAAGGGTTCGTATCGAGAACAAAAGAGGTTATTCTGCCCCTCTACTCATCACTCATCAGACCCATCATAGAGTACAATGCCCCATTTGGGATGTACCTTACAAGACACCTGCAACAGCTGGAAAGACGGCAGAAGTACCTCACCAAGAGGATTACTGGCCAAAAACCCCCGATGCCCTATGCAGCCTGACTGAAGAAACTCCAGCTGTACTCAGTTGCATACCACTTACTCAGAGGTGATCTCTGCCTGACATACAAGGCTATGTCCAACCCAGAATTGATGGACATGCTCCACCTAAAAAAAACAAATCCCAAGAGCCACATGCTCTAGGGATCTAAACCTCACCACAACGATAAATAGCACGTGCTGGGGGGATAGATTCCTGTCCCAGAGACTCCCCATGCTTTATAACAGGATTCCAATCTACATTAGGCAGAGCCCCTCACTAACACTCTTCAAGAGAAACCTTGACGAGTGGATGGGGAACAGAAGATTTACCCTGGGGATCACTGCAGTGGCTCTGCTGGACAGAGGCACAGGGAACTAAGGGCTCTGCTGGACCGAGGCATAGGGAACTAATCTAAGGGGGTGGCGAAAGCCAACACATTCTGGCTAGGCTTATAGATGCCCTTGGGCAGATAGCCTAGTTCTTACCTATGAACCTATGAACCTATCTCCATCTCAAACCAAGGAAAGCACAGGGGTTATTCTCACCATGCTGAAAACATGATGTTAAATGGACGAATTCAACATCTCACTCATTAGCATTACTAAATGAATATTTGAATAGTAACTAACCCAATGTCTACCCTAGAATAATGGACAAACGTAAAATTCATTAGTTCAGATCTTGCAGAAAAAACACACATCAAGGTGAGATGGCAAGTATAAATTTGTTTCAGGCCTTCTCAGTCCAATGGACCATGTTATTTTTCAGCTATCAGTTTACCCAAACTATTTCACTGTTGCACAAAATCCAAATATAACTTTTTTTTTTAAAACTGTAGTGTATAACATGATGCCCAGCTCTCAGCACTGTACTTCCATCCTTTGATCTTCATATAACACATCGTTCACAATCAACACTGTCTGCACCCAGTGCAGCCAAAAAACATTATTCGATTTCATTCAAACAAAAGAATGACAAGCAATTCTGAAAGGTAAACTGAAAAATGTAAGGAGCTCCAGAGTCCAGCAGCCACTTGTGTCATTGTTGGTAGCGTAACTATGAATTACTTATTTTAGGGTGGGTTATTCTTCCTTCCACATCCAATGTCTAAAGTGGCTGGACTACACAGCTACTTCCTTACTGTTTTTTTTTTTTTTTGTCTTACTTCCAAACATGAACTTTTGAGTTACAGTGAAGCTACTTAAACTGAATAACTATTAAAATCATTTATCCAGCCTTATTAAGCATTGGAATTAAATATGTGAATGTGGAATAAATTACTTCATAGATCTTCTGGTGGGATGCACCCTACAAATGAATATTTGAACTTTAAGCATGTTTTATTAACTGTGTGCTAATACGGACAGACTTATTTCCCAAAACTAAAAGTCGGCACTCTCTGGATAATGGACAAACAGGTTGCTTATTCAGTTTCAGTGTTACTGTTACCATCTCAGATTTGTAAGAGGCAACAAAGATGTTTGGACATCATGATGATAGTGCTCTGTACTGTTTGGTTCCACTACCTTGAGCGTGGAAAAGTATGGTCACATATCCAGATCAACAGCTATTACTGGGATGGTGAAGCTTCTGATCCCAAAGGATAAGCATGTTTGCTGCCCTCTCAAGTAGATGGCCTGTGTTTCAACAGTTTCATTTTGAAATATTTGCTTAACTTTGTAAGTTCATCTTCTGAAAAGTAATCTGAATGCAGAAGCAATTTAAAAATTACAAAAAAAAAAACTGAACAACAGAAGGAAGAAACTGTTGCAAAAGAGAGTAAAATCCATTGAGTGGAGGAGCTGCCTGGTCAGCCTCAGTAAGAAGTTGAGATCCCTTATAAGATCCTCCAAAGCTAGTTACGAAAACAAAATCGCCACTGATTCTAAGAACAACCACAAAGCATTCTATAGCTATGTCAAGAATCTCAATGACAATACCTAGATCTGCTCTGAGTTACAGCACAACGGCATGAAAATTACAGAACCAACTGATATTGCCACCATCCTGGCAGATAGGTTCAATGCTAACTTTACCCCTCTCTCACCACCTTAAGGGCCCATATCTATACAGGAAGAATGCAGAGTCCCTGTAATCACATCTATGCAGGTAAAACCTGCACTCCCTTAAACCAAAAACACAGCATCCATGGGACTGGACAACATCCCAGGCTGTGTTTTACATGAACTTCAGAATGAATTAGCTCCCCACCTAAGCACCATGTTCAGTCATAGTTTCACGTCAGGCTTTTTGCCCACTGAATGGCACACAGCAACAGTTATCCCACTCCATAAAGAGGGAGTCACCACTGATCCTGGGAACTATAGCCCTATCAGCCTGACGAGCCTGGTCTGCAAGGCCATGGAACGTATCATCATGGAACTCATAAACAAAGACATTGGTAACCTCCAAACTCTGGACCTCACCCAGTTCAGGTTTGTGAAAGGCAGATCATGCCTTCCTAACCTGATCAACTTCTTTGAGGCAGTCACCAAAGCCGTAGATGTGGGTAAGGTGGTTCACACAGCCTACCTTGACCTCGCCAAGGCTTTTGACAACATCCCCCATTCGGGAATTATAGCTAAACTCACTAAACTAGGTATAAATCCCTATGTCACAAGATGGGTTGCCAACTGGCTCACTGACAGAACCCACACTGTTCAAACCAGTGACAAGTGGAGTTCCACAGGGTTCAGTCCTGGGACCTCTCCTGTTTGGTGTCTACTTCTCTGAAGTACAGAATAACACAGAAGGCCTCTGGCTAATTAAGTATGCAGATGAAAGCAAACTAGGAGCCATAGTTGAGTCCCCAAATGATGTGGACATCCTACAGAAGGGCCTCACTGAGACAGATGCCTGGTATCAGAGGCATGACCTCAAGCTCAATGCCAAAAAGTGCATTGTCATCCCCTCTGTACCCATGAACTACCACATAAACGGCAGTCTACTTAACACTGAATGTGTGATAAGAGACCTTGGGACCCAGGTGGACAGTAGTCTCTCCTATGATAATCACATTGCCACAGTAGTCAGGAAATCCTTCTATGTGGCGCACCTCATCACAAAAGGGTTCTCATCCAGGAAGAAAGAGGTCATTGTTCCCCTCTACTCGGCACTCATTAGACCCATTATAGAGTACAACGCCCCTTTTGGAATGCACCTCACAAGACATCTGCAGCAGTTGCAAAGGCCACAGAAGTACCTCACAAAGAGGATTACTGGCCTCAAACAGATGCCCTATGCTGACTGTCTCAAAAAAACTCCAGCCTTACTCTGTAGCATATCATCTACTCAGAGGAGATCTCTGCCTAACATATAAAGCTATGTTAAACCCAGAGCTGTTAGACATGCTACACCTAAAGAAATCCTAATCCCTCTGAGCTACATCTTATAGGGACCTAAACCTTGTCACCACAATAAACAGGATATGCTGGTGGGATAGATTCCTGTCTGAGAGGCTTCCTATACTCTGGAACAAGCAACCCATCTATGTCAAGCAAAATTCCTCATTAACAGTTTTCAAGAAAAATCTTGATGAGTGGATGGGAAATAGGAAATACACCCTGGGGAATCACTTCTGTGGCTCTGCTTGACAGGGGTACAGGAAATTAACTTTCTTGGTGGCGTAAGCCAGGGAACCTTGTTGGCTAGGCTTACTTAGGCCCTTGGGCCGATACCCTAGTTCCTACCCATGAACCTATGAGTCTATGAATATATGCCAGAAATAGCTTTCCTAAAAGTCTTTGCAGCCTTAATGGATGAGGGGCTTCATTTTGAAAATGTAATATTGGGATGGGTTTCACTCTAATGTCTTGTATTGTGCAAGCTGGTGGACCACTTTAATTGGATTTTTTTCCCTTTTTTTTCTACTACAATGTGACCATGGAGTTAGTATGTGTAATTTGGGGGGAGGGGTGAATTTGTCCTTGCAAAAAATTATGATTTTTTTTTGCATTTTTTTAGCATTTTTGGCAACCCAGTTTACAGTATTCCTCTTTCAAAACTAGTAAACAGAAAAAGAGGGATGCGATCACTTGTAATTAAACCACTGTAAACTGCAGTGAATATCCATGCAGTAGGCAATAGGACTTCAAACATGGAAGAAATGAGACAAGTTCTTCTAAAAAGTCCACAGTTCACTTAACTGGGTTTCTTAAGTGCTCTGTATAAAAATAAATGCTGAAATTGAATTTGGCAATGATTGTCAGGAAATGCCTCTCATGAACAGTGTGAGTTAGCAAACTCCTTTTCAGGATTATTACTTTTACTACACTTCTTGTAAGATCAGGAGTTAGTAACCTGCATTAAGTTGCATCAGGAGGGGCCTCACCCCCACACTCACAAATACACAATATCCTTTATTACATGGTGTTAACTCCAGTTCATTAAAAATGTAGTTAAGTGCAAGCTTGAAAAATACTTACCTGTAGTTTTGTACAACTGGGTGCCATTACTATACTTTTCCACCACAGAGCCTTAAAATGAGATGATATCAACTACACTGACAGACTAGAACAGCATGTAAAGTGGTAGAGTAAAAATATGTGTCCTGCCACCAGAACATTTTTGTTGCTGTCAAACTCAGTAATTCTGTCTACTTTCTATGCATGTCACCTTACCTGCTGTCATATAGGTGGCATCCGCATTATAAGTAAGCAAAGTCACATGCAGGTCACCACTACCGCATGACTTCAAAAACTTATAAACCAATGTGGAAGAAATGTTATAGCACAGTAATCTAGCAACAAATGATTGCCTCAAAATGCTTCAAGAATTTGATACTTATGATTTAAGGATTGGGTTAAACAGATGGTGGATATAATGCCTGTATTTAGTCATGGAATATGTTATTTGCCCAAAGTATGGAAGATCATGGTCACTAACATTGATTCATTCACTACAAAGTGCATTTAATCAAAAGCCATCATCACTGTGATTGGCTCACCAAGTGCGTATTTATATGTCTGTGTTGCTTGCGGATATGTTCTTCTTCAGAATCCTGAAAATAATATGAATGGTATTAGTAACTCAGTGATTGGAAGGTTTTTCTGAGTCTTACCCTTTGAGGATGTTTGACCCTTCCACATGGTTATGTAACCAAGTGGTTAATATAGCAATAACCCATGCCTGGGTGTGGGTAATGCGGGATTTACCCACGGTTGGCATGGTTTGGTCCCGAGGGCGAAGCCCAAGGGACCAAACAAAGACAACCGTGGGTAAATCCCGCATTACCCACACCCAGAAGTGGGTTATTGCTATTATACTATGACATTATTTAAGAAAATAAATAATTACTTTTCTTAAATAATGGCATTGTATAATGCCTCTTTGCTGCCCTTCCGCAACTGTCTGGTATCCGCGGCATTTCTGATGTACTGCGCATGCCTACGCAGTACATCAGAGCTGTGGCCAAAAGCAATGGAGAAACCAAGATCTCTGTTGCTTTTTTACTGTTTCGCTATGTTAAATGGGTTTAACATAGCGAGACAGCTTTAAAATAAGCAACGGAGATGTCCGTTGCTTATTTTAAAGCTGTCTCGCTATGTTAAACCCATTTAACATAGCGAACAGTAAAGCAACGGAGATCTTGCTTTCTCCATTGCTTTTAAACCTGTTTCGCTATGTTAAATGGGTTTAACATAGCGAGACAGCTTTAAAATAAGCAATGGAGCTTATTTTAAAGCTGTCTCGCTATGTTAAACCCATTTAACATAGCGAGACAGGTTTAAAAAAAAAGCAATGGAGAAAGTAAGATCTCCGTTGCTTTTTACACACTGTGTCGCTATGTTAAAGGAGTTTAACATAGCGAGACAGTGTTTTAAAAGAGACTTATACTAATGGAAAAAGTCCGGGCGACCGGACCTTTTTCCATTAGTATAAGTCGATTTACAACGTGCACGCTGTCCAATCAGCATGCACGTTTTGGAATATTAATGAGGGGTCATGGTATAATATATTTTAATCAATGGGTATGAGGTACAGGGGTGTTTGTTTCACTGTAAATGCAACTTATTATTATTTTATTATTATTTGTCATTCTATTGTTTTTGTACTTCATAGGTCTCTTATAGGTTAGATAATTATCACTACTTCCTTTGTGTGTGTGTGTGTGTGTGTGTGTGTGTGTGTGTGTGTGTGTGTGTGTGTGTGTGTGTGTGTGTTTTGGGATTCATTGGTTATATTGCTATTTTGACATGAATTCATTTTTCTCTTATGTCTCCTGTGACCGACAGTACCAAATCATTTTGAAGAAAATTGTATTTTTTGCAGAGGGCTGTACTATGCATCAGAATCAACATACTGTAAAGTTCTCTACTATAAACATACTCTGTATGAGAACAATTTTGTATAAAAACAAAAACTTGCCTCCTGAAAGACCCCCATTAAATTGCTTTTACAAAATCACCAGTCAGTGTTTACTGACCTGAAAAATAAATCCCATTGACTATGTCTACTAGGAATTTACAACAGCCATTCAATAACCATTTTCTAGCCTCAGAAGAGAAACATTACCATTGTACTATGGTAACTGCTTTTATGAATGATCACAGCTAGCACATTGGTACTGCCTGTGAGCAACTCAGTTTGCTAAAAGGCCTCACTATGTTCCCAACAACTTCTTTCTGAATACTAGTTTGTAAGGAGCAGAGGCAACAAGAATGGATTGACTTTTGGCATGTGTGTAAATAGCTTTCACTGTTTTGCTTTTATGTTTTATTAATCAGCAATGTAGTCACTGGTCATACTGCTGCCTGTCACTTATCATTGTTATGCTCACTGTATATGTTTTCATAAAAAAGAGATAAAAGATTTGGCACAAGAATAGGTTCCAGGTTACCAACATTCTTAGCTACTGACAATGCAGTCGGTACAACATAAGTGTGTGCTGTATCATTACTCGCAACTGACCCAAATGGTTTGCTGTCATCCTATTCATTTGGGGGTAAATAATGCATAAGTGTTATGACAACGGAGTATGAAACGTAGTAGCAGCTGGTTAAAATTCACTCTTGGGGACCTTTTATGTTTAAAGAACCGTTTATTCTACCTTCCTTTGGGGTATACATACTCCTCCTCTCTCCATGCAATGCTGTCTGAATCCACCATGAATCATAGTCGCCCCCCTGGTTATCAGAACAGGCAATACTTTGGAACAGGCTCTCCCTATTATCTAAATTTTAACATTTGTCATTATTAGATTCTGACAATAGCAAAATAAAGTGTTGCATTAATGAGTGACCAAGATATAATACAAAATGGATGGGTATTAATATTATGTATTTGTTGTTTGTTAACAGGGTAGGTGAAATGATGCAAGCACAAGACATCTAGGAACACAATGTTATTTGCTGTTTTTCATATGAATTCACTGCCATTGCAATTTCTACATGTACTCCAGCAATGATGCTCTTCTTATGGGACATTCCTCCCTTTTTCAAGCTGGTGCAACTGTAGAGTTAGAACATACATATTTACGTTTGGAGGTGTAAGGACTTGCCCACCACAAGGGGATTGCTCTCCAGCAAAAAATGACTTACACTTTCCTTTTTCATACTTCTGTGTTTTGGGAATTGGTTTTCATTGTTTCTGATGCTTAGGTTTTTGCCTTTTGACATTTTATAGCAGAAAAAAACAGAGATGATTATAATTGGGTCTCTGATTGTAATAAGTGTATTACGTGTTTGAGACACAGATGTTGAGAAATTCACCTTGAGAGCGAACTACAGTACAGTCAGAAATCTGATCATAATTTTTTGTAGTGCATGGAGATTTATCTGCTCTGTGTACTACTAATTAACAAAAAGAAGGTGCAGAAAAAATGTGACGTGTCATCTATATTACAAAGAACCCAGTAAATCAGTGGGGAAGTGGATGATGTCCTTACATATTCCCTGTCAGTTTGATTCAAACTAATGGCTGTAATGTAGCAGACAGCAGACAGAAATGGGAGTTGAAATAAAGCACTGCCAGTAATGTCAGGTTTTAGTGAAAGACTTGATGTTAACAGCATGCAGGAGGTGCTTAACATTTTTTAAACACCCTTCTAAGTGTTGTTAAGGTTGGAACGCATGCTAAAGTAATGTTGAATGAGGAAGTAATTTAAATGTTTTTGGAACGCAATCTTGGCACTCCATGCATTACATGTAGATTGTAATAAGTAACAAGTTAGTTAATGCCATTCATACTGAAATATTCTGTGCTTCCAATGATCATTTGTATGTATATACCAAATTGCATTCTGTATATAAACAATGGTTATGGGGTGTGTACCTGTATATTGAAGTAACTGTTTAATGTCCAGGACTTCGTTCAGGGCTTAAGGTGGATAGTTGTAAGATATGCATGCTGCTGAGTTGAATTTTGAAGATTTTTAATGCCTTGTGTTTAAAAAAACTAGATGATAATTTTGACAAGGAATAGGACACTTGCTCAGTTATCATCTCTGTAAAGAATGGGGTTTACAGATCTGTTTATTTCACTGTCAGTGAAGGAAGTCACTTATTGGGCAAGCGTTTCCTTTCCCCAAGCTACAGCAACCTCAAAGTTGATTATAAAAGGCATAGAGAACATGGTTTCCTGCAGGAAGAGTGTGTGGTGGCTTTGCAAAGCATAAAACTGCTTTTCAAATTTCACTTTGCATGTCATTAAATTAAATAGCACCCAAAATGATTGCACACCACTAATCCACATTAGGCATCCTAATGGTGGATAATGCTTTGTTTCATTTGTAATACCTTCCATGGTTTGCCTTATTTATTAACGTAGATTGGTTACTATATATTTTGTTGGCAAGGATTTGATACTGTTTCATAGGTATGAGTTTATATAATAACCAGCACAGCAAGTGGAGTGATCATTCATCTACTGAGTTGTTATTCTTCAGACATGGATAATGATGTTTCATTTAACGCCTTAAATATAAATCTGAAGAATTCTTTCAGTGAAGGTTTGAAAGGTTGTAATGTGGCAGGCAGAGGTGATGGCAAAGACTAATAAATTGTACAGTACTTTTGGAAGGAGTATTCCTTTACCTGTACTACCCCAAGATTCTTTCTATGACATTATTTGATGGTTATTTATTTAAGCTTTTGTGATGTCAACATATTTATAAAGTGTAAGACTTACTTACGTGTTTACCAAATTATTAAAATGCCTATGCATGTCCATGAAATGAACCATCCAGACAGCTTATTGTCTAGTCCTTTGTGATGGTAGTCAATTTTTGATGCATGCCAGATAACAACATTTAATTTTGATGGGTCACATATAAGTTTGTGGTTGCAAGGATGCTATCTTGTTGATTAGAGTTATACTTGTAATTCATGTTTTATTGTTGTATTGTTGTAATATGCTCAAACTAATACTGAATTATAAGATGTTCTGTATATAGTAGGGTGTTAAAGTTGTATTTTACGGATTTTAAGTTGTTAAGGAATAAGCTGAATTGCAAAAGCCCAAGTGTGGAACCTTAATGGCATCTTTTTTTGATTAATTGCCATATGGAAATGTCATGCTATACTTTGATGTGGTACAATACATTTGATAAGTCATTGTGATACCACGGTAAAGGTATTTTACCTAAGTCATCTGTTTGCAGGAGTTTGAGAAGTATGGGGCAAAATACAGTTTTTAGTGTTCATGTAAGATATGTAAAGTTTGTTCTTGTTAAAATACCTTGATTCCAAGTGCTTTAATGTTTATCTTTTAAATGTTACAGGATTACTGTGGTGTTTTCTCCTGGGTTGCTACAATAGAACCTTAATCTCTATCAGAATATATTTCCTTCCCACCCAACTACCCACTCTAAAAAGTTTTAATATTCATGTTTAATTTTCTGTTTTCTATTTTCCTGACTTACTACTTTTCTTCAAATAAACTTTTGTTTCACTGTAATTTTGTAAATAATGTTCCTTGTTTCATATTTGATAAGTACACTCAGTCCAATCATGTGTAGATGCTTATACATTACTAAAAATGTGCACCCATCTTAAAATGCATTATAGAAAAGTACACTGTTCGATGTTTCCAAAGGCAACAGGACTGTCAGTTCTACAAAACAATACCATACTGAATTATTGCAATGTTCCTAGCAATATGTTATCCTAATAAAAATCAATAATGTATGTAAGATACACATTTGTAATTTTTATAGTTTTTACATATACATTATTTATACTTCAGTGGTAGCTGAATTGACACTTTGCTTGTGACCTTTTAGATATTTAACACCTGGAGAACATTTTAAGATGACTGGAAGACAGTGAGCAAAGTATGTGTGATAACCTTGATAGCTTTAGACACCACGACTCAGTGAATGATGAGCAATTTTACACAGGAAAAACACTTCCAGCAGTACACTTCAAGATCAAGACAGAAGACTGAAGCACAGTTCAGCAAGTAAAAGTGTGAACAGTGACATGTACTGACACTTCTTACACATTAATTTCAAGAAAGCACTGTCTTGGAGAATTCCCTTTACTCTGTCTCAAGTTAGAAGTGGAAAGGATGTGAGGGTTCAGTATTGCACACTGGGTCATGGAAGGTATTGACACTCCCCCCAAGAAATATGTCAAAAGTGTCACAGTGGGGGGCGGAGCCTAATGGCTAACTGAAAGCAGCTTAATTTTGAGCTCTTCATACTCATACTAGAAAATACAGGAAAAACGAAATATATTTAAAAAAAATTGGGTAAATATTGCAGATGAAGTAATTTATAACAAAGCTACCAATTTTGAAGAAAAAAATTTTTGAAGAAAAAATTCTGAAATTTTCCTGTCAAATACTACAGAGGACATTCCAAACTGTTTGAAGATGAGTAACTCCAAGAATTCACATTTAGACTCTATTATAAAAAAGAGATGCAACAGATATCTGCTACTTTGCTGGACTTATCGCTAAAAATGGACAAATTTACTGAAAATCTAGAAAGTCTTAAGGATAACTGCTAAAAACAAACAGAAGTTTTTAAAGAAATCTTACAACAGCAACAAATAAAAATATCAGAAATTGAGACTTCTTTAAGTGATGTTGATGAGAGGTTAAAAGAAGATGAACTACATACTCAATTTCTGCTACAACAGAACACTTGATTAATAAATAAAGTAGATGATATAGAGAATAGAGAAAGAAGAACAAATATAAGGATTTTTGGTCTTCCAGAGAAATCCGAAGGTGACGACATTATCTCATTCTTGAACGCTTGGTTTCCTGAAGTTCTTGGTCTAAAAGAAGGCTTATCTTATGGGATAGAAAGAGCACACAGAGCTATTGGTAAGACACTTTCTATTTCTTCTAAATCAGCTGCAAGATCCATAGTAGTTAAATTTCTTTCTTTTATGGGCAAAGAGCTTATACTGAGATCTGCATGGAGGAAAAGTCCTGTTATGTATAAACAGTCATTATTAAGATTTGATAATTATTATTCAACAAGAGTTCTGGATATAAGGAAGAAAACATGGCCATTAGTAAAACTTTTAAAACAACACAAAATCAAAGCGCAGCTCTCTTATCCAGCCAAAATAAGAATCCAATATAACAATGACATGAGAACATTCAACAGCATAGAGGAAGCCACATCTTTCATAAAAAATAATAACATAATTCCACTACCTGAAGAAATGGATTGGATAAATTCACCTTCTTTAAAAAGGGCTCCAGGAAAAAATATCTGGTCGGAGGCAAGAGAAAAAAAGAAACAAGACTGACAAAAAGAACTCTGATGATACTATTTCTCTCAAAGTATCAACTAAGGTATGATTATAATATATTAAAACTAAACTCTTTATTACACTGGTATAAAGCAGTTTTTTTTCTTCTATTTCTTAGTTGTTTAGTTTAATATAATACTTAAACTTTAGTACTAATTAATAATTTACTAAAGCCCTGAAGTATATATTTATTTTTTGATTACTTGAAATAACTAACCAATGAAGTTTACTAGACATTTTTTTTGTCACTATGCTTTTAATATAAACTGTCTTTTTAAATGGTTTTCTCTATACAACTACTTAGTTGATAAATTAAGGTGCTATCAATGCCTGAATAAATATTATCATTTTTAGAAATTACATTTATGTTATTTAAAAGTGCACATTTAAAATTCATTGATTTCATTTGATGTAGAGTATAGTGATAAAAATGTTATACAATAGACTCACTCATGAACATTTTAGATGTATTCAGTATATTACTGTATTATTTGAAAGTAAATAAGCATCCACGAGCCTTCTGCTCAGTTATTTTTAGTTTTCTTATCTGAAAAGTTGTTCAACGCTTCATACATAGCACGCAATATATTTAACCGTACATAGATGTCATTTAAGTTACTGGCCAGAAGATGGCGTGTAAATACACACTACTGCAGAGTTTTCCTCTTTAACACTGCTGTTTCTTCTCTATACAAGTATTTAGTTACCAGAATAGTGCGCTATCATTGCCTGAATAAATATTGTTGTTCTTGGTGAACGCATCTATGTTGCTTAGAGGTACACATTTAGAATTTGTTAATTTGAATTAATGTAAAGTATATTGATGAAAATATTATAAAATGGAACCACTCGTGTTCATTTTGGGATGTATCTAGAACATTATTGTATTATCTGAGGGTGGACAGTATCCATGAGCCTTCTGCTCGGCTTTTTCAGTTTTTTTTGTCTGAAAAGTTGTTCACCATTCACATTCATAAGCACGCAATACATCCTAGCGTGTTTAGATGTAATTTAAGTTACTGGCCACAAGATGGCGCATAAACACGCACTATCGCAGAGTTCTTTTCCTTAACACTGCTGTTTTGATTACAGTAAAAGAAGCGTTTGCTTCAATTATTTTCACGTTTCATAAATATTCTTTCGTATTTTATTAAAAATGTTATGGTTTACTATCAAACTCAGCTAATATCTCATGCAAGTATAGTGCTAGATCTGCTTTAAAGAAAGCGCTATTATAACAAGAAAGATAGCGAATCATTTAAATACTGTTGTGTCTTAGTGGGTGAGTGTCTGGTAAAAGTATAATACATGCGCTCTGTGAACACATCTAACTGACACTGTATTAGATAAGTTACTTATAGTTATTAAGTTATATAGAAATGGAAGAAGAGGGAAGGAAAAGGGAAGGGAAAGAAAAAAAAAAAAAAAAAAAAGATCCTGAGTGTCAGCTTACTGGGAATTATACATTCATTTATCTAAAGATTGATTTATCATGCTTGTTATTGTATAAAAGAAGTACTATACGTAAAATGATTATTATAAATGGTTAGTTATGGGACAAGAATGCTATCGCATCATTATTAAGGTAGATTTCTCTTGCATGTATAATTCTAATTTTGACCTTTTTCTTTTTTGTTTTATAGTTTAACATATAAGATGAGACCTTTTACTAGTTACTAGACGCTCACTACATTTCTGATAAGCAGAAGGCAATTTTTGATATGTGTGATCTTTAACTTGAACTTAATAGAGAAAATCTTATGAATAATAACTTACTAATAACAGAACTACAAAAAGGTCACATATAAGTAATTTAAGAGTGAAACCTCTTACACATTTTATTAATTTTAGATTGTGGAATTATCAGAGTTATAAAACTGACATTAACTGAAGAATGAGAAAATGCTGTTATGCAAAGCATTATAAATGTTGCTTTAATTCTAACTGTTATTATATTAAATCTTATAAATGAATATTACTATCTGTAAGTATTTTAATTGGTTTCGATAAGTGGTTAGCTATATATTAATTAACTATACTATGTTGATGTAATACCTTATATAGATCTAAAAATATGTAAAAAAAATATTTTTATTTTAAACAGCATCTATCTATCATACTCACTCTACTTCTTTTTATCATTAATAACAATGTTAAATGTCACTAATGAACATTAATGACCTGACATTTGCTAATATATTATCTACAATTGGTAATTTGCAAAAATGTTATAGTATTAATGAAAAATGAACATCTAATATATTGCTAAAGTAATTAACGAATGTCTTATTTAAAATTGTTTGCAATTGGAAATATCTCTTTTTAGAATCTAATTTGTAATGAACAAAACTTTACAGACTAGACATATATGTTATTTACATAATAAGTGCATTATGTTCTCTGGTTTTAGTTTTCTTTTTTTTTTTTTCTTAATGAGGAGCTCAATTTAAAGCAACATTTCCTCATTAATAAAACTATTATTATTGAGGGTAAATCTGTTTGAACTTTTAAGTCCAAACAGATTTGAGGTGCTAGACACTTCATGTTTGGGATTTAGAATGGCAAAATCATTAATTGTTTATTCAAAATATGTTAACGCAATGTTTTTCAACTTTTTCATTTTCCAGTGGTCCAATTTGAAACTTTTTTTAAACATAAATAGAAATAAATATATTCATTTCAAAATAACTTCTAAAAGAAAGGATAAATCTAACACTCAAAACACATTAATTTCCAAGGTAAAACAAAATCTCAAGAACAAACAATCCAAAACTACAAATAAATACTTATAAAAATGACAGACACAACTTTATTATCTATAAATATTAATGGTTTAAATAATCCTATAAAAAGGTTGAATTTTCTAAGATATTTGAAATTACAAAAAGCACAAATCATATTTATACAAGAATCTCATTTTAAAATAGATGATAATTTCACATGGAAACCTAGTGACTATCTAATTCTTTCTCACTCCCTATACAAAAAAAAATAAGAGGGGTTATAATTTTATGGAAAAGCAGTGTAGTTATTCCACAGATCATTTACAAACATGAAGATAAAGAAGGGTTAATATCAATTGTAATAATAAAATATCAAAGTAGAATTTGGACTTTAATAAATATTTACTGGATTCCTGGAATAGGATTGTCTACGGTTAAAAAACACATAGAATTAATTAACAAAGTAAACAAAGGTATGATAATAATGGGGGGAGATTTCAATTGTATTCTAGATAACTTTGAAACAACTAATAAAAGAAAGTTACGTCTCACACCCGTAAGTAAATATTTCAAGAGATGGTTAGAAAGCTTAAATCTGATAGATACATTTAATTTTAAAGATTCTAACTCATTAAGTTATACTCATAGCGATTATCGCTTTAATACTAAAACAAGAATAGATAAAATATTTGTCTCCTCTGATTTAAACAGTAGGATAACAAAATTTTCTATTATTCCATGTCCTCTCTCAGACCATAATGCCTTAATTCTTAAAGTACAAATTGATTTCAAAAGACTAAACATTGTAACTAGAATACCAGCTTACATCCTTAAATTAAAAGAGTTTAAACCTTGGCTAGATTCAGAAATCAAATATTTCTTAGAAACAAATCTTATTAAAGATACAAATAACATAATAACTTGGGATACACTTAAGGCTTTTTTGTATGGCAAGATTATAGGATGGTTTAAAAATAAAACAAAGGAATGGGAATCTGAATTACACAACATACAAAAACGAATAACAGAAATAAATACAAGTTATGATGTAGTAGATTCTCAGGGAAAAAAAAGAAATTATAGATTTAAATAAAAAATACAATGAATTCCTCACTCATAAAACAAATCTAGCTTTGGAAAAACTAAAATTTGCCTCAATTTCAACTTCTCCAAAACACTTACATAATCTAGCAATGAGAATTAAAAAGCAGAACTTAGAAAATAACATCATAAATATAATACATGAAGGAAAAGGGAAAAAAGGTCTCTGATGTGAATGATATTCTTGAAGCTTTTAAGTTCTATTATGCTAAGTATTATGGAAATAATGATAATAATATTTCATTTTCAGATCTGAAATTTAATAATTCCTTAATAAAAAAACTACCTGACCAATTAAAAGTAGAAATGGATAAGCATATCTCCATAAAAGAAATAAAAGATATAATGAAAGTAAGTAAAAACAACAAATCACCAGGAATGGATGGAATAATAATGGAATTATATAAAATTCTTCCAAATTCAGCAATTTCTCTACTTCATAACATGCTAAATGATATTCAAACTCAAATTATTACTCCACCATCTTGGAAATATTCACTAGTTACCCTATAAAAAAGATAAAACGATCCATCCCAATGTAGCTCATATAGACCTATCTTTCTGCTTAATAATGATTATAAAATCTTTATGTCTATCTTAGTAAATAGAATTAAGAAATCCCTGACTCAAGTCATAAATGAAGACCAAACAGGCTTTATATTTGGAAGACACACATATGACAATATTCAGAGAATTTTAACCATTATAGAAGCTTTGAACAGAGATAATTCAGAAGCTCTTATAATCACATTAGATATAGAGAAAGCATTTGATTCGGTAAACTGGAAATATCTATTTAAAATCTTGGAACTTTTTGAATTCCCATTAAACTTTATAAATTTAATAAAGAATATATATAAAGATAACCTGGCTTATGTAAAATTCGGCCCATTTACCTCGGAATCTTTTAAAATAACTAAAGGCTCTAAGCAAGGTTGCCCTATGTCTCCCATACTGTTTGCCCTGGCGATAGAATTATTTGCGTCTGCAATACGAAGTGATCTAAAACTAGAAGGAATTAACTTTTACAATAAATTTAATTCTAAAATCATATTATTTGCTGACGATATATTGCTGACTTTAAAACCAAATGAAGAGTCCATACAAGAATTAGAGAAACAAGTAGAATATTTTTTTTTTCTATTTCAGGTCTTTGTTTCAATAAATCCAAATCAAAACATATACTTCTAAATAAAATAGATGACTTACATCTGAATAAATATCAAATAATTGGAGAAAAGGTTTCTTCACTAGAATATCTAGGAATTCTTATATCTGAGAACATAGATACTACCATGACTTTAAATTATAATAAAATCCAAAATTTAATCCAAAAACAAGTTAATAGCTGGAATAAATTAATGTTAAAATTGGAAGATAGTTTACAGTTAATAAAAATTATATTACTACCACAAATAAACCATATAGCATAAGCAATCCCTATTTTACCAGATAAAAAAGTTATAAAAACAATACAGAAACTTTTAATGGATTTTCTTTGGTATCCAAAAAAGAATAGAATTGCTTTATCACATCATATTAGACCCTGGGACTTGGGAGGAATTAAATTTCCAGACATAGAAACGTATATTAAAGCTTCCATCATTAAACTTATACTAAATTGGGTAAATCCAAATTATTCATCTGCATGGAAAATTTTACATATAACTTTTTTCTTAAATTAAAACAAAATATTAAAAAATATGGACTTGGAGAATTATAATAACATATTTTGGCATGTACTATGTAATAGCTTACAAAATAAAACAACAAAGCCCACTAATTTATCATATTTGAATAATATTTATAATCTATTTAGAAAATTTATAATTACAAATCCAGACAATTATGGTTCGAACTCTTAATACCATTTAAAACATCAAAGAATTTTAAAGAAAAAAATCCAACAAAAAACACTCATTAATTGGGAATCCAATAACTTTATTTACTGGTTTCAATGTTTGAATAATCACAGTACTTTAACCATCCAAAAAGTAATAAATGAGTTTAGTATATTTGAAATAGACAGAATAGAACTCCAAAAAATATTACAATATGCAAGTGACTTATGGAGAATTATTAATGATTCAAACTTTAATACTATACCTAAATTCATAAAATATATGCAAGAATTGATTTATGGAAATCACAATAAGCTAATTTCTATATCCAAATTATACAAAATTGTAATAGTGCATAAAACCAAAATAGGTCAAAATGTTGTGAACACTTTAACAAAGGGCTTGAGAATAAATCTATCACCTGAAGGTATAAATGACCTTTTGTTGTCAGTTAAGCTAACCTCAAACTTTCAGATATGGAAAATCTTCACATGGAAATTTCTACATAGAGCCTTTTATACACCATATAAAATAGCCAAATTTGACCCTATCCAAAAGCCCATATGCTGGAGATGTACTTTAAACTGCGAGGCAGATTGGATACATATGTTTTATGATTGCATTAAAAAATTCTGGGAAGATATTAATAGATTTCTTCAAGCCATTTATAATGACAAATTTGTTCTAACAAAATCTTTAATTTTTCTGAATGTAGATGACTCAGTAACTATGAGTAAAAGTGATCAATATCTTCTATGGTCTATTCTGGCTGTAGCCAGAAAATGTATAACAAGAAAATGGAAATCCACAGTCCCTCCAAGTTATGAAGACTTCATATCTCTATTAATGGAATCTGCACAAAAAGAAATAAAAGTCAAAGAAGAAAGAATTTTTCCCAGACGTTGGACAGACAATCCTTGGAATAAAATCTTAATACTTATAGACACATTACAAAAGGATATAATTTCTTCTACATGAAATTGAAATGTCACAAACTAAGATGGACTTATGTGAATATATGCCAGTAAAGGTTATATTTGTTCTATGGGATTATTCCTCTTTATAACTTTGTTGGTTAATCCTTTTCGTTGGACCACCTGTAAATATTGTACATATTGTTATAGTTATTAACTATTTTCTTTTATTTTGAATTGTAATTTAAATTTACTGTATCATAATTTGTTTACAAACAAAAAAAAAAAAAAAGTGGCACAGTGACTTTCAAGTGTCTCTGTAATTGGAAGAAGTCACCTTTCACTGTTTGCACTTTTGAGTACCAAACAGTACCACAGTTTATTGTTACACAGCCATCCATGTCTGCTTCTGTGAGCCTCATACATTCAAATGTATATCAAAAGGGCAAATTATACCTGCTTTCAGATAATGGTAGCATACAATAGCGATGAAGGCTGAAGGGTTAATCAGGTGTTGATGAGATCAGTTGACTGAGCTATTTTTGTTTTGACTGATTTAAACAGCACAATATGTGATTAAAGGTAATGCCAAGAGCCGGATCATGGTCAAATGGGGCCCTAGGTAGGCTAATGGATCAGGGCCTCCCATACACAACTTCCCCAGCCATTCCAGTGTCTCATTACTTGGATATATTTTGCTAGTTATTATAAACACCTTTACTGAATTATCACTTATGACATAGATAAATTTATATAAAAGTAATCAAACTGTATTAACAAGTTCACATTTACAAACATTATACTTCCCATATATTGCAATATATCATATAACCTAAGCATCACATAAATTATTCAATTCCTGCCCTTTTTTAAACAAGAAACATTTTGAGCAGCTTTGTAGTTGATGCAGATGATTTAGGCTCTTCTCTCCTGTAAGTAAGGTACAAGGTTTGAGCCTGAGGATATTAACCTGGCATCCCTAACTAGGGCATTACACACAAATGAAAACCTTCTCCATTTTAAGGTCAATAGGTAGTTGCAGACTGCATACAGACTGGTAGAAGAGGCAGTGCACAGCAGAAGCACGTCAAAGTTGCAGGGGATTCCAGTTTACAAACCCTAAGTTTCACAATTTGCAGGTTGCTTACTCTTTCTCCAACTTAAGAAGTATATACTGTGCCTCCAGTTCAAAATTTTCTACAGCACAAATTGTTGCTCTTTCAAAGTTATTAATACTAGGGATAAAAATTGACTGCAAATGTCATATTTCATAGAAACATTCTTAACCTCCAGCTTTTTATAATTCAGCATGTATTTATTAACAAGATAAGTGAAGAAAACTCTATCTTCTTGGTAAAACATAACCTTGAGCGGTTTGATAGTTGGTGTATAGGATTCAGCCTCTTATCTCCTGTAATTAAGGTACAAGGTTTCAGCCTGAGCAAATTCACCAACCTAGCATTCCTAACTAGGGTATTTTATTTACACATGCAATCAAGCCAAAATTGGGGAGGCCCAAAACACAGCTGGCTTTACCATTACAGGCTGTTATCAACAACATACCTTCTAGTGTACAGTGTGAGTTAATTTAGGGCTTTTCCCCTTTACAAATGCATGCCCTAGTGTTCAAAACTGTCACAGTAGCCACTGCATTACAATATTTACACACACACACACACACACACACACACACACACACACACACACACAAACACACACACACACACGCACACACACATACACACACACACACACACACACACACCTCTCAACTGTCCAGATTTTCACAGAATGTCCAGATTTTTGTTTCATATTTTGGGCTATTTCTCATAAAATTTGTGATTTCCTGGTAAATCACTGATGATCTCAGGATTGAAGTCACTAAATAATGACATACATTTGATTTACAGACTTCAAATCCTTCATAAAATGCATGATAACACAAACCCTTCAATTATAGCAGCTATCTAAGTTTGTAAGAGCAATATTTAAAATCTGTCCCTATTTTTGGGCCTTACACTGACATACCTCTCAACTGTCCAGATTTTCACAGAATGTCCAGAATTTTGTCTCATATTTTTTGGCTATTTCTCATAAAAGTCTGTGGTTTTCTGACAAATCACTGATGATCTCAGGACTGAAGTCACTAAATAATGGCATACATTTGATTTACAGACCTCAAATCCTTCATAAAATGCATGTTAACACAAACCCTTCAATTCTAGCAGCTATCTAAGTTTGTAAGAGCAATATTTAAAATCTGTTCCTATTTTTGGGCCTTTGTCCCCCCAGTATGTCAGACTTTGTCTAGTTTACTTGCACTAAGAGGTTGAAAGGTAGCACACACACACACGTGCATGCGCACACACACACACACACACACACACACACACACACACACACACACACACACACAAACACACACTGTCTCTCTTCTTTCTCAATTATGTTGCATACATTCCACGGACAAACGAAACACGTTTTCTTTGATTTAAATTCCACATGTATGGAACACAGAAAGGAAGCAATAGGATGACAACACATGCAAGTCCAGAAAGGAGGAAGTAAGGAATACATTTGTGTGTGCAACAACAACACACAGATGCAGAGGATGTCCTTAAAGAAGAACGCTTAAAACATGTACATTTTTTTGTAATTAAAAATGTAAACATAACAGTTCCCCTGGCCAGTGAGGGTCCCCTCTCAGCCAATGGGCTGTAGGCAACTGCCTAGGTCACCTAGTGCTGGATCTGGTAATGCCAACTATGTGTCTTTACCTCAAAAAAAAAGCAAAATTAATTTTTATAAGCTTTTTAAAACATTAAGCTGAGAGGTTTGAAAGGAAAGGAATAATGATTTTGGCATGTATGTATCCCAGGGACTACCTCGTCTAAGGAATAGACTCCCCATCCATGTGAAGCAGAGTTCTTCCATAACCCAATTCAAATGCAACTTGGACAATTGGATGAGAAACCAGAAATTCACCCCTGGTTTGCCACCTGTGTCTCTAATGGACACAGGTAACCTGTAAATGGTTCATCTCCCAGGCCCATGCTTACATTTGTCAAGGGTATCAGAACTTGTCAGAGATTTGGGAGGCATGGCTAGGCTTAAAAAGGCCCTTGTGGTCATTAGCCTACTAAACACCTATGAACCTATGTACAGTAGAAACAAATGTGAATTAAGCCACTGTACTGTTGAAGTTGTGTGGCTCCATTAGTACTTGTGTTTATAAGTATTTCAGTTTCAAAGGACAAACAAGAAAGGAGTTCAGTGAGAAACTGTACAGAAACTCTTGCACAATGCACAAACTGCTGATATAAAAATAGATTGATACTTAAAAGCCTTAAAAAAAGTAGTTGTACAGCGCATGGAGTACAGCTTTTGAAATGTGAAAAATCATTTATGCAGTGTGTCTGTTGGGGAGTCCTACTTATCAACGAAATGTAATTACATGATTTTTATTTTCCAATCTTCCTGAATATGCAGTTTCCAGAACTGTTTTCATTATTCAGTTGTTCTGCAAGATTGCAGCTGTACAAGCCATTTTCACCTCATTTGTTATAATTTGTATCACTGTAAAATAGAGCGCACACTGTGCAGAGACTGTTTTGTCTAAGGCTTCTAGCATTAGTTTACAAGCCACAGGACTGCAGGATAATACTTTCATCAGGTACAAAGTCATGCCCTGACAACGATATGCTCCAATTCTCTGGATAGAAAATTAATTAGAAAAGAAAGATGAGTATTTACGAAGACTATTTCTAAAAAGGGCTATAAAGAGCTTCAAAAATGCACACACACACCGATGATATATATAAAATCTGTACAGTTATGCTTTTATATAAATATATATATATATATATATATATATATATATATATATATATATATATATTTATATGCACACAAACACCTACAGATAGATAAATCTATATACAATGGGAGATGATATACACACACACACACACAAAACACACAAAGAATCTGTACAGTCATATTAGTGTAATTTATGCTAGTAATAAACATTAGTTTGAAGAAACCATTAACTAGATGGGTAAAGACATAATGACTATAATTCAGGAAACCTTACATAATCATGTGTCAAACCTGAAAAAGGCATATCCTACAGCTGTAGCCTCAATGACAGTGTAATTTAAGCTAATAAATTAATGTGCTATATAATTTAAGTCAACTTTATATCTTTCTCATTATAATATATATAAAGCTTTGGGTAATGTTAAAATTACATTTTGATATTAACTGTTACATTACACGTATGGTCTTCATTAAGAAATTTGTCAGCACGTTTTCTGCATATGATCCTGTTTTACCCTTTTTAGATGTCTTTATCAGTGGAGAACAAAAATGCATAGCAATTAAATGCAAAGGTATACATACAATAAATGAATCCACCTGGAATTAAATCTCAGCTCCATGTGGCTCTCCTGATTAGCAGACTAAGTCATGCCGCAAAGCAAACTGTGTGGGAGAACAGCAGCCAACTGTGACGCAGCATCACCCTCTAGTGCCATAGTGCAATCACTGCAACTCTAAGGCTTTAGCTTTTTCCTACCACTGCAGCCATGTGAATTTATTTATTCATTTTCATTTATTTATCAGGAAAGTCCAACTGAGCATTGTAACCCCTTTTTAGTGAAGGCCCAGTGAGAAAACCTCCATAACAATATTAATTACATTTATAAGTAACACAGAATGCAACACTAACATACACACACACACACACACACACACACACACACACACACACACACACACACACACACACACACACACGTGCATAATAATAATAATAATAATAATAATAATAATAATAATAATAATAATGCACAGATGAAGTTAGGTGCTCGTGAAACATAATATCAGTTGTGAAGTTATGTTAAGTAAGTATTCTGGACAAGAGAAAACAGCATAAAATTAGTTACCAAGCAGCATTACAAGTATTAACATATGAAGTCAGTGACCTTTAAATGAAATCAGTCACTTACAACAGTTATTGTGTAAAGTAGTATTTGTATGCTTATTTATTAAGTCAGTTTCAAGAAAAAGCAGCATATCAGAGAGCATAAAGTACAGGCATGTTTCTAACTTACCATAATCATAGATGTTCTAATATACCGATGTTGTAGTACTGGTTCTTGGCACTTCCTGATGTGCAAAGGCCCATGATCGGCCTGAATACCGGAGTCTTTCATCATCCCCCAGTTGGTAGACATCCACTGTGGACAGATATCTGGATGTCAGGATGTAAAGATGGCATCAACCAACACCATCTTCAGGTCATTTCTGTCAGGGGACTAAGGAATCTGATGTTCCTGAGGTGCAACAGTACCGTTCCAAATGTCCCTACTATCAGCCATGGTCTCTGACCTAAGAGGTAGGCAAGGAAGGGGGAGTGAAGATGATGAATAGGATGGGGGACCCACCCCAACCCCAAACAGAGAGGGGAGGAAGGAGGTTAGGAAAGGGTATTGTACCACTGATCTACTCAACCATCTACTATTATGGTAAGTTAGAAAGACAGCTGTACTATGTTCTTCACAATCAATGCTGCAGTGGTGATTCTTGGGAAGAGTATCAAAGCTTCTAGGTGGGTGGTTGGACAGAAATCTTATCTGGGTACAGTAGGCAAACCCATCTCTTGCACTTGCGATGGACCTAATTTGGTAGTGCTTGGTGAAGGTGTGAAGAGAGGACCGTGTGGCAGCTGCTAGAATGGCCTGTGTGAGCATCCCTTTCAAAAAGGCTACAGTGGCAACCTTGTGTCTGGATGGGGTGTACTTTAACCCTGCCAAGGAGCTGTTTTCCATGCTGAAAGTGGTTTGCTGTCAATTTAAAATTAGCATTTTAGTAATTGGCTTACTTTGTTTTCCCTCTGTAAAGGCTACCAATAGCTAATCAGATCTGTTTGGGAAGTTGGTCTTGTGGAGGTAAAACCTTAATTATCTATGTACATTCAGGGAGTGTAGTATCCTTTCTTCTTTGTTTTGGGAGTTTGAGAAGAAAAAAAATTCTGAGACCATCTTAAGTATTAAGGAGGGATTGGTTTTGGGGGTAAATCTATCCCTGAGAAGGACTAGGAATGTAAGAGCTTGAAGACCAGAAACATATCTGGCTGAGGTGAGTGCTAAAATTAGGGCTGTTTTCCATGTCAGTAGTTTAAATGGGACTAAGTCTGCCTTTCAAAATGTAGCTGAGTAAGTTCTGGAAATTCACCCTGGGGATCACCTCTGGGGTTCTGCTCGACAGGGGGCACAGGAAAATAATTTTCTTGGGTGGTGAAAGCCAGGGTACCTTTTTGGCTAGGCTTATATAGGCCCTAGGGCCAAAAGCCTAGTACCTACCTTTGAACCTATGAACCTAAGTACACAATTCAGGTCCCAGGAGGGGGAAGAATCCCTTCTTGGTAGACTGAGATGAATTATCTCATTCAGAAATTGTTTCATGTGAGGGTGGGAGTGGACAGGTAGGTAAACCAGGAGGCAGGCTGAGATGGCAGAAGTATGAACATCGATGCTAGAGTAAGATAGTCCCTAATTGAAGAGATAAGAAATGTATTCAAATATTTGCCTTAGATTTGCTTGAGAAGAGAGAATACCATTAGACTGGCACAAGATCAAAAACATTTTACATTTTGCTATGTATGACGTTCTAGAATTTGGTTTTCTAATATTTTCTGAATAGATAAGACATCCCGAGAATAAGACAGAGTGGATAAAGTCAGAATCCAATATTCCAAGCTGTTAGCTTGAGAGTCCTTAGGTTGGAATGTATGACAGATCCCTTGTTCTGAGTTAGAAGGTCCATAATCGGTGGGTGTGTTCTGGTTTTCCCCCACTGAGGTTCAGGAGAAGGGAGAACCAATGTTGCCTGAATCAGAAGGGAGCAATTAGTATCATTTTGGGCCTGCCTGACCCCCCCCCCCCACCCACCTTTAGAAGTATCTGGGAATTGGTAAAAAAGCATACAGAAAGAGGTCCGTTCACTTGAAGGAAAGGTATCTACTCTACGTGACCCTTTCTGCTGGGTTCTCAAGCAGAATTTACTTTACTGCTTCAGTTCTGTTGAGATAAAAAGATATATCTCTGTTACTCCCCAGTGTTGTATGAGATCCAGAAACTTTTCCCTTGTCAGTATCCATTCCTTTCTGTCCAGGAGAGTTCTGCTTAGGTACTCTTCTAGTAGAGTGCTCTGACCAGAGATGTAAGATGCTATGGGTATTATACTGAGTTGTTGGGCAATCAGCCAGAGATCTATAGTTAGTCTGCATAAGGAGTATGAATACAACACCCTTGTTTATGTATCACATGGCTGTACTATTGTCTGTTCAGATATGAACTGGTTTTGGGGACAGTTTGTCTTTACAAACTTCTGTAGCCATGGTGACTGCCATCATCTCCTTTAGGCTGATGTGTTTTGCTTGCTGCCTGCCATAAATCCCCTTGACTCTGAGGTGTTCCAGTTGTGCTCTCAATGTCCTGTCAGAACTGCCTGTTGCCAGGGTCTGTGTTGTCTCAGAAAAGAGGAATTGCACACCTGGGTTGTTGTAAACACTTTTCTCTCATTGCAGAATATCCGTTTTTAGACATGGGAACATGGTTTCCAAGGGCTGCTGATGCTGATCCCATGTGTTCATTAGAAACCACGACAACTTTCTCACATGTAGTTTTGCCAGTAGGATCATTATAATGTTCATAGGTTCATAGGTGTTTACTAGGCTAACGACCACAAGGGTCTTTTTAAGCCTAGCCATGCATCCCAAATCTCTTATAAGTTCTGCTACCCTTGATTAGTGTAAGCATGGGCCTGGGAGATGAACTATTTACAGGTTACCTGTGACCATTAGAGACATAGGTGCCAATCCAGAGATGAATTTCCAGTTTCCCATCCAATTGTCCAAGATGAACTTGAATTGGGTTAGGGAGGAACTCCTTCACATGGATAGGGAGCCTGTCACATGACCTAGGGCCCTGAAAAATTCCTGTGAAGTGATGGAATGCTCTGAGAGTACGTTTCTGGGGTATTCTGAAAGGAGTGTGACTTTGTCTTCTGGGAGGAATGCTTTCTGTTGAACTGAGTCTATGACTGCTCCCAGGGAAGGTAATGATAGTACTTGGATGGAGTTATGACTTCTGGAAGCTGAGGGTCAGATCCACCTTCTGAAAGCAATTTTTGTGATTTGCATAGTTGTCTGAAGTTCTGAGGGAGACTTTATCTAAATCAGACAGTCATCTGGGTAATGTGGACCCTTTGTGATCTGCAAAAGTCAGTAAATGGTGCCAGACATTTAGTAAAAATTCTGGGATCAACAGATAAGCCAAATGGTAAGGCAAGAAATTGACAATGTAATCCCCCTGCCTGAAATTATAAGTGTTCCCTGTGTTCTTTTGCCTTGGTTTTAATTTGTCCAGCAGTGATTCAAGATATTTGAGTACATGGAACTGGCAGTTAAAAGCCCTCGTGGCCATGGTGGTTGAAGTGTAAGTTTTCTTACCAAACTTGTCCTGCAGTCTACTTTCCCTATTGGTAAGGAGTTACTGGCTGTACACCTACCAGCTTCTTGGTGGATTCTGTAGACATCACATTTCTTTTTTAAGGAGGCACACAGAGTGCGTCATTAGTAGCATACGTGGGATTTTTAGAGTGAACACAGATTTGGGTTATTATGGAAAATGAGAATTACAATTACAGTTTGGATGTTTATTGCGGAGATGTTCCAATAGATGACACAGAGAACAGGTGTGTGTGTGTGTGTGTGTGTGTGTGTGTGTGTGTGTGTGTGTGTGTGTGTGTGTGTGTGTGTGTGTGTGTGTGTGTTGAGTTTCTGTGCATTTTCAAGGAGTGTTAAGTTCCAGTGCATTTTGTAAGGATTGTTGAGACTCTGCATTTCCAAGGACTTTAAATTTCTATGTATTTTCAAATAATGTTGATTTGTTTGAGGTTCAAGGGAAGAGAAGTTTACTGATGCTCATGCTAAGTCAGTTTTCAAAGTGTAATTGTTTTGTTTAGCAAATGGCCAAAATCAGTGTCTGTGCTACAAATTTGAAAGCAGTGCTAGTTGAACAATAGGAAGCATACTTGCCTTTGGTGCAGAAGGCTGTGGGTTCTACTCCCACATCATGTAGATGGAGTACTTAGACTGAAATGCCCTTTAAGGGGGGTGTAGGGATGCCACACTTCTGAGTGTGTCCTCCTTTGGATGAGATGCCTAGCAGCTAGGAACCTGTTGCCAGTTTGACAGCCATTCCCTATTGCAATATTACAAGCTTGCCATTTTTTTTTTAAAAACTAAAATGGGCAATTTATTCTTCAAGTGCAGCAGGTACTGAATTTGTACACAAAACACTGGAAAGTAAAGTTGTTTGTCAGCAGCAGTCTCTTCATTATAGATCTTTTTAACGTGAAATTATTCAGATGACTTACTTCTGCAAAGATTCTACATATTGAGTGGCCTTTTTGTGGTTGAAATGTTCTGTAATGGGTAGTTTAGGCAGTATTGATTCATATATTTTTCACACCACCTGCCTATGCATATCTTCAAGGTGAGCACTGCATGTTTTCTTTTGAGGCATACTTGGTATTGACTGTTCTTGTATTCAGTATGTTCATGCAAAAATGGAATATTTTCTAAGAAAAATGCAGATATTGCACTATATACATTTTACTACTGCCTTGTTAAAGTTATAAATCCTGTTGCTGTGGTACAAGTGCTAGTGTGTCAGCATTTGTTTAATCATAATTATGCATGGGTATACAATCTTTCCAGTTATGTGATGCTGTGCAATATTATGTCCATTTTATAAGGAAACAGTAAAAGGATTTTAATAAGTAAGATGTTATACAGCATATTGTATTAAGTGGTGCATTACTGTCTATACATTTTGTTAGACTTAGTTAATGATGATTATTGTCGCTGTGTAATAATATTGTGCTTTTGAACCTGCTTATATACTCGTGTTTGCGAGTTTGAATGTAGACATATTACTATTTTTACTTGTCTGTCAGCTTTGCTAAATTATTACTGGTCCTCTTGCAACGACTTATTAAGTGTTGCTAACTTGTTACTAGACCACTTGCAACTACTTACTGATGCTGAAAGTAGTGTTGTAACATGTTTGTTAGCGTCGCTAACCCTGTATTGAACAACTTGTAGCTGTTTATTGTGGAAAGGTTGATTATTGTAATACATATGATAGCGTCGCTAACTTGTTACTGAGCCTCTTGTAACTGCTCATTGCTTCTGCGTTGCCTTTGCTTTCTTCAAACTACATCTTGCTGGTATAGAACGAGCGTGTTTTTAGCGTGCACGTTATCCCTACCAAAGAAAAACAAAAACGGCATATTGTACCATTAACTGCTCTTTTGCATTAACTGCCGTTGGCATATCGCTGATGTAGCACTGATGTGTATACAGTGTAACTCGAATCCTGTACCAAAGGGCGGACTTATTGCACTATTAACTACACTGTTGGCCTTAGCATTCACTGGATTCTCCGTTTGAAAGCCTTGCTAGTGTTATAGACTACGTACAGCTTTTATAAGTAGCTGTTTGCATATTTGGTCAGTACCTTTAGTGCTAGACTTCATAGATATACTATTCTGGTTTTGCTTATGTTCATACTTATTCCTGCTGCTATTAGCGCTTCAAGCTTATACAAGGCATGATCCAGTCATACCTTTACCTGGTACGCATAGCGATATCCCTCAGTTGGCACCTTTTTTAGATGCTGATGATATTTAGGTAAACTGTGTTACTGAATATACATTGCAAGCATTCTGAATCTTTTCTGTCCATATATGTTTAATAGCCTGGTTTAGCTGCGCTAATATTCTTTTATAGGCGTTTAAGCACAGCCCCCTTCCTGCTTTATTTGAGTTAAATCTCACATTTGTAACATCTGACTATAACCACGCTTGCTCATACTTATGCTGCAATAATCTCATTGTGAATGCTTATTCATACTACTGCTATAACACTCTCACTGTGAATACCTAATAGCTGTTTATTTTTCTAACCAGCACTTTAATACTAGGTATATTACTGTTTAGTATTGTTTTTCATTTGATTAAGTTGATACTGTTTTTGCTAGCAAATATTATACTACATTTTTGTCTTACTATCTTCCTCTTTCTTCTCTTGCTATTACAGTAGTATTACTAAGTGGACCCCACAAAACTACACCTCTGCCTCAGCCCTCCAGGAAGACCTGAACCTCTGGCTAGTGAAACACTACTCTCCAAACCTGGTTTAGCCTTCCAACAAACTGTGGAAGTATGTCTTTGATAAGTGTTTAAATACAAACTTTAACCAGTGTACCCTACTCCAGCTACCTGCCCAGGACTGCCAGCAGCCAATATCACCAGTTCCTATCACCTTTCTAACCTAGACCCTCTTCCATCAGTCTCCTCTCACCTTTTTATATAACTTCTCTCTCTTTTAGCTGTAATCTTTCTGCTTTATTTCTACCACATTTACCCCATTCCCACCTAAATAACTGTGGTAAATCTCCCTTTGGCCACTAGGTGGCATACTTACTACTATCTGGTTTACTCCCTTTTGTCTTCTTTCCTAACTCCCCCAAATCGTTCTTTTTCTTTTATGACTACCCTCTGTACTTTCTCTTCCATTCTGGTCCTGCCTATCACCCCTCTGTTTAACTCCTTTAACCCAAATCTGTACATTACCATAGCTTTACTTTAATTATTCTTCACTACACATACACTTAGGCTACTTTTTACAAGGTTACACTACATATACACACAGACCTAGTTCAAACCTACCTGCTGCTTCCACACTTCACTGATTGTTTCTTGTCTGTACCACACAAAAGTAATTTTTTGTGTCTTCCCGCTCCATTCGCCCTTCGGGCTCACTCCGCTCCCCTCCCTGCCCCCAAATCCCACCCACCCCTAGCACCTCTACATTTATCCCCCACAAAGACACACCCCTCTTACTTCACAAACAATCACAGTCTAGACCCACCCACCCACCCTCTTACTTCACAACCAATCACAGTCTAGACCCATCCAACCCACCTCTACTATCTTCAAATTGTTTCCCTCTAAGACACACCCCTCATTTATCACAATCACTCATATCATACACTTCATCCACACCCCCTTCTATATAGCTGTTTCCTCTCCCACTCCCTGACCAACCTTTCCCTTATTACATTACTAACATCCCTGCACAGGCCTTCTTAACATGCCTAATTATACTCAACATTTCCTTTTACTAACTTTCCTAACTACTCTCACCTCTACCTATCTTTTAACCTTCTATGAACTACCCCTACCCCTTACTCTTATAATCACAACCAGACATACCCAAACATCTCCACCAGCCTTATCTATAAACTATCTCAATACCATCCACAAAACCTCCTTTCTTCAACCTAAATATCACCGCCTTTCTCACATAAAATACCTTATCTACCAGCTTAAAAAATTTCCTTACTACTACTGCAAACCCCCTCAACTCTTCAACCCTATAATATCTTGCTCATTAATAGATGGAGATATTCACCCAAACCCTGGTCCAAATCCCTCCCCAATTCCCTCTAAATGCCACCCACTTATAGAAACGGTACACCATCTACTAAACCCCCCAAATCGCTATCTATTGCCCAACTAAACATATGAAGCATTTGTAATAAAATAGCACAAATTCATGCCCTACTAGAAGTTCAACAGTTTGATATTCTCTGTCTAACAGAAACATGGCTTAAACCTACAATAAAAGACAATGAGGTTATTCCTCCAGGCTACAACATCCTAAGACAGGACCGCTTAAACAAAAAAGGTGGTGGGGTTGCTATTCTCTATAGAACAGGACTGCAGATTAGTAGAACAAATCATAACCTCTCATTTGACACTACTATTGAAATAATTATTACAAAACTACAACTCAACCCACAAAAAACATTAAATATTGTCTGTACCTATCTTCCCCCAGGAAAGAATCCAACCATATTAGAAGACCTTCTAAACTGGCTCTCACTAAATCACCCTCAAGAGACAATACTCTTAGGGGATTTTAACATTGACTGGAACTTATGTAAACAGACTAATCCATCCACCCTTATTAACCTGCATGGTTTCTCTCAAATAATCAACTTCCCAACTAGAATAAACAAACTTAATAACAAAGAAAGTATACTTGACTGGATATTAACAAATAGTCCTCAGCAAAAATATACAACAGGAACTCTCCCAGATGACCTCAGTGATCACTCCCTCACTTATATTATTAGGCAAAAAAACAGTACTACTGTCCCTATCCAAGTCAGATCATTCCGTAGTAAGAAATATTTTGACCTCAACCAGTTTCAAAATGAACTCATGCAAGTTAACTGGTCACCTCTTAAATCACTCCCAATAGATGAAGCAGTTAGTCACTTTAATAATACTTTTCTCACTATCCTGGAACACCATGCCCCAATGCGCTCTATGCGTGTCAAATCTAAAACAGCCCAAATGGCTCTCAAATAACACTAAGAAACTTATCTTAAATAGGAACAAGGTCTGGGCTAAATGGCGAACCACAAAAAGCCTAACTGATAATATCACTTTTAGACAACAGAGAAATATGACAAAGAAAGCCATCATACAAGATAAAAAGAATTTTTATACTCAGCTTCAGCAATCTTCACCACACCAACCACATAAATTTTGGTCCTCTATCAATAAACTATTATCCCCTGGTAAAGTTGCCACACCAAACCCTTCTGGCTCTGACCCCGACTCCCCCTTACAAACAGCTAATGCCTTTAACACTTTCTTCACTTCAGCCATACTAAACCTAGCTAATCAACAAAACCCTGATACCTCCAAACTATTTACACCTAGCTCTATTTCCCCCCCCCATTTCACCTTCAACCCATACCCACCTCTCAAATACTGTCCTTACTTTATAAACTAAAACCTACAACCCCCTCTGCTGACCGATTACCAGCTGAATACCTCCAACTAGGTGCAAAAGCCTTAGCATACCCCATCTCTATACTTATTAATAGGACAATAAAAGAAAGTTCAATTCCAACAGTCTGGAAAATCTCTTATATTATCCCTCTTTTTAAAGGAGGTGACTCTACTGAGTATTCTAACTACCGCCCAATAGCACTACTATCTCCACTTGCAAAATTATGGAGAAGTGTATCCACAAACAGTTACTAAATCACCTACTAGACCACAAACTCCTGGCTAATTGCCAACATGGGTTTCGACCATACCATAGTACTAGTACAGCCTTACTATCCTTCATTGACTCAATTAACAAAAAACGTAACAATAATACTCCTTCTTCAGCATTCTTCGTAGATCTGTCCAAAGCCTTTGACATGGTAAATCACCAGCTTCTTCTCCATCGTTTAAAATCTTTCTCTCTAGATAATCTTGCCTTATGCTGGTTCACATCTTACCTAGACAACCGCAAACAAGCAGTTCTATGGGACAACCAACTCTCTGATCTTCTCCCCACCACTATAGGAGTCCCTCAGGTCTCTATTTTAGGTCCACTCTTGTTTTCCATTTTCATTAATGAACTTCATCTAGCTACTCCACAAACAACTTGTATTCAATATGCAGATGATACTACCATCATTTGTGCAGCCTCAACACAGTCAGAACTTCACTCTCTCACACAAAAAACCTTCTTAACTATAGAACAATGGTTCTCTAATCATTGCCTTCTCCTTAACCCCAAGAAAACCAAACTCTTGCTTTTTTCACCCACCCACTTGTCTACCTCTATCCATTTCACACTGATATCTGATAATGGGACCATTATCTCTCCTGACCAAACAACAAAACTCTTGGGTATCACTATTGACAATCAATTAAAATTTGACAATCATATTAATCTTACAATAAAATCGACCAACAGAAAACTAGGCTCTCTCTACAGAATCAAATCATTTCTTACTCCCGAAGCCAAAACTACCATAGCCAGAACTCACTTAATCTCAACCCTTTTATATGCTTCCTCCATATACACAAATCTCTCTAAACATAATCTTAGCAAACTTACTTCATCATATAATAATATTGCCAGATTTGCAACTGCCTCTCCATATAGAACTCATAATTGTTTAAATCTCAAAAAGCTTGGGTGGCTGAAACTACCACACCTCATACAATACTATCAACTCACTATTGCCCATAATGTCCTACATCACCCTGAAAACACCCCAATACTCTCCACCCTCATAACACCCTATAACAATCAGAGGCAACTATGCTCCACCAACAAAATACTGGTCCAAACATCCCGATCCAAAAACTCAGCAGGTGACTCCACATTTTCCAACTCAGTTGGCAAAATATGGAACAAGTTACCACAGGAACTTACATCCCTAACATCACTCTCCCTATTTCAAACTAAACTAAAATCCTTCCTAAATAACCATTGGCTATGCTCTTGTCATAACCCAGGTTAGCTCTCTTTTTCTTCCATCATTATCTGATTCCTTAACAACCATTCTCTTTCTTCTCTTCTACATACTCTAACTGAGTATTTAATTTTCTTTATCCTTTCTTTCTCTTTACCATCCTAGGTTTTGATTTTACTCAAAAGTTAATACAACCTGTTTCAAGGTTATTGCATATGTTTTTTTTTTTTTTTTTTTTTTTTTCTCCATTTTTGTATATTGATGTATATCTTGACATTGTTTAGTAGTATGTAGTGGAGCTTTTCTCCCCAGGCCTCCACTGAAAATGGACATATATCCAGTTGGACTAGCCCGGTAAACAAATGTAAAATAAAAATAATAAATAATATAAAGATAAATTCTATACAACTAAGATCAGGGTGGACAGATGGTGTAGACGTAATGGAATATAATACATTTTCTGCAAAAGAAATTATTTACTTCAGATAAACTGCGTCAGTAAACTGAATTCACCATTATTATGTTGGTTGGTACCATAAGATGTAAAAAACAAACTCAGTAATGTACTATATACTTTTAATAAAACGACAGATAAAGAGCAAAGCTTTCAGGTTCTCATAAAACCCTTTATCAGTGTGAAATACAAAACATTCTATCAAGCATAATTAAATAAATACTGGTTCCTATAATGGCACAACCAATAAGATTGTACAAATAATTAACTACATTGATCAGTGAGTTTTAAAAATATATACATACATTTTAAAGACAAGATGTATATAAAAATGATTTTAAATATATCTGCTTACATCTCAAAACAGCTTTAAGAGTTATTATCTTATTAATACCAGGAGGACAATCAGCCTGTAATAGCAAAATCCATTTGTATTCCTTAGGCTCAAGTCTATTGTTCAAATTGCTTCCCCTTACATTTTTATTAACTTTGCCCATCATTCTAAAGGTAAAGGTATGTTTGGGCCATTTTCAATAATATGTTTATCCAATGTATAACTTGAAATATTCCTTCTAATATCTGACTTGTGCTCGATTATTATGTGTTTCAAACATCTACATGATTTACCAACATAAAAAAACTTGAGCATATCTTGCAAGTTGCAAGATATGCTATATTATGTGAGTAATAAGTTGCAGAACATTTGAATGTATATATATCTTCTTTGCAGAAGGATATATAAAATTAAAATCACTATTACTAGAATCACAACACCAGTATTTATGGCAGGGATAGGTACCCCTCTTAGCAAATTGTATGACAATTGGGTCACATTTGATATCCTTGTAACATAACATTTGTTTTAAACTTAAACAATTCAATTGGAAAATCTCAGCTTACCACCTATGAAAGTGTGCAGTTGAGGTAAGGTTCTTAAAATGCCCCAATTTATCCGTTATAGTTTTCCCTGACATCATCACTACATCTAATAAAAATAGTAGTAAAGCAAAGTACATCATCTCTATCGGTTATATAAACTGCTTCTGGCAAAATAATATTATTATTAAAAATGGCCTAGCTTCAGTATTTCTCATAGCCAAAACCTCCCTGCTGATATTCTCTAATAGGTCATGATCATATCCTCTGTCCTTAAATTATTTTAATCATTTCACCCATTTGCTCTATATATTTATGCATATTTGTGTTCACCCTACATACATGTAGGAGTTGTCCTTTGACAATCCCTTTAAAGATATGTAGTGCATGCATACTTCTATAATGCAAATATTTGTTCCTATGGACTGCCTTTTTATAAGTAGATGTCTGTATATCATTCCCATCAAACAATAAATCCACATTTAAAAACGGAATGTTAATGGGTGAGTTGAACATAGAGAATTGAAGAAATCTAGTACTATTGCTTAAAAATTCAACAAATTCTAACAGTTGTTCCTGGTCACCCTCCCAAATAAAAAGACGTCATCCATGAAACATTTTTAAAAAATTACCTTATATGAGAAGTATGCAGGACCATTATAAACAAACTCAGTCTGCCATTTATCTTGTACTAAGTTTGCATAAGTATTGGCAATGGGAGTACACATTGCCACCCCTATTTGATGGTAAAACTTACTATTAAAAATAAATATATCATTTTCCAGTACAAGTCCAAGGAGTTTCACTGGATAATTGGCCATGTTTACAAAGTAATTCCCTAATGGACCCAATGCCATACTCATTTGGAATCACAGTAAAAAGGGACTTAATATCCAACAACACAAATAGAAAGGATCCATATTCCCTATTTAAAAAAAAAAATGATGTAACTGTTTTAAAAAAACAAGTAACAAGTTTCTTTAATGTAACTTCTGATATATTTAAGATATTCAGTTAATAGTCCCTCTAAGTATAAAGTAATAGGCTCGGTAGACCAACCCCTGCCAGAAATAACTGGTCTAATAGGAGGTCTTTCAACTGATTTGTGGACTTTAGGTAGTCCATACAAAATATGTATAAATGGACTAGAGAATGTATAATAGTTAAAAGTATCCACATTTATATTTTTTATAACTTGTAAGTCAAAAATCAATACATTGATAGTATGAATTATTCTATTAACATCTGTTACAGATATCGCTTTAAAAGCAGACTGATCTGATAGAATCAAATGCATTGGTTCTAAATAATCACTTTTGTTCAAGACAATGGCCCCCTCCCTTATCAGCTTCTTTAATTATAATGTCTCTATTCTCCAGTAATTGTTGCAATGCTTGCTGTTTATCTTCAGACAAATTATACAATTTCTTAAAGTTGTTTCTGTCATTACAGTGCATACAGAAGTGTAGTTCACAAACATCATGGAATGCACTGACTACAGGATGGCTGAATGGAATAAAAGTAATTGCTCATTTAAAGTCATCAGTCTGTAAAACAACAGTCTTTAAAA
Source organism: Protopterus annectens (assembly GCF_019279795.1). Lineage (NCBI taxonomy): Eukaryota > Metazoa > Chordata > Ceratodontiformes > Protopteridae > Protopterus > Protopterus annectens. The sequence goes on from NC_056726.1 coordinate 710,261,185, forward strand.
ATCAATTTTAGGTTTACGTTCAGTGTAAATAATTTCAAATCAGTCAAAACATCAGTCACATAATCAGTATTTGTTGATGCATATGTTAAAAAATGTGAGTGTGCCTTTAAATCAAGTACAACCCTCTCATCCTCCTTCAAACAATGTAATCGATTTGGCCAATGGGAATACCAACAATAAACCAGCCACTTATCTTGGAGCCTCTTCTGTTCAATCTTTGCCTCCAAATGGCACTAATAACAATATGACAGATTTTCACCATGGCTCTGTTACCTTCAACTGAAATTACCAGAGGAAATATCAAGAAATGGGAGCCATTGAGAGGTTGTTCACAGCAGAGGAAGAGAGGGAGATCGCACAGCAGTCCTTGAACATGGAGCAAGACACATCAATAGGTATGATAAGAAATAACTCAGTTATTAACTTGTGGAGCCTAATTTTTAACTCCAGCAGCTGTGTTGTTGCTAAATAGAGGTTTAAAGTTCTTACCTGCAAATACTGGTTATGTGTCTGATGTTTTGACTGATTTGAAATTATTTATGTGAAACATAATCCTAAAATTGATTTTTAAAGACTCTCCTGGGGATTTAATAAAATCCATGTAAGCATAGTGCAAAGCCTACACAGAAGACACCATGGCTGTGTATGCAGATCCCCCTCAGCAGCGCACCTTGCATATTAATGAAGGTGTGTTACTCAGGGAGAGCTGTGTAACATGGTTAGTGAATCAGTGTAGGTTAACAAATGTAAAATAAAATAAAAATAATAAAATAAATGTGTTACTGTGTCTGGAGATGACTAACACACACTCTGCACTCTCAAAGTGCCGGATATCAATGTATGGCTATGTAATTAAAAATTAACTATTTTATTTATTTATTTATTTTTTTTGTCTTTGCACAGTGAGGCAATTAGCAATGGACTTGTGCCAGACATCTAAACATAGAAACTGCATACATTTAATTATGAATTCAAAGGTCAAGTTTAAGCATAGCTGAGCAGGTTTTCACACCACACCATGGTGCTCAGCAGTTCTTAAACATAGTGGAGAGATATATGTAAAAGTATAACAGCATTTCACTTGGCCATGTAGCCAAATGTTAGAGTGACAGCCGTAGGTGCAGGGTTCAAATACACAGACAGGTTATTTTGTAGATACACATTATGAGACTTATTTTAAATCCCAATTAAATTTTGTGTGATTACACAGACAGGTTATTAAATTTATTTTGCAAATACACATTTATGAGAAGTACTATTAAGCCTTGATTGAATTTTGTATGAATACACAGACAGGTTGTTAAACATTTATGTTGCAAATACACATTAAGAGACGTATAGTTTAACCCTTGATAGAATATTATATGTATGCACAGACATGTTATTAAGCATTTATTTTGTAATTACACAATTATGAAATGTATTATTAAATCCTGGTTTGCTGCTCTCAGCTAAGCTCCGCTAAGCACAGTTATGTCCTGCCAAGCAATGCTTAAACCAGGAATGTTTTAGCAGTGCCTAGATGGTTTGTGAAGTGGTTCAAAGCACTGCTAAGCAATGCCTGTTTAAGCACTGCTTAGCCCCGCTAAGCTGGTTTGTGCACCACTATGTGTTGCTAAGCATTGCCAGTTTAAGCACTGCTCAAGTGAGCTTGGTGGGTTTGCGTGGTGCTAAGTGAAGTGCCACATTTTTAAAAATGTCCCAATGGCAGTAACAGGTGGGAAAACAGCCCTATTTAAGTGCAATAGGTGAGAATACAGCCATAACCTGTTGGAGTTTGAACTTGACAGGAACTATGTCAGGAGTTGGGTAGGGTGAGTGCTTCCGGGCGCAGTGTTGGGGCACTCTGGAGTCCAGGGTCATGGTTGGTCTCCTTGTTAAATACCATGCTGTCCGGCTGCTGCAGGGCCAGTACCAGGGACTGGAATACAAGTCAGAGGACTGGGACCGGCTGGCACATGATCACACCAGTAGCTCAATCTGTTACATTCCTAGCATGCTGTACATTTTGCCACCCTCAGTCCTGGGTTTGAGTCTATTGTGTTGCACTTCAGTTGCATGCTTGTGAATACAACAAATAATGATGAGTTCTGCAATTTTAAACAGAACAGGTTGCTGCTATTGTATTCACTGCTACCCATGTTAGCATGTCAGAGGCCTGTAGGTAGGGACATACTGCACAAATATGTATAGGCTTCCTAAATGTCACATACCACTCTCTGAATGGCAGTATTACATAACATATGTACCTTAAGCACATGCCTTACCTGGACTGTTATGGGTACCCTAACCCTGGCTATGCTGTAACAACAGAGCTGACATTGCTCCCTCACTGACACATACAGCTTGCTGTCCTCCAATGTGCTCACCCTTCCCAGTATGACTCCTGGGCAAAACTCAGCAGCTACAGCCTGCAACATATGCATCAGTATGTTCAGCTATCTGCTACAGACCTACAATACCTCACAACCACCTAGAACAAGGGATCCACACAACACCCATACATAAAGAGGTGGGGGGCTAAGGTCAAGCAACATGGACATGTGGCACAATCTTTCCCTCCAAACATACACAGCTGATAGAGCAGCAGCTACTGCAGCAACATGTATATTTTGATACATATGATGTATGACTCTCACATCTGTCTTCACCCTTACTGACCTCAACCCACATTGTTTAACACTACACTGCCGCATAGGTTCATAGGTTCATAGGTTGGTACTAGGCTATCAGCCCTAGGGGACTATACAAGCCTAGCCATAATAATTTGCTGGATATTTCTTCCCACAATATTTACTTCTCTGGACCCCTGTCTAGCAGGGTGACTGACATGATCCCTGGGGTTAATTTCCTATCTCCCATCCAATCATCAAGGTTCCTTTTGAAGAGGGCCAATGAGCTGCTCTGCTTGACATGTATGGGCAGTCTATTTCAGAGTATGGGGAGTCTCTGGGTCAGGAACCTATCCCTCCAGCATGTTTTGTTCATTGTGATGACAAGGTTTAGATCCCTGGAGCATGTGGCTCTGAGGGATTGAGATTTCTTTAAGTGGTGCATGTCCAACAGCTCAGGGTTTGACATGGCCTTGTATGTTAAGCAGAGATCGCCTCTCAGTAGACGATATGCCACAGAGTATAGCTGGAGTTTTTTTAGACGGTCAGCATATGGCATCTGCTTTAGGCCTGTAATTCTTTTAGTGAGGTATTTCTTTGGCCTTTCCAGCAGTTGCAGATGTCTTGTGAGGTACATACCAAACTGGGCATTATACTCTATAATGGGCTTAATGAGAGATGAGTACAGTGGGACAATTACCTCCTTTTTTCTGGATGAAAAGCCCTTAGTGATGAGGTGTGCCACATAGACGGATTTCCTGACTGTTGTGGCGATGTGGTTATCGAAAGTGAGGCCACTGTCCAGCTGTGTCCCTAAGTCTCTCATCACACTTTTGATGTTTAGTGTCCTGCCACATATGTGGTAATTCACGGGTACATGTTTTTTTCCAAAGGGGATAACTATACATTTCTTGGCATTAAACTTGAGCCCATGGCTCTGGCACCAGGCATCTGTTTCTGTAAGGCCCCTTTGTAGAATATCCACATCATTTGGGGATTCAATAATGGCTCCCAGTTTGCAGTCATCTGTGAACTTTGTTAGCCAGAGTCCCTTAGTGTTGGCCTGTACTTCAGAGAAGTAGATGCCAAACGAGAGTGGTCCCAGGACTAAACCCTGAGGTACTCCACTTGTCACTTGTCTGGAGCTGGATTTGGAGTTGGCTACTTTTACAGTCTGGGTTCTGTCAGTAAGCCAGCTGGCAACCCATCGAGTGACATAGGGATTTATGCCCAGCTTAGTAAGTTTATCTAGGATTCCAGAGTGGAGGATGGTGTTGAAGGCCTTGGCGAGGTCCAGATAGGCTGTGTGGACTGCCTTACCCTCATCCACAGCTCTGGAGACTGATTCAAAGAAGTCAATCAGATTCAGGAGACAAGATCGGCCCTTCACAAACCCAAACGGGATGGGGTCCAATGTTTGAAGGTTGCCAATGTCTTTGTTTATAAGTTCCATGATAATGCATTCCATGCCTTTGCAGATCAGGCTTGTCAGACTGATGGCACTGTAGTTCCTGGGATCCAAGGTGGATCCTTCCTTGTGGAGTGGGATAACTGCAGCTGTGCGCCACTCAGTGGGCATGAATCCTGAGGTGAGGCTATGATTAAACATGATACTTAGGTGAGGTGCCAGTTCATTTTGTAGTTCATGTAGTACACAGCCTGGGATGTCATCTGGTCCCATGGATGCTGTATTCTTAGCTTAGGAGAGTGCGGTTTCTACCTGTGTGGCCATGATTACTGGAATTTGGCAATCTTTTGGTATTGAGATGGTCCCTTTAGGGGGTGAGGGGGGGTGAAGTTGGCACTAAATCGATCTGCCAGGATATTGGCAATATCCTTGGGATCAGTATATTTAATGCCATTCTGTTGTAGCTCAGAGCAGATCTGAGCATTGCCATTTAGATTCTTGACATAACTATAGAATGCCTTGTGGAAGAATCAGAAAGTCTTTTCACAATGGCCAAACATAGCATTGAAAATGTATCCCAACAGTGGACAGTATTTTTACCTACCCTCTGCAATGCTGTAGTCTCCACACCTCGATAATGTCCATCTCACAGACTAGGAAAGGGCCCAAGCCCTACATGAAGGCCTTAAATATAGCACTGTTTTGCCATGCCATTGGCTAAAGAAAGTGCAATTCAACTGTTCTGGATGCAAATAGCAAGTCTGAGCCACAGACTGGTGCACAGGCAATCACCTGTTCATGAGCATTACCTACAAAAGGCAAGCAACTGCCTATGGTAAACAGGTCTGTGACTTGCTTTACTAAGACAGACTGCAATTTCAGAAGCATTATTCTTCAGGATTTCTGCACATAAAGGAGTACAGCACTCTACCAGCTATGTAATAGAAGTCCCCATTTAATGGGATGTAGATGAAAGGATACAGTTATGGGGAATAGGGATTACAACAGTAGGCCTGTAATACATCTCTGGGAATGACACATTGGTGATAGTCAGCTCTCCAGCATCTACAGGCTTCCCTGTCAACTCTGTATGTTGTGACGTAGATCACAGCCCTGGCCCTCTGAGTCCCTCCTACAATGATCAGCTCCTGTACAAATGCTAGTGGATTATGCGTTAGACAGTAGTGACAGTAAGCAATGGTGGGCACAGCTGGCATATCACATGATGTACTGTCATTCAGCTCCTCTCAGTTTGTGAATGTCACACAGGGATAGTTCAAACATTGTACAGGTGCCCCTGACTGCCCCTGATGTATTCTGGCTAGGTCACTGTGCCATTGACATTCATATCTCATCACTTGAGAGCTATGGCTAGCATACTTGGCAACCCCCTACAGCAGAACATCAGGTCATAGCCAATAGTAGTGGGTGACATAGGCCTGACCTCAGTGACAGAGTGTACATATTGATCATATAAAGTAAGGGAATGAATATAGTAACATATATTACTGTACTCTAGCTGTTTTCTGATGGTTCTGGTATGTGACAGCCAGATTCCCCACAGTCTGAGAAGAATCATTAAGTATTGTCCAACCGTTTTCCAGACATCCACATTTTTCTGGCAGAGGGTCCATTTATATCAGGCACATGTGCACATTCTGCAAACATCTGTGTACTGCAGAAGCCAGACACCTACAGGGAATATACCTTACAGCACTTTTGCAGTGCTGTCTGTCATTGCATCACACAGATGTTGCTGGACTGTCCCCATATACCTGTAGTAACATCCACCTATTTGTCAGACGGTGGTTGTATGACAGCATTGGACACACCACAGTAGACGGCATTGATGGGAGTGGAGACATATAACACACTCTGTCACAGCACACAGGGACATAACTGGTATTGCCACTATGTTGCTGATAGCCACATACATATTGTGTTGATAGATGGCGGGGTATGATGTGGGAGTTAGCGGAGGATATTGCTGGCCAATTTGGATGTGCAGGGTGTGTACATAGTGGGAGCAATGTATGTGGTCCTGAGATGTTTTCCCTGCTTCTTGCCTTTCAGAAAGGATGTACAGATGGTGGCATCCACTGTTTTCAGCTGCAGAAAATGATGTGATCCTGACTGGCCTCAGACTGCATCACAGCATACTACTGTCTAGGAGTCACCAGAATCATCAGTAATGTGTTACACTGTGGGCTGACCTCATCACATCAGTAAACCAAGTAGGGCTACAGGAAAGAAACTACAAGCAGGTCAAACACCGGGTGACATGATAAATGCTGCATGGAAAAGGGCAGCTGCTGTGGCCAGGGACCGTACTGCCATCGGTGGAGGGCCTGCAGCAAAACAACTACTCTCAGCCACAAAAACATTCCCGATGAACTTGGGATCAACCATCAGCTCCCAAGCATCCATCACCCTGTACGTCATGGAGGTGGGTGGCACAGCTTCCACAGAAGAGGAGCATCCAGGTAAGCCTCCTGTGTTCATTACTGTAATACTGTATCAGTTGTTATGGCAGCCTCTGCATACCAGTACACGGATGTCAGGTCAATCTGCATTTGGGGGGGTTTGTTTGTAATGCACACTTGTACATACATATTCAGAATGTCAGCAATGTGGGCAGTATCACAGTTCCTACTGTACATGTTAATTTACGCACATATTATCCTGTAACAATGCCACATTTGTTTTTGCTGACAATACGTCTCCCTCAGATTTCCACAAGTACATCAGGTGTGTCCAGAGTCCAAAATCCTGTAGCCGGTGAGTGTGAAACTGTTTTGGTATGGCTCATATATACCCTAAGAATGTTAAGGGCTGCCATTTTTGCTGTAGGCACAGCTGTTATGCTTAGCCAGAGTGCAATACTTGTATGTTCAGTTTTGGAGGGGTTAACTGTAGTGCACTGAATCTGTAATCACTGTAGTGTACTTAAAGGAGCTGTAACACACTTGCACTCATTTTTGTGAAGGTCTATGAAGTCTACTATACAGGGAGCAATAGTATGGTCAAGACAGGTGCACTGTATTTTAGGTGTAGGTCCATCACATACTGTGACATATCACTTATCTCACTAGTGTATAGTAGTGGCAACATTAACTGGACGTAGCTGCAGTGCATGTTATTAAGGGCCTGTTTTGTCTGTGTATGTTGTAGTCTGCTTATGTGTTGTGCATGGGATCAAAAAGAATAATGTATGTATGTATAATGCAGTTGTGGCATCTTGTGTGTGTGTGTGTGTGTGTGTGTGTGTGTGTGTGTGTGTGTGTGTGTGTGTGTGTGTGTGTGTATCACCAGACTTAATAGTGCAGGTATTAATGTACTTATGTTGTCTTCCTCCTCACAGGTGACCATGGGGGTTGGATTGTGTCCCCCTCACAACCTGATGTCAGTGTCTCATTGCACTCTGACGATGATGGTGGCCATAGTGAGGCACACGTGAGGTTGTTGGGGGCTGAATCTGTCCCATGGGTTGACATCTCACTTCCTGCCCCCAATGTTCCTGCATACAGTCAGTTTGCCTACACATACCCAGTCCCCTGCAGCCACAGGTATTAGACAGCCAGAGTGTGGCGGCATCAAACAGGAGAGTGTAGCAACTATAGCATCAGTGAGTGTAGACACTAGCCATAGGTAGAGAGCTGGTGAGGTCCCACACAGGCAGATTGGCAGGGGTACTCAAAAGAGGATTGCTGCCCATCCACCACCTGTCACCACCTGTCACAGGCGTCACATCATGAGTCACTCGACGCATGTCTTGGTCCATCATGGAGACACAGGTACATTCTGAACGCAACACCAGATGGATGTTCAGGATCATGGATACATCGCTGTCTGACATCTGTGACTCACTCCACCATATCGGTGACACCATTCCTCATTTCACTGATGTAGTGAACAGATGGTGAGGTGACACATTGTCAGTCCTTGACCACACATTGTCTGTGATAGAACATGTGGTGGGAGTAGAGCATTGGATATGAGGCTATAGGTCAGCAACATCTGCTGAGAGTCCATTTGGCCACGCACACTCATGCTCCCTAGTGGCAGTACCTCCAGCACTACAGAAGGGAAGGTGCTATCCACACCATGGCATGGCAGGCCATGGGCACATGATCCTGGGTGGTCCCATGAGGGACACGGGCCCAGCAGACACCAGTCACTGTCAGCTACTAGTACTGCATCTAACCCTGGGCATGGTGGTGCCAGTGCAACTCCTGGCAGAGCCAGTTCCCATGTTCATGGCCAGAGACGGTGAACTGTCCAGTCTGCCATGTATGGTCCACTGCTGTCCAGCATACCTACATGTAGGGCTAGCAAATGGCTTGATTGTGTATACACACACACTCATACATCAGTGTCACATGCAGGTCACCAACAGACACATCCGGCACCTGTTCATGGCCCAGCTGACCAGCACCCCTTCCTGACTCCCACACATGATGTCAACTATTTAGCACAGCCTAGGACTCTGGCACCACCACACCACACCCTGTGCATGTGATGATACCTGTGCCAGATCCCTGCCATCCATACTATCAATGCAGGGACATGCAAATATGGGCCTGATGCACAGGGTGATTATAGTACATTACATGACATTGCTTACTGTGGTTCTGTTATACCATGACAGGTGCTGTCTGCTGGCATGTGTCATGAGTACACATTAATGTGTTTGTTCCTTTGTTGCATAATGTTAGATTGTCAGAGGTGTTGTAGACTGACAGGTGTCTCTCAGAACTTTGTATGTTTCTGTTGCAGGAGTATGAGTGGCTATGCTGTAGAGACTTGATGGCAATACAGTGGCTCAGGATGGCATGGTCGCAAAGCAGAAATATGACATCAGCAAGGTACGGATTTATATGTGCATGTTTTCCTAGGTACGTCTGTGCAGAACAGTGTATCAGGGGCAATGGGGGTGGACAGCGTAATCCTGTATGCATACCCCATGACAAGATATGCCACCCTTGATACGTGTCACCTAGGTATTTTGTACTTACAAATGTAGGTGGTGGCAGATACCATTTGTGCCTAGGTAGATGTGGGTTATTTAGGGGCAGCAGGTACTCACAGGGCCTTAAAATGTATAACCATTGCACAAACATAGGCAAGACAGACACACTGCTGCCAGGGGGTTTAGTTACGAACACACACTCGCAGAGTTGCCCTTTCTGAAATTAGAATCTCTATCGTATATAGTAGTATATACTATAGCACTAAGTATTTCTCGCATGCACCATGGAGTTTATGTGTTTTGGGAATGTTTGCCACTGCTGTTAAGGTGGATGACATCAGCAGGCCCTGTAAAGGGGGCCAATAGGGAGTTTGACAGGGCCTCAAAATGTATAACCATTGCACACAGATAGGCACACTGCTGCGAGGGGATATATTTACACACACACTCACAGAGTTGCCCTTCCTGAGATTAGACCCCCTACAGATATACTATAGCACTAAGTTGACAAGATGGTTACTGTTGTGGAGGGCTCTAATCACAGGACCATAAAATGATTGACCATTACACAAACATAGGCCTGATGGGCATGTCTGTACTGCTGAATAGGTAATATCTACATACACACACAAGGTGGCTGATGTCAGATTAGAGCCCCTACCTACCTACTATTACACACTACAGCTGACAGTCCTAGTTGCACATGCCACTGGTTACATTTGGTGTATAACTGGCTGCAGCACTACATCAATCTGCACCTTTATGTGTAATTTTATATATATATATATATATATATATATATATATATATATATATATATATATATATATATATATATATATATATATATATATATATATATATATTTATTTATTTATCTAAATTTGTTGACCGGGAGTGTCAGACTGGACGTAGGTACATTTTCAGTGGAGGCCCGATGAGAAAAGCTCCACAGTTAAAATAAACAGACAGTATATACATTGGATTACATAGTGAATAACAATTTACATAGCAATTACTTACAACATATTTACAGATGAAGAACATAGTACATCAGTAGACAACTAGAATCTTTATCTGTAAAGTGCATACCAGACGTTAACAAATGTTACAAGAAGAAGAAGTTTGTGCTGTATAATAAGTACTGGCTTATGTGCATCTGAGCTTGCTACAATCAAGGTAGTTAGTGGAGTGGAAAGAAAGGTAGTGGTTGGATGGGGTGGATGATATTAGAGTGGGAGTTGCAAGGGCATAGCCAGCATGTTTTTAGTTGCGCTTTTAGTAAAGTTTTGAAGTGGGTGCATGACGGTATGGAGGTAATTGTGGGTGGGAGTGAGTTTCATAATTTGGCTATGGCGCAAGAGAATAGTGCTTCACCAGCAGAGTTATTGGCTTTAGTGATCTGCAAGTGATTTTTGCTGCTGGATCTTAGTGGTCTGGTGGTGCGATAGGGTTGGAGTAGATTCTGGAGGGATGGGACATTTAGTGGATGGTTTACTAGTTTGTGGGCAAGTGAGAGTTGATACCACTAAAGGAGGTGAGGGAGTTCAAGCCAGACGCACACATATGTGTGTGTGTGTGTGTGTGTGTGTGTGTGTGTGTGTGTGTGTGTGTGTGTGTGTGTGTGTTATCTCTATATATCTATCTATATGTAGATATATACATATATATATATATATATATATATATATATATATATATATGTATACCACATACTGATAGATAAGAGTAATCATGTCTGAGGGCTACAGGGAGAGTCAGATACATATACATAGCTGTCTGTATGCACAGAGATATATTCACATCTCAGTTCTTTAGGTAGATGAGGCATCAGACATGGGATGACATTAGCTAAGTGTAAGAGCATGCCCATTGTGACCGTCAGTAATTCCAAGTGACTCCAGGCCAGAACTATCTGTACTCCAGTCCGGGATTTCCTGTGCTACAGCCAATTGGCTGCTGCAGCTGATTCAACAGTCCATCACCTCCCTGATATTATGTCCAAGGGATTCCCTGGCTGTGAACTGCACATAATATCTGAGTAATACCTTAGGTGTGCACAGATTGTAATATATTGTACAGGGTTTTGCATCATATGTCTGGCACGTATTACATAGCATTGTGATTTTCATGTACATCAGTGGCAAATCATTACAGAATGACATTAGCAACTGATGAGAGACATTTGAGTTATTGACTGCATACCCTGCAGAGAACCCATGTTACAGCATGACCTGTTATTCTCTGCACTTTCTACATTTGTCTGGCCACTAGTTAATCCTTTCTTTATATGTGGGCCGTTGTCCCACTCCTGTTCATGGCTGTGTCCATATTTCCTGCCCTAAGTAGTAAGTATGCTGTGACTGGGGCACATGATGTAACAGCACACACAGGGTTACAGACTTCACACCTCTGACTGTACATGTTTAGCAGGATGTCCAGTATTCCACCCCATATGTCTGCTCTGCTCCTCAGACAGTTGTGTTTTTTTGGTAATATACTACTACATAGTGCCACTGACTTGTTGTAGGTACTGACACAGTTATGTGATGGCCTTTACATCCTGCTGCTACTCTGACTTGTTCCAACCTGCTTACACTAGCCACCTTCTAGGCTACTCAGAGCATGTGTAATGTGGCCCCCTGTCCCTCCATTGTCTCTGGCTTTGTTAGGCTTTCTTGCAGCAACAAATAGTGAGATATTGACAGTTTGTGGGACTCCTACCACAGGAGTACCTCACATGCAAAATTGTAGCTGCAGCTGGCTGCAAACCATGAACACCATCAACCATGCTAATGTACTTAGCCCACTAAGCCATACCAGCCACCAGAAAGTGAAGTTTAATTCCTGACACTATCAACATCAGACAGACATACACTTTGACTCCTACATATTGAGGAAATAGAACATATTGCCAGGTTGTTTGGGAAAGCCCTGGAATTATGTGGTCTGCTGCTATAACCTTGCAAACATACTGTTATTGCAGTTGTATGGAAACATGACTGTGTTGGGAGAAGGAGACTCTAGCATTGACAGTCATGTGTCTGTCCTATGACCCCACTGTTTAGCAATTCCCTTGCATAGTGCAGTGAGTTTTGCTGCCTTGTGGTCTGCTGCATATTATGGGGCAGCCAGTATTGGACAGAGAGTTCCTGTTGTCCCACATAGCTGTTAGTTCTCTGCAGGTAGCCCAGTAGCCCACTCTATTCCTTTACCTACATGCATCAGGTCCATACATATGCTACCATAGTCTAGTACCCCATACATTTGTTGTAAAGAAGAGTGAGTTACCTTGTGACTGCAGCAGTTGGGATAACACTGCTTCAGGGCTGATGCTGTCTGATGCATGCAGTACACAGCTAATTCATGTTAAGGTACAGATTGTGTGGTGTGGCTGGCATCCTTCTTACTATGTATGTGAGTTGGAGTGAGGTGTCAGTCCCTAGGACCCAAGATTGTCAGTGCATGTGCTATGCATTGACTCTTTGCCAAGGTCAGGGCATACTGGGAATGCCTACATCTTCCTAAAGGGACAGGCTGAGGGAGTTCCTCCGTCGAGTCCCCATGTGGCTGTGGATGTGGGGACCTTGGCACTGGTGGGGGGCTGTGTGTCTCTTCCTCTGTGAGAATCCTGTTGCAGCTGTTTCCACAGGATCATATTGTGTAGCATGGCACATACTGTGAACATCTGTGCACATGTGGCTGGAGAGTACTGCAGGGCACCACCAGATATATCGATGCAGCAGAACCGTGACTTGAGCAGCCCAAACACATGCTCTATGATATTCCTAGTTTCTGAGTGTGCCTCATTATGGCATTCTTTGGTAGGTGTGTGTGCATTTCTGTTTGGTGTCTTCATACACGGCTCCATTGAGTAGCCAGCATCCCCCAGTAGATGGCCATACAGGATGTACCCTCTGGCAAACATCTGGTACAGCTGTGATGTGTGCCAGATATGGGGGTCATGATAAGTGCCAGGGCTGCCTGCACACACACTCATGATAATGCCCTGTGCATTGCACATGATCAGCAGTTGATGGAGTGATACCCCTTGCGGTTGATGTAGACTCTACCCTCCTCACTGGGCAGTGCTTTGATGTGTACATGAGTGCAGTCTATGGCATCCAGTACCTCAGGGTCATGTGTTACATGGTAGAAGAGATGCATACTACTGGCCCTTTCCTCAGGGGTGCAGGGTAAATAAATGTGCTCAATGGCAGGGGTTTGCATGGCAGCCAGGAACTGGAGGAGTACCCTGGATGCACTGAAGAAGGCTATTACTCATCTGAAACCGGTTTGCTGCTTATGGATTTTTTGGGTTTTCCCTAATAAATATATTTAAAGATTCATTTTGCAACTTCTCCTGGTGCTGGATCTTTTCTTTTGGATTCTATGTTATGGTTTAATCCATGCACCCTGTCTCTTTGCGTGTATTTGGTTTGACCCCTATCATGTCCCCAGTTGGTCTTTGAAATGTACCTGTAGCTAGTATTCTAAGCGTCTCCAGTTGATCTTTGAAATGTACCTCTAGCTAGTATTCTAAGAGCTATCCATAACTTTGTTTCCACAGGAATGGGTTCCCCTCTGTTGGCTCTGGGTCTGACTTGAGAGCGGCAGACGTCGGTGAGTTTTTGTAGTATTCCCTGTCCACCCTGTAACTCTTTAAAATCTCCAGCTCATGTAGCTCCTGGAAGGTTACTCTGGGCCTGAAAACTCTTCTCCTTCTCAATCTAGGTCTATTGTCAGCATCAGCATCAGCACTGACCTCAGCCTCTAGCACATACAGATGTATCAGAGCAGTAGCAGCCCCTAGCATTCTGTCAGTTAAAATTTCCAAGTGTGTACTCCAATGGTGTAGAGTATGTTGGAAAATTCAGATTGAAGGGTGTATGCATACTTTATACTCTGCATGATTGGCTGACTATGATGCATTCTACCTGCCACATATATCATTGAGGGGTTTTGAATGGCCCAGTGTCAGTTGAACAGGACTTATCAGTCATTTACAAATGATTGGCTTTCCCATGGTATTTTCTTTTTTTTTAAAATCCTTTCCCTGCTAAGCACTGCGGCATGGAGCGCAAACCAGCGGCACTGGTGTAAACACTGCTCAGCAGTCTGGACACACACCCCCATGCACGGGCCCACTTAGCATAGCTCAAACTAGCTAAAACACATGCCTCACAGCTAAACACAGCTTAGCAGCATTAGACACATATTCCTACTTAGATGAGCTGAGTGGCACGCAAAAGGGTGCCTATGAGCTCCAATCTGCTTAAACTTATAGTGATACACCCCCTTTTTATGTCAGCTACTAGTTCTACTGACACCAACATGGTTTGGGGCTACACGGGTTTTATCTGCAGACAAAGTGGCACATTTTGGCTAGTCAGTAATCCCAGTTCATTTGCATGCAGATCCTTGCACATACCCTGGATACTTCACTATTCCAGGGCCTGCCTCCATAGCAACCCCTGCAACCTACCAATGTATATACTGCATGCAGAGCACTATAGTGCATTATTCTTACAAATGTCTTATTTTTAGTTTTTCAACATTTTACATTTTTTTGCATAATGGCATGTTTGTGCATTGCTGTGCACTATGTAAACGTAATATGGCTATTAAAAAATTATTTTATATTAACTTGCATAAATTTTTAGACTCACATGCCATAGTTTTGCACATATCTGTGCCTACATTGACATTTTTGACCTTCTAATTGAACTTTTACAGGCCCTATTCATTTTTAAAATTTCTGTACACAGATATTTTCCATGAACACTTCTTACACCAACACAGCTTCTGCACAGATACTTATCTGTTTACTGAATCACAAAACACCCTCATTTGCATGTATTTCACCTGCTTATGAGGTGATTTGCATGCCACGGACATTTCTGTGTCCACACGCTCATGCATGCCCCTCTGCTCTGTTTACTGGATTGCATAGCTGCCAGTTTCCATGTAAGATCCGCGCCACTCTGCCTACATGAAAAATCACTCCATGTAGGCTTTACTGAATTCCCCCCTCTGTTCTTTTACAGACTGATGACTTTAAATGAGCAAGTACTTTTATATCATTCAGCCATCCTGTAGTCAGTGCATTCCATGAAGTTTGTGAACTACACTTATATAGTTCACTCCAGTAGTAGTAGGCTCTATAATAACAGAAACAAGTTTAAAAAGTTCTACAGTGTGTGTGAAGATGAACAGCAAGCATTATAGCAATTACAGAAGAATAGAGACATTATCATTAAATAAGCTGATAAGGGAGGAGACATTGTCTTGATGAATAAAAATGATTATTTAGAAGCAATGCATTTGATTCTATAAGATCAGTCTACTTTTAAAGAGATATCTGTAACCAATGTTAATAGAATAATTCATATTATAAGTGCATTGATTTTTGACTTACAAGTTATGAATGATATAAATGTGGATACTTTTAACTATTTTACAGTCTATAGCTCAGTTATACATATTTTATATGGACTACCTAAAGTCCACAAATCAGTTGAAAGACCTCCTATGAGACCAATTATTTCTGGCAGGGTTTAGTCTACCGAACCTATTTCTTTATACTTACAGGGACTATTAAGTCATCATCTTCTTTCGGCTGTTCCCGTTAGGGGTTGCCACAGCAGATCACCTGTTTCCATTTCTTCCTGTCCTCTGCATCTTGCTCTGTTATGCCAACCACCTGCATGCCCTCTCTCACCACATCCATAAATCTTATCTTAGGTCTTCCTCTTTTCCTGTTACCTGGCAGCTTCATCCTTAGCATCTTTTTCCCAATATACTCTGCATCCCTCCTCAGCACATGTCCAAACCAACGTAATCTTGCCTCTCTGGCTTTGTCTCCAAACCTTCCAACCTGGGCTGACCCTCTAATATACTTATTCCTAATCCTGACCATCCTCGTCACACCCAGTGCAAATCTTAACATCTTCAACTCTACCACGTCAAGCTCTGACTCCTGCCTTTTTGTCAATGCCACTGTCTCGAACCCATATAACATAGCTGGTCTCACTACTCTCTCGTAGACCTTCCCTTTCACTCTTACTGGTACTCGTCTGTCACAAATCACTCCTGACACTCTTCTCCACCCACTCCATCCTGCCTGTACTCTCTTCTTCACCTCTCTTCCACACTCACCGTTACTCTGAACTGTTGATCCCAAGTACTTAAACTCATTCACCTTTGCCACCTCTACTCCCTGCATCCTCACCATTCCTCTGTCCTCCCTCTCATTCACACACATATATTCTGTCTTTGTCCTGCTGACCTTCATTCCTCTTCTCTCTAGAGCATATCTCCACCTCTCCAGGGTCTCCTCCACCTGTTCCCTACTCTCACTACAGATCACAATGTCATCTGCAAACATCATAGTCCACGGGGACTCCTGTCTGATCTCGTCTGTCAACCTGTCCATCACCATTGCAAATAAGAAAGGGCTCAGAGCTGATCCTTGATGTAATTCCACCTCCACCTTAAATGCATCCAGTAGTTTGTCATTTTTAAGCCCATTTGTAGGATGTCACAAGCATTTGGGATTCAGTGATTGCTCCAAGCTTAGTCATAGGCAAACTTATTGAGCCAGAGGCCACTAACATTGGCCTTCACTTCAAAGAAGTATATACCAAATAGGAGGGCTCCCAACAATGAGCCCTATGGGACACTGCTAGTAAAAGGTTTCTTATCAGATGTGGCTTCACCTATCCAGGCAACATGTGTCCTGTCAGTGAGCTAGTTTGCTATCCATCTCATTGGGTAGGGGTTTATGCTAACTCCGTAAGTTGATCTATGATCCCTGAGTAAAGGACTGTGTCAGAAGCTTTGGCCAGGTCTAGATAAGTGGTGTAAACTGTTTTATCCTCACACATGGCCCTGATGCCTTTTTTTGAGGTAGTCCACCAGATTGAGCAGGCAAGACCTTCCTTTGACAAAACCAAATTTGGTCAAGTCCGGTGTTTGGAGATTTCCTATGTCGTTATTGATCAGGTCCATGATAATTTTCTCCATGCCCTTGTAGATAAGACTGATCAATTCTTATAGGTTTGTAGTTCCTTGGGTCAGTTGATGAGGCCACTCTTGCAGAGGCACAGGTGTTGCAGTCCTCCATTCCTCTGGTACAAAGCCTGTGTGGAGGCTGTGGTTAAAGAGGGTTTTTAGAGGTCCTGGTAGATTCTGTTTCAGGCTATATAAGAAGCATCTTGGAATGTTGACGGGACCCATGGAGGCTGTGTTTTTGGCTTTAGCTGGTGCAGTAAAGACCTGTTCTCTCATAATGACTGATAGAGGGATGGTTGCTGGTATTTTTTTGGGGTGTCTTAGGAGGTTATTGGGGGGAGACATTTGAAATTAACTTGTCAGCCAGCAGGTTTACTATACTTTCAGGCTAGGTGTGAGTGTTGTTGTTCATGATCAACTCAACACATTGCTGACTGTTTTCGCTGAGGTTGCAAACATAATTAAAAAAGCCTTATGGTTATGTTTCACCTGGGAGGCTATCTTTGCCTTGTAGTTTGCTTTGGTAGATATGACCAGCTTTCTGATTTGGTTGTTTAGACTGTTGAGTGTCTTTTTGGACTGTTTTGTCTGTTCCTTCTTGACTTTGGAGAGGATTTTTTTTTTGTTGTTGAATACCCTATTTATGCTAGGGGTCCACCAGGGTGGCTTATTTTTGCCAGTAATTATAGGTTTGGCTCAGACAGGTACTGCCTCCTTTATGTAGCTATGAATGTGATTGTACAGTGCTTTTGTGTACAGCTCAGAGTAGGCCACAGTGTCATCTGGGTTTGCAGGGGCTTGGAAGTTTAATAAGCGGTCATTTAGTTTCGGGTAATTGGCCTTAGCAAAGTTCTTAACAGGTTTGCAGTTTGATGGGGGTTCTGGGTTAGTTTTAATACTAAAGGAGATCATTTTGTGGTCAGATCATACCAAGGAGGAGTTAATGGATTGTAGGGAGCAGCATCTCCCCATGTTCGTGAGTACTGGGTCTAGGATATTTGTATCACTAATTGGGGAGATAACTAATTGCTCCAGGGTGTTTGCATTGACAAAAGCACTCTGGTAAAAACCTCTAAGTTATTACCAGATAAAGAAGTGACTTACTGGGTGCTGTTTTATTTTGCTGAGTATAGGTGCCCAAATCATTCTAATTTAACTACCTTTTTTGAAAAAAAAACACTTGTTTTCCAAACTTACCAAACAAATAAGAGATACGCAGATATGTAATTTTTGTCAAAAACAAGCATTTGCTGTTTCTCTAAGGAATATTGACCTACCTTGGAGTAAAAGTGATTATTTTAAGATGCAAGAAGTGTGATGGACAAAGCCCTGATCATTTTGGATGTGTAGTGCTTGCAAGCCACATAAAAACACTTACTGCAGACATCTATTAATTTGTAGCCTTTTAACTGTAGTTAAATGCTTCCAGTCAGCGTCAGTAGTTTTGGTGAAATCTATATTTTTAGATGGCCACCAGGCTGATAGCTTACAGGGTTGCACACAGCACATATAAGGAAAGTGGCATACATTAGATGTTGTACTGACAGTAATTTGATTCCCTGTCACTGTGTGTTATTGAAATAGAACCCAAGTATTCTTTCATCTTCCCTGAAGAGGTTGAACTTACTTGGAAGTTTCTCTATTACAAATTATTCAATAACTAATAAACTTATGATCTGATGTTGTCGTAATCCTTGATTGTGGGCTCAGTTCCGAGCCTTGGAACCGACTCAGCTGTTTATTTCAGCTCGCGCCTTCCAAACTCTTGAGCTAGGCTTTACCCACAATGCTCCTCTCTAAATTACCTCAGATCTCGTTTGCTACTTCATGTGTCAGATGCATACAACTGCTCTTGAGCTTTGGCTTAGTTTTTCAGTAAGTTTATTTCTTATATATCCTTTTTTTGTCTTTAATGAGTCTTTCTTGATTTCTAGTATATCTTTCTCTCTACCCGCTCCTCTTGATATCCTATTTCCATATGTGTGTGTGTGTGTGTGTGTGTGTGTGTGTGTGTGTGTGTGTGTGTGTGAGTGTGTGTGTGTGTGTGTGTGTGTGTGTGTGTGTGTGTGTGTGTGTGTGTGTGTGTGTGTGTGTGTGTGTGTGTGTGTGTGTGTGTGTGTCGTTCCCACTCTTCTACACTGCCGTTGGTAGTTCCTTCACAGTACCATTGTTGGTACTTCTTCTTTTTTTTTTTTTTTTTACCTTTAAAGGTATTAAGGTATTTCTCATACCATCCTTGGTATTTTTCTTTTCTCAAAAATAAAAAAAACACTTTTTCTTCGTGTGTGTGTGTGTGTGTGTGTGTGTGTGTGTGTGTGTGTGTGTGTGTGTGTGTCTTTGAGTCTTTGACATTTTCATCATGGCTGACAAGGCTGAGTCTTCAGCCAAATCTTCCAAAATCCACATTTAAAAGGTGTCAAAAATGTCCAATTCGGACAGGCATACCCTTTGTGCATATTGTGTAGGCAAAGTCCACTTACAGCAGAATTGTTCTATTTGCCATGCATTTTCCAGTAGGACACTTGCAGAATGTAAGAACAAACTTATTCTTAAGGGCCTTTTGAAGAGTGACTTTGAAGAGGCTATTTCTGTGTCCAAAATGGAGGCCAGTTCTTAATTTTTGTCATCTTCATCCTCTAAGAAATTACCTTCTTTGGTTCCAAGCAATTCAGAACCCCTCTCAGAGACCCATTATAGAGTACAACGCCCCTTTTGGAATGTTCCTCACAAGACATCTGCAGCAGCTGAAAAGACCACAGAAGTACC
The DNA here is from genome assembly GCF_019279795.1 of Protopterus annectens. NCBI lineage: Eukaryota > Metazoa > Chordata > Ceratodontiformes > Protopteridae > Protopterus > Protopterus annectens. The sequence goes on from NC_056726.1 coordinate 710,280,953, forward strand.
TCACAAAGAGGATTACTGGCCTCAAACAAATGCCCTACACTGACCGCCTCAATAAACTCCAGCTTTACTCTGTAGCATATCGTCTACTCCGAGGTGATCTCTGCCTAACATATAAAGCTATGTCAAACCCAGAGCTGTTAGACATACTACACCTAAAGAAATCACAATCCCTCCGAGTTACACGCTCTAGGGACCTAAACCTTGTCACCACAATAAACAGGACATGCTGGAGGGATAGATTCCTGTCCCAGAGACGTCCCATACTCTGGAACAGGCCACCGATCTATGTCAAGCAAAGTTCTTCATTAGCACTCTTCAAGAAAAATCTTGATGAGTGGATGGGAAATAGGAAATACACTCCAGGGATCACTTCTGTATCTCTGCTCGACAGTGGCACAGGAAAATAACTTTCTTGGGTAGCGTAAACCAGAGAACCTTGTTGGCTAGGCTTACGTAGGCCCTTGGGCTGATAGCCTAGTACCTACCTATGAACCTATGAACCTAAAAAGGTTTCAAGACAGCCTTCAGTGCCAAAGAGTTCCACAGCACTGAATGGCAAAAAAGATTTGACACTGACAAAAAAATTTGGAGCCGACTTCAGCTACCTTGGCACAGAAAGAAACATCTGTAACAGAGCAGTCACAGTTGATCTCGGTGCCAAGAGCCAGGTATTCTCCCTCTGTTGATCCTTTTAAGAATAGACCTCCAAATCCCTTTATCGATGTGAGACCCCCTTCATCCCCATCGACTGTATCAGTTCAGTCCACTAAGAGTCTCTCTGAAGCCAAAATCATGAGACTGGTGGATCAGCTCCTGATGTTGAAAGGATTATCTTCGGTTCCTGGCCAAGCTGGCATCAAATCCAATCCTGTTATGACATCAACCATTATTCCTCCTCCAACTCCTATTGAGTTATTGGAGCCCTCAGCTCCTACAGTCCCTGTGTTGACTGTCTTGGTTCTGGTAGCAACATCTTCTCTGGAACCAAGAGTTGCCTTGAGTTCCTCTGGGCATTTGGCACCGGAGATCTTCCGAGGTCGAGACTCCCTGGCAAGTTCTGAGGTGCATGGATCAGCTTCTTTAATTTCAGAGCTGTCCATAACCCTTGGTGCTTCTGCCTTTGTAGAACTGACCCAGGCTTCTCTTTTGGGGGTCACCTCAGTGCAGGGTGGGACCTCGATCTCGAAGGAGTCTTATTTCAGTTCCAGGCTCCCATCCCTCTATTGGGGGGGTGGCCTTCTGAATCATGAAGAAGGCCTTGTCCATTGGGGACTTGCAGTCTCTGCCTTTCCTGTCTGGCCAGATTTATACATCTCCTCGACCTACGCTTCCATCGTTCTCTTCCCCGAGACAGAGGGCACAAATTCCCCAGGAAAGGCACATCTTGGTGGTTTCTTCTTTGGACACTTCCCTGGAATATCCCTCCCAAGGAAGTATCTGCAAAGAAGTGTAAGAGGAAGTACTTAGACTCCCAGGAGGAGTCTTTCATTGAAAATACCAACTTTGATGAAGGGGAAGGTTCCCCCAGGTCACCCACTGATGATGTTCCCTTTGGGGACATCCTGGAAATCCTAAAATAGAGGGGTGGCTGGTTTTCCCTCCAACCTTCTTCAAAGGAGTCAGTATACTTGGAGGCTTTTCATGCCCATCCTTCTGTCTCTTGGATCTCTCCACCTGCTGACATTCTTATTAAACTGATTGCTCAGCAGGTGTGGAAGATGCGTGGCTCCATCCAATGGGTCTCCAAGAGACCTGACCAGATCTTTTCAGCCTCCAAAGAAGAGCAATATTGGTGAAAGGGTATACCCATAGACGATATGGTGATAGTAGAAACCACTACGAAGGAACTTGCTGAGGAAACTCCAACTATCCATTCTCCTAACAAGGAGTCTAGGACTATGGATAGGTTTGGAAAGCATGTTTAGACTTCATCAACCTTTGCTCTCAAGTCCTTAAACTACATGGCACACTTTACAAGATTGCAAAGGAATCTAATCAAAGAGCTTTTGGATACCCTCTCAGGAGCAGTGGCTGAAGAGGTATAGTGCAAAGTTCCTTCTCAGCTCGCCACCCTTGAAGCAATTTCTAACTCATCCATGAGGCTGATTGCCCACACAGCTGAGAGGATGACAAGAGCGGTGGGTCCAGGCATAGCCATTAGAAGGCACTTTCACAAATTTTCTTGGGTGGTGAAAGCCAGGGAAACTTTTTGGCTAGGCTTATATAGGCCCCAGGGCTGATAGCCTAGTACCTCCCTATGAACTTCTGGATGCACTTATGTGATTTTGCTGAGCCATTTAAAGCATAATTCATCAACGCTCCATTTGACAGATCATCCCTTTTTGGTCTCAAGGTAAAAGACACACTGGCCAGGTTTGAGAAAGATGGAAAGACTCTTTCTGCCATAGTCATAAGTTTCTCCAGTCCTCAGCAGCCCTACTCTAGGAACTAGAGAAGTGGGAGACTAAGGTTTAAGAAATCCCAAGGGCCTTTCCAGGATTCATGTGGCAAAGACTTTCCCCAGGGCAGAGGGGCAGAAGTGGTCTGCAGAACCAGGGTCCAGAGATTTTTTTCTCTAGTACTTCCTATCAGTACCCATGAAGGGAGGCCCAATTGCCCTCCTCTGGAGGCAGTCGGGGGACAGTTATCCCTGCACCAACCTGCCTAGCAACTGATATATTTGGACAAATGGGTACAGAGAATTCTACCCAGAGGTTGCAAAATTCCACGTTCTATAAGTCCAAAACTCTAAAAAAGACTCCCAGATATTCCACTCAATCAGAGGGAAGGAGCAGTCATAGAAATTCAAAAACTGCTCAACAAAAGAGTCATCCAAAATGTCCCACCAGATCAAACAGGATCCAGGATTTACTCAATGTTCTTTTTAGTGCCCAGAAAAACAGGGGACTGGAGAACCATTTTGGATCTCAGCCAGTTCAACAAGAAAGTTCAGCAAACCAAGTTTTGGATGGTCTTGGTACAGTCTATACTTCCATTCATGGAAAAGGATGATTGGATGTGCTCTATAGCTCTCCAGGATATGTATTACCACATAAACATGGACAAACGCTCCAGGGGGTTCCTGTGCTTTTGGCTGGGAGCCAGTCATTTCCAGTTCAGAGCACTGCTCTTTGGACTCATCTCGCCCCCCAGGGTGTTCATCAAATGTATGGCAGTGGTATTTAGCTCATCTCAGACTGCAAGGATTTTGAGTTTTTCCATACTTTAACTGGCTCCTCACCGCTACCACCAGGTGTCAAATAGAACAGCAAGAGATTATACTCTGCATCTCTGTGCATCTCTAGGCATCACAATAAATTTCAAAAAGTGAAATTTACAGCCCTCACTACAACTAGAATTCATCAGAGCCCTGTTGGGCACAGTTACAGGACTTGCTTCACTCCCACTGGAAAGACTACAAAGGATCAGATCTCAGGTCAGCCAAATTATCCAGAGCACAAGTGTTCCAGCCAGATTAGTCCTTCAAGCACTAGGCTCAATGGCAGCCTCAGTTAGTCTGATTTCCTTAGCAAGATATTACATAAGAATCTTACAATGGTTGCTAGTCTCCCAGTGGTCTCTAATAGATCAGCCAATCATGCATACCTCTCAACTGTACAGATTTTTGCAGAATGTCCAGAATTTTTGCCTTAAATTTTTGGTGCATTTTTCATAATATTGTGGTTTTCTAGCAAATTAGTGGCAAATCTTTAAAGATTGAAGTTGGAAAATAATGACGGACATTTGAGTTTCTGACTTCATACCCTTCAGAAAAGTTTGCAATATTTAAAAATTGTCCCTATTTTGGGCCTTTGCCCCACTTTTATTTATAGCTTTGTCCAGATTTCTTGCTGCAAGAGGTTGAGAGGTATGACCAATGTCATACCACATTTTGATTACCAGTCACTGCAAACAGGATCTTTAGTGGTGACTCCACTCCAAGGAGATTCTTTCATGCCGACCATTCATCCTTCCGCAACCCATAGACATAGTGACCATAAATGCTTCCCTGATGGGGGCCAGGGGTCATTATCTGGGAAAGGCAGTCCAAGGCACATGGTCCCAACTGGAATCCAACTTGCACGTCAATATTCTAGAAATGAAGGCTGTGCTGTTAGCGTTGCAAGCATTTCGGAATGTCCTTCTTCTAGGAATGGTAGCAATTCAGATGGAAAACATGTCGGTAGTCGGGTATATCAACAAACAAGGGGGAACCAAAGTCTTACCCATTTTGCATCGAAAAGCCTTCAGAGTTTGGCAATGGGTGATTTCTTCCAGCTGCTTTCTCATAGTAACACACATTTTGGGGAGCTCCAACTTGATAGTGGACAAACTGAGCAGAACTATTCTCATGCCTCATGAGTGGTCTCTCAAGCCTGTGGTGGCGAAAGAGATTTTTCATCACCGGGGCCAACCTTGCTGCCATCGTTTTGTGTCCCCTCTGAACAACAAATGCAGCAGTTATTTTGCCCTAATCCCCCCTCTGGGAGGATCTCCCAGAGACACTCTTCTCCATGATTGGTTCCCCAGTCTTCTCTATGCCTTTCCCCCAACTCCTCTGATATCTCAGTTGCTAAAGAAAGCCAAGAGGTTGGAAAATTCAGTAATCCTCATTGACCCTTTTGGCCTAGACATGCTTGGTTTCCCTTCCTTTGGCTTCATCTTCTTCAAAAACCATGGATTCTAGACCCAGCTCCAGATATGCTGTCTCATCCGGTGGCATGGTTCATCTGAACCTCCAACATCTCAAGCTCATGGTGTGGCCTCTCCAATTCCCATGATTGCCAGGCATCCTTCCCTTTCCTCTCCTGTCCAAGAAATCATTGTGGCACATCACAAACCTTCAACTAGAAAACTGTATCAAAGTAAATGGCAAAAATTTGCAAGATGTGCCCTTTGCGAACAAACTTGATCCTTATACGATCCGTATTTATAAAGTTTTGGATTTTTTGGCTGACCTCTATCAGTCTGGTTCCTCTACCTCAACAATTAAAGTCCATCTTGCTGCAATCTCTAATTTCCATATGGGGTTTGATGGGTCATTCCTTATGTCACACAAACTTGGTAAAACCTTTTTAAAGGGAGCCTTAATGTTAAGACCTCCAGTTAAAGAACCTATTCATTCCTCTCTGGGATCTAACGCTAGTTCGTCAGTCCCTTACTTTGTCTCCTTTCAAACCATCAGCTACATGTGACCTAAAGTTTCTGACATGGAAAACTTTATTTTTAGTGGGTATTACATCTGCCAGAAGAGTATCTGAACTTCAGGCCTTGTCCTGAAAACCACCCTACATAATATTTCACAAAGACAGAGTCTCTCTTAGGACTAATCCATCCATTTTACTGAAGGTAGTCTCAGAATCTAATATCAATCAGACTCTTCAACTACCAGTCTTTTTCCCTAATTTTTCCAATAAAGGGGAATATTCCCTTCATTTATTAAATGTCCACAGACAGCCGAAATTTTATCTTCACAGAACAAACGATTTCAGAAAATATGACCAACTTTTTGTTGCTTTTTCCTCACTTTCTTTAGGCAACCCAGTTTCAAAGGTTACCTTGGCGAAATGGTTCAAAGATTGCATCACATTTATCTGTCAGTCGAAAGGGCTCCACCTTTCATGTCCAGTTAAAGCCAACTCAACTAAAGTAGTGGCAACTTCTGCAGTTTTTCATGCCAGAACTTCTTTATAGGTTCATAGGTTGGTACTAGGCTATCGGCCATAGCGCCTATACAAGCCTAGCCATAACAATTCCCTGGCTAGTTCTTCCCACAATATTTACTTCCCTTTAGATGATATTTGTGCAGCAGCCACTTGGTCTTCTTCTCATACCTTTATCACTCATTACAAATTGGATCAGGTCTCTCGGGGACAGGTATCATTCGGTTTGATGGTGCTTAGGAATATTCTTCCGTATGGCCTCCCAAGATTTAGGTAGCTGGAGACTGTCCCACAGTCAAGGATTACGTGAAGATTGACAACATCAGATAAACAAGTTATGTCTTACCATGATGTTCCATCTGTGTTGTCGATCTTCACTAATCCTTGACATTCCCTCAATCCTTTCCCCCGGCCTGAGACTCGTAGTGGATCGAATTTTCCCAAAACTGGCTTCATATCGGGGAGACATATCTGGTCTCTTATTCTTATCTGCTGTTTGTCTGCCACTAATATAGGCAAACTCGATCTGAGGTAATTTAGAGAGGTGCATTATGAGTAAAGCCTAGCTCGAGACTTTGGAAGGCATGAGGTGAAATAAACACCCAAGTCTGTTCCAAGGCTCAGAACCGAGCCCACGGTCAAGGATTAGTGAATATTGACAACACAGATGGAACGTTATGGTAAGACATAACTTCTTTTTTCACACATCTCAAAAATGTAGCAATATTGTACAGGGGATGATATCTCAGAACATCTGATCTCTTTCTCTGTATAGCTTAGATCCAGCTAAGGAAGAAACAGATCTATTCCCAAAGAGCCAAGTCAACCCATGCCAAGCAAATAGTTTATACAAGTTTCTTATATTTGCCCTGCTTATCTTATTCATTGAGAAAGACAAGTTACTTTCAAGTTATAACCTGGGTTCAAGAAGATGTGCGAATTAAATGGGTCAGATCTAACTCCCTTAAGTGAGGAGAGATGTTAGTGTACCTAAAAATGGCTACTGACATCTGAGGATATTATCCTTTGTACGTTATTTCATTGACAGATTGTCCTCACTGCAAACTGTGGCTGCTTTCAGTGATTGCAAAGTTATCACTAGCCTATGGGTTGATAGGTTGTGTTCAAATTATGAGCTAGCTTGAAGTGCTGTTTTTAACTGTATAGGTACAGTATGTAACAGTATTGAACAATCATTTAAAGGTATGGGTGAACACGCATTTGTTTGTACTGTTGTCAAAATGATGTGTATTACCGTACCTAGTCCTAAAAGATGATGTGATTGGCTAATAACCTGAACAACTAAGGATAGCATTTGTAGTCGTTGCTCTTAAACATATTGGGAATTTTCACTGACTGTTTATAAGCATAGCTTTGGTGTGATTCATAAATAGAGCTGTGCTTCGGTCTGGCAGGTGCGGTACATTTAGGAAGAACTTGTGTGAATAATACACTAGTGATATGTAAATGAGTATTGTCTGAAAATTCTATGAGCAACCTATGAAAACAAGGGACATTTCCCGCCCCTGTGCTTTCCATACTCTTTTTAGTCACATTGGCACTGTGTGAAGAAGCCTTATAAAAGACGAAGTTGCCCTTTTTCTATTTACTTTGCAACACCAAATGATGGTTGATATCACTGCCAGTTTGGCTGTTTCCCAATGTGAGCTGCTTGTCTTGGCTGTGCCAAAGCCACAGGTGCTCAGCAGCACCCACCGACCAAGAAGATGCAGACATATTATTCCACTGTACAAAGCAGGCATCTCCCTAGAACTCACCAACTATCGCCCAATCACAATTTTATCTCCTTTATCCAAAATATTATAAAGAGTTGTTCATTCTCAACTAATGCAGTACCTGCAAAAAAACTACCTGCTCTCCAAATCTCAACATAGCTTTAGTCCTTCCCACAGCACCACCACAGCACTACTAACATTTAACAACTTAGTCAACCATCATAGAAACAAGAGTCGATTCGTATCTTCAATATTCCTAGACTTATCAAAAGCCTTTGACATGGTAAACCACAGTAGGCTTCTTGAAACTCTTATCTACCCTAAATATATGCACCTCCTCTATATCATGGTTCAATAACTACTTATCAGGCCATCAGCAAGCAGTTCTATGGCAAGATCAGCTGTCGCCCCTACTACCAGTATCCATAGGAGTCCCACAAGGGTCCATCCTCGGCCCATTGCTCTTCTCTTTATTCACCAACCATATCTCTTTAGCCCTACCCACTGCCTCAGTCATGCAATACGCTGATGACACCACCATTATAACTGCCACCCCCTCCCTAAAGGAACTACAAACCATAACACAAACTAACTTTACTCTAGCCGAAACAATTTTTGTAAACATCAAACTTATTCTTAATTCCAAAAAAAAAACTAATTCTTTTCAGTCCTAGTAGATCTCCTCCTCTAAATAATGATTTTACCATAAACTCCAAAGACAAGATCCAAATCACTCCAACCACACACACCAAACTACTAGGTGTAGAAATCGACAATCATCTGAAATTCGACATCCACATAGCACAAACCATTAAGAATGTAAACAAAAAACTTGGACTCCTCTATAGGAACAAACAGTTCATCACTACACATACCAAAGCCATAATTGCAAGGACCCATCTCTTATCCATCCTCCTCTGTGCTTCCCATATCTTAACTAATCTCCATCACACAGAACTAAAGAAAATGGAATCTTGTTACAACAAGATAGCCAAGTTTGCTACTAAGGCCTCATACAGGACCCATCACTGTACTTCCCTTAAACAGCTCATTTGGCTTGAGCTACCTCAACTACTGCTACTCAATCAACTCTCAATAGCCCACAATCTCTATTACCTTCCAGAGAAAACCCCAGCACTCCAGCATCTTATTCAACCACACATTACTACTACAAGAGCCTTGAGATTAGTAACCAGAACCTCATAACTGTCATCAAATATAAAAATGATGCTGGTAAATCTCTCTTTGCCTACACTACAGCTAGAATCTGGAATGCACTACCAAATTACATAACCTCTACTTCCTCTACCATCCAATTTAAAAAAAATCCTGAAAGCCCACTATCTTCAAAATTGGCTTTGCTCATGCTATACCCCAGGTTAAGCAATATGAATGCACTGTTGCAAGGATTCTGCTAAGGGTCACCAGTTGTTCACTTGAAAACTTGGTAATCTGTCAGTATTTATTCTATAGTACTAATATCTGTCTTCTATAACAACTGGAAACTTCACATTTTCCCTACAACTAACATCCTACAGTAACAAACTTTACTCTTACCTAACTCTACCCTTCACATCTACTACTCCCACTCCTGTATTCAGGTTTCCCAAAAAAAAGAAAAAAAAAACATTTTTTTCATATCTGATTTATGTCCTTTATAAATTGCCAACTTTTATTGTTGTTTACTTTATGATATGTATTCTGTTCTCACTTTTCTCCCACGTATTACAGTGTATTTTTTTATTATTTGGTCTTGAATTGTATTTCCATGCTTAGCATTTTTGAGCTTTTCTCCCTCGGCCTCCGCTGAAAATGGACCTGTGTCCAGTTGGACCTTCCCGGTAAACAAATGTAAAATAAAAATAAATAAATATAGGCAAAGATTGAGCTATTTTAACTTTGCCGATCAAGAATTTTTTATAAAATTTAGAGTGGATAGGGATATAGTATAAGTTTTACTAAGTATGTATGGCCCACGGATGAGGATTTGGGGAGTGTATGGCCTTCCTATACCTGGGGTATCAGAGTATGCATAGCCATCACTATACTTGCCATGGAGACCTTCTAGAGACATACTGAAGGCACAATAGATATCTCACAGGTTTCTGCCTGGAGAATGTTTCAACAGTTCCCTGACATAGTCTTGGCTCATGCAGATCAGTATATTTATCTAGTGCAGCTGCCTCAGGATCAAGCCAGAACAATGAATGCCTTCTACAGAATGGCACACTGTCCTGAGTGGTAGCTGCAGTAGATTGCACCCATATTGCCAGCAGGGATCATATGTACCACAGGAGGGCAGCATCATCAGGAAGGACTACCATGCATCAGGTATCGCTTAGTGTGTGATGCAGAGGAGTGCATCAGTAATTTTTGGCTTAGCATCCTGGCAGTGCCCATTTTTCTGACATCTGGCACACAAGCCCACTGTACCACTTGTTTCTGAATGGTAGAGTATTCCATGGTCACCTTGTTGGTAAGTGCAAAGTTTTCCTACTCTTTTGTATATGTATATTTTGGAAACTATATTGCATTTTTAATAACCCCCTTTGCTTATATGCATATTTTCCTTCCCTTCTTTGTTTTGCAGGTGATATAGGCTACCCAATTGAGTCCTGACTAATCACACTAGTCCATAATCTTAGGATAGCTGCTAAGGAAAACTTCAACACCACCCTACCCCTGACACAATGTGTCATTGAGTTAGCAACTGGCCAGCTAAAATGCTATTTCCATTTCCTGGAAGAGACTGTGGGAGCCCATCAGTATGACCCTTTGACTCTGTGCAGGATGTTTACTGTGTGCTGCATTCAGCAAAACATGGTCATGCATCAGTTCTGTGCTCAACTGGCCCATGGTGGTAGTTCAGTTCCTGCTATGATTCCTAACAGCAGTGCTAACAGTGATGGTGGCCAGACAATGACAGTAGCATGGGGCCCCATGTGGCAGACTTGTGCATAGTAAACAGCTGTGCAGGCAAAGAGGTGGCATCTAGTCCATAACCATGGGCTGTGGCATTCACTTAGTGAAAGTGAAACAGGAAAAAATGCATAGATAATACTTAGTGCATGCAGTGTTTCTTACGGGCTGTGCTGTGTGGTACACGATCAACTTACACTGTGCATAAATTTTTTCCTCATACTTAAATGTTGTATTTTGTAGGAAAATATTTGAATGCTTTATTACATAGCATATTGTGGTAAATGGCAGCATATTTCTACTTAGATGCAAATGGTGTAAGGTTAACATGAAAAGCTTAAAGAATGATGAGGATGTTAAATTAAGCCCACCTTTTGATATGCTGCTCCTATGAACATCTGAAGTAATGTCTAGGTTTGCCTGAGGGAGAACAGCACTGCTGTTCATGTGCGAGGTGTTAATCACCAGATAGTAAATAATAATTTCAAAGATGGAATACTGCAGCATGCTTAAGTGCAGTTTTCCCCTTCAAAGATTACAGCACAGTATAATGAGCACACTGATACCAGAAAGGAAAAATCTGTTTTACTTGTTTTACATTGTTCCACCATTACAGTGTTTTTCAGAAATAATGAAAACCTTGCTCTGTAAAGTGACTACTGCTTGAGTACCTGCTGTTTTCTATAATTGTTGATTTTAGCCTTGGTTATAACATGTTCTGTATGACTGCAACTGACTATGCTGTGTTGTGCATGGTCAAGTGACAGTAAGCATCAGACAAGATGATCAGCTTTAACAACTGGCTCAAGTACTGGTGTCATTCTAAGGGGATCCAATATCTGTCTGCCTGAGATGACATGTTGGACAAGCCACGCTGCTTTGCAAGGGATGGCTTACACCTGTCACCACTGGGCTTCTGGATATTGGCTAAGGCTCTTGCCACCCCCATAGTGCCTTTTTTAGGCAAGCCTCAAAAGACAAACCCACCTCCTTAGAAAACAAAAATGGAAAAAAACTAAGGGTAATGCTGCTCAACACCAGAAGTCTAAATCTCAAGATGCAGGCACTTGATGCGCTCCTCAGTATGGAGAACATCGACGTCTGTGTAGTAACTGAAACCTGGTTCAAGGCTCCGGAGAGCACCCCAGTGCTAACAGGCTATACCTTGTATCATGCTTTTCGGCCCCAAAACCCGGGCCGAACCACAAAGGGAGGGGGAGTGTCCATATTCATCAAGGACACCCACACCTCCAGGTTAGTAGCAACACATGAAGCATCAGAGACCATACAGGTGCAACTAACCATAGGCAAAACTGCTATACAACTGGTAGCATGTTACAGACCACCCTCCCAATCTCAAGAACCCCACTCAGCCTTCCTGAAGACATTGGAGGATATGAATGTATCACAAAATACCATCATACTAGGAGACTTCAACTACCCAAACATAGATTGGGTACATTATTCTAGCCCTAATACCCTAGCCCAAAGGTTCATGGAATTCATAAATTCAAATGCACTGAAACAACTAGTCACCTCTCCCACTAGGGGAGATAATATACTAGACCTGATCATCACAAACATGGGAACAAAATGCTCCACACCGGAAGTATACCCCTCACTAGTGAGATCTGACCACAAACTAATCACCCTGGATATACATATCCCACCTCCACCACCAGCACAAAAGACCACAGTGAAAAACCTCTCAAAAGCAGACTTCACTCTTCTTAAGACTGAGATGGTATCCTTTAAGCCCACTGTGCCAGTGGATACCACATCCCACAATGCCGAATCCTTCACAAATGCTTTTTATGGACATCTCCAAGAATGCATGGATCATGCAATCCCAAACAAATCCAAGTCCCTCTCCACCAAAGGTAAGCGTCCTCTCTGGTGGACCTCAGCCATAAACAAATTGTATAACAAAAGAAGGAAGCTACTGCATGTCAGAGCAAAATCCCATGAAGGAAAGACATCTCTGATTAACATTAGCAGAAAACTACGTTCTCTCATAAAAACATCCAAGGCCAACTTTGAGAGAAAAATCGCTAAGGACACTAAAGATAACCACAAAGCCTTCTTCAGCTATGTTAGAAACCTGGGTGGAAACCTTCAGATATGCTCAGAGTTGGTTCACAACAACAAAAAATACACTGAACCCACAGATATTGCCAACATTCTGGCTGACAGGTTCAGTGCAAATTTCTCCCCTCCTTCACCCCAAAAGAAGAAATACTTATCCCAGCTGAATGTAATCTCCCTGTCATCTCAGATGTCCAAGTGAGAACCGCCCTAAACAAAGCAAAAAACACAGCATCAATGGGACCTGACGGTATCCCGGGTTGCATGTTACGTGAACTCCAAGAGGAGCTAAACCCACACATAAAAATGCTATTTAACCTTAGCCTTACTTCGGGATATGTACCTGAACACTGGCGTACAGCAACAGTGGTCCCACTCCACAAGGGGGGGGGGGTGCCTCTACAGACCCTGGAAACTACCGCCCCATAAGCTTAACCAGCCTGGTCTGCAAAGCTATGGAAAGAATCATTATGGAACTCATAAACAGAGACATAGGGGACCTACAGACACTTGACCCCACCCAGTTTGACTTTGTAAAGGGCAGATCCTGCCTTTTAAACCTGGTTGACTTTTTCGAAACAGTCACTAGAGCCATTGATGAGGGCAAAGCAGTCCATACAGCATACCTGGACTTGGCTAAGGCCTTCGACACAATACCCCACTCAGGCATCATAGATAAGCTCAACAGCTTAAAAGTAAACCCTTATGTCACTAGATGGGTTGAAAACTGGCTAAAGGACAGAACCCATAAAGTTAAAATCGCTGGGGCAATGTCAAACTCAAAGCCAGTAACAAGTGGTGTCCCACAGGGATCTGTCCTGGGACCCCTCTTGTTCAGCATTTATTTCTCAGACATTAAAGCACACATGGGAGGGCTGTGGCTGACAAAGTTCGCAGATGACTGCAAACTAGGCGCCATAGTCGATACACCAGCAGACACACACATCCTACAAAAAGGCCTCACAGAAACGGACAACTGGTGCCGGAGTCACGGCCTTAAACTAAATGCCAAAAAATGTATAGTCATCTCCTTTGGGAAAAACAAAGTACTCACAAATTATCACATAGACAGCAACCCACTGAGTACGGAAAAAGTAATCAGAGACCTAGGGACCCAAGTCGACAGCGACCTCTCATTTGACACCCACGTTGCCAAAGTGGTTAGAAAAACATTCTACCTTGCACACCTCATCATGAAGGGATTCACATCCAGATCCAAGGATGTCATTGTACCCCTATATTCCTCCCTCATCAGACCCATGATTGAGTACAATGCCCCATTTGGTATGTACCTCACCCGGCATTTGCAACAGCTGGAGAGACCACAAAAGTACCTCACCAAGAGGATCAAGGGTCTCCAACATATGTCTTATTCTGCCAGACTAAAGAAACTTCAGCTCTATTCAGTAGCATACCACCTGCTCAGAGGTGATCTCTGCCTGACGTACAAGGCCATGTCCAATCAGGATCTGATGGACATGCTCCACCTCAAAAAATCCAAATCCATCAGGACCACGAGAGCTAAAGACTTAAACCTCGGCACAAGTATGAATAGGACATGCTGGAGGGATAGATTCATAACCCAGAGGCTTCCCATGCTTTGGAACAGGATTCCAGTTCGTATTAGGCAGAGCCCCTCACTGACTCTTTTCAAGAGAAATCTTGATGAGTGGATGGGAGATCGTAAGTTTACCCCTGGGGTCACATCTGTGTCACTGCTAGACAGGGGCACAGTAAACTAATTCTATTATATAAGGGGACCTTCATTGTGTCACTACTAGACAGAGGCACAGTATTCTAAATTTATTCTGTACATTTTTTGTACCATTTCATGGGGTGGCAAAAGCCACATCACTATGGCTAGGCTTGCAAATGCCCCAGGGCAGATAGCCTAGTACTATACTATGAAACTATGAAACTATGAAACTGGTGTAAGTTTTCTTAAAACATACTGGCTGTGTCAGAAACTTACATATAATAGTCATCATGTGTACAGTGCTGAGGGTTAGGTGACAGCAGTACTAGTTTTACTGGCATGATTACAAAGAAAGGTGTCATAACACATGCATCATACTATCGTTAAACTCCACCACTCCACTGACCTTAGTATTGTACAGGTTAAATTGTACACAGAGATTGAAACCTGTATATTTTTTAATTGTTTTTTTTTTTGTAGTGTACAATCACTCCTCTCCAGATCTGTTGATGAGTTGTTTGTGGGCATTCCTGTAAGAAAAATGACTGCTAGGCGAGTACTGCCTTGTACTGATTGATGTCTGTAATGTGACTCACATATCTAAGGTGTCACACACAACATCTCCTAAGGATAGTGGGGGTGATGGTCCTGTGAATCATGGGCAAGTGCTGGCATCTGAGACTGATGCTGAGTTGCTGCAACAATGGGATCTACTGGATGCAGTGGAACGACTAGACCTTGATCTGACAGTGCGTGACCTAGACCTTGACTAAGAGTTTCTGATGTGTTGTGAAAGACTGATAAGGCCTGCTTCCCTTTTTTGTTGTATTGTCTGTAATCAGGACAGTACTTTCATGGGAAACATGGGGGTGGCTTGTTCATCTCCTATGTGTGCGTAGAGTCCCATCCATGTCTGGATGCATTTCCAATGTGACTCTGGTAAATCTTTACTAATGTGTGCATGGAGGCAGATATGGAAGCTACATGTGCCACTATACTGCGCATGAGGATCATTATGACTTTTTCTTTGGTCTTCACCATTCCCATGTACTGGAGTAATTCCTTATGTATACCATGTAACGGTCTAGCCATCTGTACTTGAGTCTGTGTCAGTGACAGCATTTCTGGTGCTGGGCAGCTAAGGTATGCATATCACAGGAACTAACTCTGAAGCATGTCTTTGCCTGATGTTATATTGTGCACTTTTACCTCTGAAACAGCAGTGTCTTCATCAAGGTGCTCCTGTTGTTTACAAGAAACTGGTATCAAGTTGTGTGTTGTCTCACCATCCCCCTGTTGTGATGTCATTTCCTCATTGCATTTTGCGCGTGTGTGTGTGTGTGTGTGTGTGTGTGTGTGTGTGTGTGTGTGTGTGTGTGTGTGTGTGTGTGTGTGTGTGTGTGTGTGTGTGTGTATGTCATAGCCTATGGAATTATCACACTAACATAATGTTGGTCATGCTGCTGCCAGTATCTTTGTAATACTTCAAAATCCACTTGAATCTGCTCTTCTCAAAAACATTAAAAAAGTATATGGCAAAGCATCTATACCTGAATCTTTGGCAATTGTTTTAAATGTGGCATTCCTTCATGGGGCTCTGCAGTATGCAATGTAGTTGCAATGTACACTATATAGAAATGTTGTTTGTCTTTTCGGCTTTTCCCGGTAAGGGGTCACCACAGAGGAACTCTGGTCTACTAAGTACACTATATAGAAATAAATTTGGTAAGTCTCAACTGAGCAATCTTAGTATCTTGCAGTACAATCATGTACATCATTCACAGCTATACCTTTCAGTGATGATTATGCTAATATAACAGTGTGTCTGTACTTTCCACTAATTTTGTCATACTTTTAAAGTTATATGAATCTGCCTTTATTCAAAGAATAAAAAAGGCTCATGGAGAATAATTTCTGTGTGATACACTGTCTGTTAATTTCAGCACTTTCTTCAACTTTTCAAAAGTAACATCATCATCTGTTTTTCTTAATTTGTCCTCATTCTTATTCTTGGTTTCCCATTCCCTGTGAACTGTAGAGTTTGAAGTGCTTATTGAATTCTTGGCACTTTTTTTTATTTGTTCTCCATCTCTGTCTATGTCAGTGTTTGAAGCTGTGAGGTACTGCTCCAATACAAAATGAGACAAGTCATCCTTCTCTGATTGTGAAACAACATCTCTGTTCTTTCTGTCAATTGGTGATGAAGTCTATGTAGCTGCTTTTATTAAAACAGTATACTGTAGTCTGTACCTCACCCCCCCACAGTTGCTCTCTTCCACCCTTTACTAAATACAAATAGTAATATACATTCCAGTGCACTTCCACTACAGAACCACATAGAAGAACTACTTAAGCCTGATCAATATTCCACAATCTAGAACTGACCTCCTTAGTCCATACAAATATTTCAGCCTGTGCTCTTCTCTAAAATTTAAATTAAATTAAATTAAACTGCTTAGTCACATTTGCCTTAACTGTGCACTTCTCAATCAAATATTTTAAGCACCGGACATTATGGAAAGCCTCCTAGCACTTGGTGTCCAGACACAGAGTAGGAACTGCCTTATGACAACTGATGATGAGCTCTTACTTAACACTAATAACTGTGTCTGTGAGAGGTGCCAATATGTAACTAATCTGAAGGCACCCATTTCACCTGAAGCCATACATACTGAGAACCATACATTCACACCCTTAACTCACTGCCACCACGTTCCTATGTAAATCACATTGAAATATCGTATAGTGAGGCAATTAAAAGTCTCAACTAAAGCTTCCTAGAACTAGTAAGGATAGGTCTAAGCAGAAATTCTCTAACCCGTCTTCTCCATGTACACCTACAGCACTAAGTCACCAAGAGTCAGATTTTCCCCAGTCTTGTATTTTTAACAAAAATGTCTTGGTGATTGGTGATTGGTGGTGGTGCTAGACACATAGAGCCCCCATTCACAAGACTGTGCAAGGGTAAGAGAACGGTCAGTTTTCTTTTAGGTGCTAGAAACTCTAATTTTGCAAAGGTCATAAAGACTCTTTCTCCGTATAAGTATAACTTGGTGGTGGATTCATGTGAGAATGACCTGCGATGCAAATGACAGATGTGCAGAGAGACATGTTAGAACTTCCCATGCATGTAACAAAAGCAAGTAAGACTCATGTACTGAGTGGAATCCTTCCTTCACCAAGAATGATGCTTAAGTACAAAGAAAAGATATTTAACTTCAATAATTGGTTGAAAGGTTGCTGTCATTCTTGGAAAATCCAGCACGTGTCCGCATGGAATGAGATGACCGGCAGCCTAACCTTCTCGACCGTACCTCTCAACTGTTCAAATTTTCACATAATGTCCAGCTTTTTGCCTCATTTGTGGTATGTTCCTCATAACATTTTAGGTTTTCTGTTAAATCATTGGGATCTGAGTACTGAAGTCACTAAATGACATGCATTTGAGTTTCAGACTTCAGATCCTTCAGAAAATGTGTGTTTATAAGAGCAATATTTAAAATCTGTTTGTATTTTTGAACGTCTTTTCCCCCATCGTGATTTGCTCTGTCCAGATTTCTTGCACTAAGAGGTTAAGTCATCTAGTGTGTTCCCCTGCAAGTACAGCAGTGAACTGGCTTAAAGAGACAATGATCTAAAAGTAAAAAAGCCAGCACAAAGGTGTATCAGGTGCAACTTTTAATGAAAAGTTAACACATACAGACTGGTTTCGGCATACATAAAAAAGCCTTCCTCAGTGTAACTAAACCAAAGACCCAGCACTCCTTATATACACACACCCATGCATAACAAAGATCATTCATTGGCTGTTCACAATTGCTCATTCAGTCCAGGGGCAATCAAACCCCCTAGGTTAATTATCTATCTTTTTTCTTTATTATTAAGAATATTGTGCCAACCAATTTTATTAGTTCTGTCCCCTTTGATAATATCAATAACCGTAAATCTGAATGATACTGCAGGATGAACAACCACTTGTTTATATAATGCATTAGTAAGCCTTTTTGATTTAATGTCACTCATGTGCTGGCTGATCGTAAACTTCACAGGCCTGAACATCTGGCCCACATAAAAGGCCGAACATGTACAGGTGGCTAGGTATATGACCCAATCAGATGAACAGTTAGCAAAAAATTTAATGTCATAAACATGATTAGTGTTATGACTACTTAAAGTTTTTGTCTGATTGAGTCTAATACAGTATGCACAATGGCCACAACTATAACAGCCCTGAAGGACATCCCCCGATAAAGTTGATTGTTGAAGGGGGGCAACCATATGGGCTGGCACCTTATAGTGATTAAAATGAGATGCCAAAGACCTACCCCTCCTGAAACCAAAACGACATTTGTCCCCAATAAATGTCCTGATCCTCTCATCTGTTTGTAAGATGTTCCATTTCTGTTGTACAACTTCACAAAAAACAGTAGTATTCCGACCATATGTGGTGATCATTCTGATGGGGGTTGATTCGGAAGTGGATTTATATTTATATTTATATCGTAACAGCTCCTGTCTATCCATACCACTCACCTCCCTACATGCCATTGTGATTGCTCCAGATTTATATCCATGTTCCTTAAATCTCCTAATCATATCCCTCTTGTGATGATTATGTTGATCCCTGTCAGAGCAAATGTGTTTTATTCTCATGAACTGAGACTTCGGAATATTCTGGATAACATGTGGCAGATGATGGCTGCTGGCATGGAGGAGAGAGTTGTACTCAGGAAATTTGCGGATCTTCAGATGAAGAGCTGAAGAAGTGTAGTGTTAGATCTGAGACTAGACATGGGCACGAGATGAGCTAATTACAGCTCTGTATAGAATTAGCAGTCCTGACCAAAGCAAAATGCATTGGACAATCTGAAAATAAAACATCTTTCTATTAACATCAGTAAAACTTTACAGTTAGAGAACAAAAAAAAAAACAGTCTTCATACATCAGATGCAAAACTCCACATAGCAAATACAGTGTAATCAATATTGCTAGAGAATTAAAAAAAAATACTATTAAGACTAGAAAACCAATCCATGGACTTAGGATAGACTCTGAAGTTAACCACATGTCATTTTTCACTATGTTAGAAAACTAAGGAATAGTACCAAACAATGCTCAAAACTTATCATATGTGGGACCACCCGCTCCCACCCAATAGACATTGCCAGTATACTGGCAAACAAGTTTAGTGTAAACTTCATTCCCAAAACCTCTATCCAAACAACAGACGTCCTTGAATCTCTTAAACCACCTATTATCATCAAAGATCATATTCTGAAGGTCCTATCAAACTCCATAAATACTTCCTCGATGGAATACTCTCATTCTTTTTGGCACCATTACAACTGGTGACATGCAGGGGTTATCAGAGAATCCATGACATGCCTATTATCAGCAAGGATCATGTTCTAAAGGTCCTATCAAACACTGTAAACACTTTCTTCATGGAATACACTCAGGATATTTTGGCACCAATACAACTGCAAAATCCAGGGATTGTTGCAACGTTGTTGTCCAGTTTCATTATCTCCCACAGATCCTCCCCATACAGCTTGCTTGACTTGCTTAGGAACTCTGTATGGAACCTGCTTGTCTGGCCATTGCCTTCATGCATTCACATGGAGGTCTACTAGTTGGGGATACTCTGACATGGCAGTGAATGTCTTCAAAATCTCTCAGCTCTGCTCAGATTTCTTTAACCTGTAGGCGATAGCTGCTGTGGCAGTGTTACTTCATCCACTGAGGTAACAGTTTCAGCGTCAGTGAGGATATTTTCCAGCTCCATCTCTGCTTCCTCATATCATGGTAGGACTTCACCGTAGCAGCTTTGTAGAGTTTGTGCTTCTGCTTCATGCCTAGCAACTCAGCCACATAATGACTGTCTCTTCCCTTCACTGGAACACTGAGAGCTCCCTTCAATGCTGCCTGCGGCTTATTCTGTTAAATAAGTACAAGCACCATCAGCTTTTGTCTGACTTTATACTCTCAGGGTTTCACTGTACTATCATACCAGAGTTTTTGCTGCTGTTGTGTTTGTTAGATGCTCCTGTACCAACAGAATATGCTTCCCAAGTTTAGTCCTAAAATGTAGCACACGTTATAAGGGACAACTTGTGGGAATTACATATATCCTCCCTCTCATCACAAACTAGGTCTAGAGGCCCCTCGTCCTGTGACCATAAAGGAAGTCCTGTGGCAAAAAGATTCGGATTCCTTACACATGCTTTTCTGTGTGCAGAAAGATGATGTATGTATGTGTCAGTCATGCTTAAAGTGATGTGCAAATACTCTCAGTCTTGAGTGTTAAACTTCTTCACCAAGTTATTTGCTGGGGGATGGCAGGGGTGGCTTTTAAATACTTTGCCTCACAGTGCTCACTCAAAGAGGTCAGTAGAGCTAATATAAATAATTTTTCAGAAAAAAACCAACCTGTTGGAATATTTATGCTAGAGCATCTGACTCACTTGTGGTCTCAGAGTATAAAGCCATTGTTTCAGGATACCTAGTATCATAGTTGACTATCACTACATATACCCTTAGCCTGTGTTGCTTGAGGGTACTAAGAGATCCCATAATATCAATGGCTACCTGCTGAAAGCATTTTTTAATACCAGACAATGACATCAAGTCAGACACTGCTTTAACTCCCACCTTGCCATTCTTTTGAAATGTCTATCCAATACAAAATTTGCATAATTTTTATTTTTGCATGCTTCATATCTGAATGGCCTGAAATGGAAAAATCATGAACTTTGCCCATAAGTGCTTGATGGTATGCAATTGGGATTAACGGCTGCTGTATTAATTCTCTCCCCCTGTCTGTCTCCCACAGCATCTATTATTTGTTCAGTAACTCCTGGTTCCAGTACACTGACTCCCCTCTGCCTTTGAGAGTCATGAACCTCTTTGGCAACCTCTCTGAAGTAATGTAAAGTGAGGTCTGTGAGATGTACAACTCTTGTCTCTTTTGTTATGATCCTTCCCAGTGCATCTTCCAGTGGAAGTCTAGTATTTTCCAACAACTGTGCCTCTGATTTAAATTAGTGCTACCATCTATTTCATCATCTGAAGGAACTCCTTCTCGGAGAATTCCTTTATGTTGTGACAGTTTTAGATACAGTTTAAGCTTATTATAGCTACTTATCAATTTTTCTGAATTAGCCATGTTATCAGCCTTTGTTGCAAGTGCGGAATAGTGTTCCAGTAATGTTAGAAAGTTGATAGAATAACTGGTTTTGTATTACCATGCATTTTCTGAAGTTTACGAAGTCTGAAACTCAAGTGCCTGTCATTATTTAGTAACTTCAAACCTCAATGATTTGTCAGAAACCAACATAATTTTGGAGGAGCAGACCACAAGTATACAGCAAAAATTTGGATGTGATACAAAGATCTGGACAGTTGATAGGTACAATTAGGACATCTGCTGGGATATCATCAAACACTACAACCTGCTTGTCTCTCTGCCTCACTTCCTACTCTAAATGAACCCTAACAAATAGCACCTGAAAAGGTGTCTTTCTTATGGCCCTAGGAGGAGAGGACTGCCCAGGCAATAAATGTTCTTTTTTAACAACTGTAGCCTTAACAGTAGTTATAACTGATGCAAATTATCCTTCTGAACAATAGTTTCTTTTTACATCTTCCAAGATAATATACAAGGCGTTATGATAATATAGAGCTACTGCAGCTTCAGTACAGCCTACAACTACCTTGTGGTTACCTTTCTTAGTTCACTAACAGAACGTTTATTTTTCACAATGTCACATGCACAGTCTGAACATAATTGCCTCATTTGGTTACAGTGGAAACTTATTCCAAGAACTTCAGATGTGTTTAAGTCAGTTGTTTTCCCTTTGTCTCTGAATCCTGCCTGAATTAAATTGCCACATGGGTTCCCTTATACCCAGCTGTACTGTTTGATACCGCCTGCATTTGTAGCTATGCCCTGCTGGCTATAAAGAAGTCATACTTTTCAGCTATCCCCTGAACTGTGTTATGCTACTAGTTTGTAAACCATATCTTCATATCATCAAAGTAAGAACTGCTTGCTCCTTTAGCATAAAGTCTTCAAACATTTCAAGAGTAATAATTCAACATTCACTGTCCCACTTATGAAAGTGTTTATTTCTGCAGAGAAATCTCGAACACTGCCCTCTGACAGCTTCCTGTGACTAAGCTTATTTCCTTTAAATTTATAATAAGTTTAAAGCAAACAAAACATTGTCACTTTATAGTTGTCCAAATAGTCAGAATATGTCATTTTTAGCTACAGAATACATTTATTTACCCTAAAAAAGTTAAAAACCTGAGCCATTACTCATGGTCAGTC
This sequence comes from Protopterus annectens, assembly GCF_019279795.1. Lineage (NCBI taxonomy): Eukaryota > Metazoa > Chordata > Ceratodontiformes > Protopteridae > Protopterus > Protopterus annectens. Next base: position 710,303,385 of record NC_056726.1, read on the forward strand.
TGGTGTTGATTACTCACTTCATGAAACACCCAAATAAAATTATCAAAGTCATCTCTTTATATTGAGGAAACAATTTAACACTGACCCTAGCATCCAGTGTTTGGCTTACACATTCATTACTCTTTAATGAAGGCCCAATAGCTCCCTTTGATGCTGGCACTGCTTATCTCTTTCTTCTGCTTTTGTATCTTTCTTTCTTCACCTTTTTCTTTCTGCTCTCACTTTCTTTACAGATCAGGCTAAATCATTATCTTAATTGTCTCAAAGCATGTTTTTCCTGATCAACCCAGTTTCTTTTTTTTTTCTTTTTGTTTTGTTTTTCATTTCAGGCTGTACTTTCTAGTGGATTGAATCTTAGCTGGATCCAGAAATGGTTATCATCTTATCCTTGTTCATACAGTCAGGTTGGATTCCTTTCAGCTTCCATTCTTTAGTCAGCTGTTGCACAAACACTGTTCCATACACCACATAGCTCATTTTGCCCATTTCTTGATTATCTTGATTATTCTGGTTAAAAAATGAAATTGCTGTTGGTTAAGAGGTATTGAGGCATATACATTTTGTGGCAGCAAGGACACACACACTTTCTAATGCCTGTTTTTCATGATGTATAAGTTCATTTCATAAAATATCCCACCACTGCCTCCAGATATATGTATGAACATGTATATAACACCACATGCTACCCTGCCACAAAATTAGTATGTGATAATCAGGGTTTATTTGAGGGGGTTACCAATTAGTAAATGTGCCGTTGCTCTGCTAATTTCAAACATCTGACACACTGATCAAGCATTATACTGTACAGTTACACATCAGTTATATCATATTTAGAAGCGTTAGTGGCACAAGAGGTTGCATACACAGCTTTGGTGCATAAGGCTGTGGATTTTATTTTCACACCAGTTAGATGGATTTCTGACACTGCAATGCAGGATAAGGGGTTGCTGCACTCCTGAATGTGTGGCATCCATTGGATGAGAAGTTAAACTGAGGTCACAGTAGCTCAGTTGGATGTAAAAGATCCCACAACACCTATCTAAAGAGAAGAGGAAGTTCCCTGATGCCCTGGCTAAATTTCCTTTAGTAGTAGGAATACAGGCCTATATTAGAACATTGAAGTTTCACAACATCAAATGTTCTAATATCGACCCCTATTCAGTGAACGCTGAAAATAGTGAAGCTACAGAAAACCAAATTTTTTCCTAGGGAAAGAATTTGGTTGTCTGTTTCTGTCGCTTCGCTATTTTCAGTACTGTGGTGGAAAGTTACGGGTCATGTTCAGGTAAGTGTGCGACTGGGCATGGGTTAGGTGAGTAAGGGTTAGTGCGTGGGTCAGGTAAGTGTACGATTGTGAGGACGTGAGTGTTAGGGTGGGGTAGGTGAGTCAGGGTTAGGGCATGGGTGAGGTGAGTGTGCGATAGTGACGGACCTCAGGGTTAGGGTTTGCGTTAAGGTACGTGGATAGATAGTGGTGTATGTACAGTTTAGTGTAGGGTTAGATGTAAGATTTTAGGTGTATGTGTGTGGATTTCTGTTTGTTTGGTGTGCTTGTGTTGTGTGTATGTGTTTCGGAAAAGCAAATTTTTTCCCTAGGAAAAAACTCGCTGTTCTGCATGTTCGATGTTTTCAGCGTTTGCTGAATAGGGGTCAATGTTACAACATTCAAAGTTGTGGAACTTCAATGTTCTAATATAGACCCTAGGAATATTACCTCAGGTGTCTCCTGAAAAGAGTCCACTAGCCTAGTCTGACTAATACAGTCAACAAGGGTTAAATTCATCGGAGTTATAAGTACTGCATCTCCCAAGATCTCATTCACCTACTAATGTCAGAATGAGCCCAGTCAACAAGGGATAAATTCATCAGAGTTATAAGCACTGCATCTCCCAAGATCTCATTCACCTACTAATGTCAGAGTGAGCCTAGTGCCTTCTAGTACAATCTTGCCAACAATAATTGAAATTTGACCAAGATCAATTTATAGACAAAACACAATATTTTCCAGGAGGTGTTAAATGTTGTTTTGTTTTTATGGCAATGCTGCCACCAGCTAGTAACATAAGCATATCAGAGATACAATTATATTTTCTCCTTAAAATAATCCAACAGTTAAATATTTGCAGGGCAACAATAGCTAGAGCAATAACCGTTTGATAGTCAAACGCCATCAGCCATAAAATTACTTCACTGTTTACTTAAGTTAAGCATCCTATTTGGCAAAAAATGAAATATATATGCAACTTTTTTTTTCATTTGGAAAACACAAAATAAATGTGAAGTCATTGCTAGAATTCTCCTTTATGCTATCCAACAGTTTATCCTGGGACTGTCTCAATCAACAGCAGAAGAGAAACTAAATGTATCTTCACCTCTGACTTGGAAGTCCAGAAAGTAATTTAAGTTACACAGACAAAATGGAATCCAATCCAGTCTCAGTCCAGATGAGGCAATCCACCAGCCCACCTGCAGTGTCTCTCTGGGAAGCTGCTTTTGTTTTGTATTTCAAGAAGTCAGAGATTTTTTTCACACAATGCTTTTCCATTCTAGAATATCTTAACTATTTGACAAGGTAGACTCCAACAAGCTATAAGCCAAATAAGTTTTTGCATTTTTTTATTGCTGAAGGAAGTGTAGATATGTACATATTTGTAAAGCATCTTAGTTTCAAACTGTTAAGAACATTCCCAATTAAAGTAGTAACATACTTGGTAGAATTCTTATATTTGATATTTTAACATGTTATACATTTTACCAGCTACAAAATTTACAATTATAGTCTTACATTTAATTTAGCACTAGAATTTGTCATCAAATACAATTCAAAAACCAGAGTTAATCTCACTCCATGCTTTGCCAACTGTTTGTGATGCATACATTGGTTGCTATGCTTCAACATTTGTACACTTATATAATCAGTCAATGAACTTTCTTCCCCAGGCTGCAGATGAACATGGACTCTTTTGAGCGGAGTTGATAAAGCTTTATAATCGCAACAAATTAAGCAATAAATAAACAGATAAATAAACTTAGCTTAAAACAGCTTCTTTCCATTACAATTTATTCAGCAAACTCTTATGTTAATCCAAACTCCAAAAACATCAGGATTAAGCAATATCACCCTAATATCAAAGGCCTTCTCATTATTCAAATTTAGAATCACTATATTTTGTTGTTTTATCAGTTTAGCCTTCATCGATATCCAGGTTTGTAATATATTATCAGACATTTGTTTCCCCATAACAAAGACAGACTGTTCATTTTCAATTATTGCATGCATAAAGTCTTGCCAACCTCTAAACTATTATAAGACGTGGCTCTCTGCACTGTCCAATGATATTTAACTTTATCAGGGAAGTTAGGATAGCTTTGTGGGATGATGTTGTTGTATGTCCTCCCACTATACTTCTTCCTTTTTAATCCATGTGTGTGTTTGAGAGTTTTTTCCTTTCTGTAAAAGAAAAGAAAAAAGTTAGTAGTTGTAGTAGTTTGCAGTTAAAGGTGTTTGTAAAACTATTTGTAAGTGAAGTTTTAATTAGTCTTAGTTAAGTTCTAGGCTAAGGTTAGTTACTGTTATCTTTAACTGTTCACTAGTTTTGGTGGGCTCTGCCAGTTGTCATGTAGACAAACCTTCCCCAGCTTTAAACATTGCACTTCTTGTGGGCATAAAACCCCCAACCAGGATGCCCACAAGGACTGCCTGTATTGTTTAGGTGCGGACCATTTAAGGGCAGTGTGCGCAGTCTGTGCTTCATTTAATCCTCAGGCTGTAGCTGATAGATGAAATAAGTTGTTTCTGAGGGATCTTGTTCCATCATCAACACCTGAGGCTCAGACCCCTGCCTTGACTTTCACTTCATCTTCTGCTGCTAAAGAGGCAAAAAAGAGGACTCTCCCTGTTCTCCCCAGAGAGCATCTAGATCACAAAGCCAAGTCAAAGAAAACTTCGGATCTAACCCTGTCGGATCCAAAGAAAGTGTCTACCCCTTCAGATCAACCAGCATCCTCAGATCCAGGGGAAATTATTTCCTTGTTGCCTCCTCCACTGTTGGCTCTGATGTCAGATCCAGTGCCTCGGGATCTGAGAGCCTTGAGCAAATGTTCGGCTCACTCAGTTAGATCTAAGCACTCCCAAGCCCCCTCATCAAGTTTGTCCAGATCCTCTAGAAGATGGTCCGAGGCACACATGGACAGGATGATGATATTCCTCCAGGCCCAGATTCAGATGGGGTAGTCTCTGCTCTGTCCCCTGTCAGAACCATGATCTACCCAGGACATACCATCAGGAATCCTTCTCTGATCTGGCCTTGGGTTTGGTGCAGGGGAAGTTCCCTTCCTCAACACCGATGTTACCCTTGATGAGTCCTATTCCAGTTCTCTCAGAGCAGAGCGAGTCTTGGAGCCGAGGTGTCAGCGCTGGGTCTGGGGGACTGGGAATGGCTCCGTCCTTGTCAGAGCCATCTTTTCCCCTAGGCACCTCGGCTCTTGACAGCTCGGGTCCCATCCCTTCTAGAGGCTGCAGATCCGGTGTGAGTCCTAGCTGTTTCCCGCTGTTGCTTCGGCTTCAGGAAAAATGGAGAGGACCTCTCCAGGTCCATTGGCTTTTCAGGTAGTGGAGAGGGTTTTTCTCCTGGGTTGGAAATCTTTCACCACATGTCCCGCAATCCACCCCTGTACCCCCATCGGATCAGGGCCTTGTGCCCATTCATTTTGTCCTGAGTCAACCTATCCTGAGCAGACTCAAAGATCTCCCTGCCCAAGAAGGATCACCCTCTTCCAACACTTCCCCAGAGTACCCACTGAGAAAGTCCCCCAAAAGAAGTTTTGCAAAAGAAGATATATTGACTCCCTGTTGGAGTCCTTAACCAAAGACACTGACTTTGATGATGAAGAAGGATCCCACGATCCCCACCTGAGGACATCTCCTTCACAGACCTTCTAGAAATCTTGAAGCAAAAAGGTGGGTGGTCTGTCCAACCTCCTCCTTCTGAGGAGTCAGTGCTCTTGGAGGCATTTTAGATGGGCCCGTCTATGACCTGGGTTACTCCCCCCCCCGTGGAAGACCTTGTTGATTTGGATTCCCGCTGGGCATGGAAGGAACCAGAAACCATTGAGCCCATTCCCAAGTGCCCTGATATGTTCCTGGTACCTCCAACAGATAGAAAGCATTGGAGCAAATGTCTTGTAGTTGATGCCATTGTGGTGGTGGCAGCCACTAAGAAAGAACTGGCAGAAGAGACTGCCAATGTCCATCCACCTAACAAGGAGTCTAGCACATTTACACCTCAGCCACCTTTGCGCTGAGGTTCTTAAATTACCTGGCCCATTTTATCCGGCTGCAGAGTGATCTGATCAAGGAGCTTTCAACCTCTCTCTGAGTCCATGCCTGCGGAGGAATTTAAAAAGTTTCTCCCAAGCTGACCATTCTATCTTCCTTTGCTGTCCTTCACTGGAGGCAGTCCGGGGGTCGACTCACTTTGCACTCAGAAACCTGGATCCATTTGACTCAAAACCCCTGGGTGATAAGCATAATATCCAGAGGCTCCTATATTCCATTTTCTCTTCCCCTCCAAACTCCAAGAACCTCCCAGAAGTGCCACCCAATCAGAGGGAGCATGCAGCACAGGAAATTCAACAACTGCTGCAAAAAAGAGTAATTTAAGAGGTCCTATAAGAGCCATACAAAGAGAATTCAGAACATACTCCTGCTTCTTTTTGGTGCCAAAAAAGACAGGGGACCTAAGACCCATTCTGGATCTAAGCAAGTTAAATGGTTATGTAAAGAAGTCAAGGTTCCAAATGGTTACGGTTCAGTCCATTCTGCCATTGTTGCACAAGGACGACTGGATGTGCTCAGTATAGCTCAAGGATGCATGCTATCACATCAGAATAGACAGGCGCTCTAGGAGATAGCTGCACTTTTGGCTTGAAGCCAAACATTTCCATTTCAGGGCACTACCATTTGGGCTCACCACAGCCCCCTGGGTGTTCATCAAATGCATGGCAGTGGTAGCAGCTCACATGAAACTCAAAGGATTCTGGGTGTTTCCATACCTAGATGACTGTCATCCTACTGCCCCCGCAAGGCATTAGTTCATCCAAGGCAGAGATTACTTAATCCTACTTTCACACTCACTGGGCATCACTATAAACCTAAACAAGTCCAACCTGGCTCCTGTGTAGAACCTGGAATTCATAGGATGTAGATGAACATGAGGGATGATATGGCTTCCCTCCCCTTACACTGCATAATAGCACTGAGGAATCAGGTCCGGGAATTATCTCACCTGCCCCCCCCCCTTCGTGGATGGTCTTACAGGCCCTAGAATCCATGTCAGCAGCAATTCTGTTAGTTCCTCTAGCAAGGTTCTTCATGTGGGTTCTTCAGTGGACATTGGTAGTGAAATAGTCCATTCTATACCATCCGCTATCCCTTCCCATCAGGTTGACACCAATTTGCAAATGTCACCTCAGCTGGTGGATTCAGTCAGACAATCTCCTTTTAGGCAGACCCTTTTTAACCAACCCCCCAATAGCTGCATTGACCATGGATGCATCCCAGTTTTGGTGGGGGGGTCATTACAATGGGAAGATGGTCCAAGGCACGTTGCCCCTTATTGAGACCAGATCGCATATCAGTGTCCTAGAGATGAGAGCAGTTCTTCCAGTGTTGCAAGCCTTTTAGGATGCTCTCCCCTTGGGGATTATTGCAGTTTACATCAACAACTTGTCTGTTGTCTGATACATCAACAAGCAAAGAGGAGCCTGTTCATACCCCTTGTGCAGGGAAGACATGTGGGTGTGGGAATGGGCAATAATTTCAGACCACCTTCTAGTTGTAACACACATCCCGTTGAAAACCAACAACTTAGCGGACATACTCTGCAGATCAATTTTGGTTCTGCATGAGTGGTCCTTCAGTCAGTCAGTGGCGAGCATGATCTTCAATCGTGGGATCAGCCTTGCTGCAGCCTCTTTGCTTCTCCCCTTAACAACAAATGCAGCAGGTTCTTCACTCTGATCCCTCTTCCGGAGGAATCCCCAAAGGATGCACTTGTCCACGATTGGCCCTAGTGTCTCCTGTATGCTAACCCTCCTCTCCCTGTGATCCCAATATTTCTTCAGGAGGCAAGCAGGCTGAAGAGCTCAGTCATCCTCATTGCCCCCTGTTGGCCTCAATAGGTTTGGTTCCCCTTCCTCTGGTCTCATCTAAAATACCCTCCTTGGATGCTGGATCTAAGACAGGATCTCTCTCACCTGTCAGGGATGCAACATTCAAACCTTTGCTCCCTCCAGCTGACCACATGGTTTATCCACTTCCAACCCTAGCAAGACAGTCCAGGCTTACTTCTCCAGTCCATAAAATACTTCTAGCCCTGGAAAAGGCTTCCACTATGTAAATTTTAGAATATGAACAGCCAAAGCATGTGTTTGAGGGAATTGAGTATGTGACAGTCTGCATGTATTAAGATGTACTGTGTACTGTGAACTTTGAATGAACTATGAGCAATAGAAAAATACCGAAAAAACAAGAGTCTGCTTGAAAACAGGAAATGTGCCTTTTCTTGGAAGTGTATCCGATTTTCTTTCTCTGCCTAGAGATATGATGATGTGAATTGCCTTATGTTTACAGGTAAACTTTTGATTGGTTAATTGCCCTGTATAATGATCTAATTGGTTCATTTTATATTTTTTGTACTGTCAGCAATATCACCAGTATATAAGCTTGTGTACTCTTTTGTTCTGGAAGTCTCCCTGGTGCTTTCCATGAGGCTCCCACACGTGTGTACTGTAGTTAACAAAAAACACTGAAAGAGAGAAAGAACTGTATTTGTCTTCATTTTCAAAGTAATGTGTAACATAACAATTGGTGTCGTTTACTCGGATCTGAATTAAGAACAAGCTGCAGCAGTCAGGAACTGAACAAAATACTGCTAACAAATGGGCCCATAGCAGACTTTTCTGTTTCTGCAGTGTTTCTTTTATTTTCCTGCACCTGTCTGCTTAAAAGATTTGTAAATATTTTTATTTATGCAGAAAATGGTATGATTTCTCTCATTCAGTTGTTTTGAGGTAAGTGGCATGTGTTTCTTTTCTGCTATTGAATGCGCAGTATGAGTGTGGGTTAATACAAAAATACTGGCGACATATGTATGAAAGGAGGTAAGATGGTGGGGTAACAAGACGTTTATATAATGCCTTAGCTAAACCTGTATTACACAAGTATAGCTCTATTTGAGTGAAAATGGGAGCGAGTGAAGGGAAAAATAAATGAGCCAGAAAGAGGTACACCAGCTGGTTATATGTTTTACCGTGTATCCCGGGACAGTTGCATGTTTTTAAATCAGTGGATCGCCCTTACTAAAAATGACGGTGACCTTGCTTTTCCCGAAAATGGTAGTTTTAATAAAGATATTTTGACTAACTTGCGAAAGAAATTAAAAAAGAAAGGAAAAATACCAGGGTTGTGCTGGGCAGCTTTTAATGACTGGATGTGTGAGGCTAAAGAAAGGGAAAAGGACTCGGTCGTCCATAGTCCTAAGGACAATCAAGAAAAACTAAAAGAACAAATAAAGGAACTGTGGCATACTACGAGTAATCTAGATGTAGCAGACAGTAAACGCTTAAGGGACCCACCCTTTAAGGGATTATATCCTGTACAGGAATTAAGTAAATTGAAAATAGCTGAATAATCTGTGGATGATAACCCATGGTTCCCCCACCCCCTACGGCTCCTCCACCACAATATCAGCCTTCACAGGTTCAATATGGAGCAGTGAGCTCCACAACAGAGGGTGAAGGCCAGCGGGGAGAAGAGCAGACCGCTCCCAACTCTGGAAGTGGAGATCAGGCAATGGGAGGCCAATCTAGCAGACCGATCATAGAACAACCTGGCCAAATAGATACAGGTAAACCTTCATCTAGACTAACACATTCTAAGACAAAAAAAAAACAGCAAAAAAGAAAAGCACAAATGCTTTTTGACCCTAGGTCTAGCCAGCCGAAAATATATCAAAATAAAAAAGCCGTATATTTACACAAGGGTAAATATTACAAGAAATGCCCAATTGTGATTGAAGACAATGATGGCTACATTGGTCCGGACAAATCTAATCCATATTCTGATTCTGAATCGGGCACTAGCCCATCAGATGAAGAAGGAGTATTCCCATTGAGAGAAGTCCCAAACCCAGCACATGCTAGGGATGCGGGACAACCGTCTACTGTAGTGGTACCTAGGGTGTGGTCAGCAGTTGATTTTCAAGCGATTACTGAATCACTCCCGCCCATTCGTACTAACCCAGTGAAGTTTCAATGCATATTGGCAGGACATATTTGTCTGCAAAATCCTACCATAGAAGAGGTTAGAGCTGTCCTCCAATATGCTGTCCCAGCTGATCTGATGAAACGTATCTGGAATCATGCTAATGTTCCTACCCCAATACCGAAGCACAACATACAAGGGGAAAATGGGTTTGAGGCAGTTAGGCAATGTATAGTCGATGCTATCACTGTAATAGCGCCACCTACCCCCAATTGGTTGAAAATTAAATCAGTCATACAGAAAGAGGATGAACCTGTAGACGAATACTTAAATCAGCTCACTGAAGCCTTTGAGGCATATTCCGGGTACCCAGAGCCCACTGAAGGACCAGCACAATGCGGGCTGTCAGCTGCTTTTGTAGATGGGTTATGCCCTCAGGTGAGGGACAAGTTAAAGGAAGTATGCTTAAACTGGCCTAGTTTGGGCTTACATGAGTTAGTCCAGCAGGTACAATACCTATCTGACCATTTGGCTAAAGAAAAGAAGGATTTACAGGAGAAATTAGTAAAAGCACAAATCCAAATGTGTAGCGCTTTTGGCCAACTGACTGGTCAATGGGGTAGAGGACGAGGGAGAGGGAGGGGTGGACGCCAAGGAGCAGGAAATCAGAATAGACAAAACTGGCAGGGAACACAGTCGGCCCCACCCCAGAATTCTAGTAATCAGACAGAGTGTTTCAACTGTGGCCAAGTAGGCCATTGGGAAAATGAGTGTCCATATTTGGCTGAGCAACCTGCACCATACACTGATGCGTCGCATCAGTGGAATTCTAACTGGACGCCGGCCAATCGACAGCAACCACAATGAAGGTTCTCTGAACAGAAACAACAGCAATTGTGCCCTTTTATTCCTGTGGATCAGGATGGACTACATGTTATGTTACTGGTTAAAAATAAACCCTATCCATTTTTAATTGATACTGGAGCAACTAAATCCATGCTAGCTGGCAAAGCAGCCATGAATGCTCCCCTCTCTGACAAAATAACTAGAGGAGTGGGTGTCTCTGGTATACCTATTGAGTATTCCGAAACTGTTCCAGTCCCAGTAACTTTGGGACCTCTACAGGATAACCATGCATTTTTAGTAGGACCCTCAGCACCTTTAAATCTATTAGGAAGAGACTTGCTTTGCAAAATGGGGGCCACCATTTTTTGCACAGCTGATGGAGTTTATCTTCAAGTACCTTCAGACCAACAGGATAGTACCCTGGCAGCCTTAGATGACACTATCACTTTACAGACGATGTGTATTCAGTCAGATTCTAACAGAAATGAGTATTTACATTCCCTGCCCTCTCACCTGTGGACTACTCATGACAATGATGTAGGGTTTTTGACCTCAGCTACTCCTGTAAAGATAACCCTAAAACCAGGAGCAAAGTTGCCGCGAGTACCACAGTACTGTTTGACAGCTGAGGCTATATCTGGTATTGCCCCTGTTATTTCTGCATTGGAACAGCAAGGGATCATAGTACCCACCACAAGCCCATGTAACACCCCAATATTGCCAGTGAAAAAACCTGGTAAACAAGCTTACAAATTTGTGCAGGACTTGCGGGAATTTAACAAAGCTGTTTTGCCTGTTTTTCCAGTTGTACCAAACCCAGCTACTACTTTGAGCTGTATCCCACCTACTGCAAAATGTTTTACGGTAATAGATATTTCATCAGCCTTTTTCTCTATTCCAGTACATCTCGATAGTCAGTATTTGTTTGCACTTACCTACAAAGGTCAGCAGTATACTTGGACTCGATTGCCCCAGGGATAAGTAGAATCCCCAACCTTATTTTCTAGAGAGATGCATAGACCGTTACAGGATCTGCAACTACCATCACGTTCAGTTCTAGTCCAATATGTGGACGATATTCTTATAGCTTCACCAGACAGTAACTCATGTAGGGAAGATTCCCTTCTAGTGTTAAACTTTTTAGCTACACAAGGGTTTAAAGTAAATAGATCAACATTACAATTCTGTCAGGAAAGGGTGCAGTATTTGGGACATATTATTGCAATGGGTTCTCGTCAAATACTCCCAAATCGTATAACTTCTATTCAAAGTGCCCCATGCCCTGTAACCCAGAGGCAGCTGCGAGGATTCCTTGGCCTAGCAGGATACTGTAGACAGTGGGTGCCTAATTTTTTGGAAATTTCGGCCCCCCTGTTGCAACTCCTAAAAAAGGATATTATGGAACCTTTACCCTGGACGTCACAACACGATGAGGCTTTTCAGGCTATCAAAACAGCCTTGGTAAATCCTCCTGCCTTAGGGTTGCCAGATTATTCCAAACCTTTTGTTTTCTTTTGCTGTGAGCGAAACAAGACTGCCTTGGGTCTCCTAGCCCAGCAACGCACTGGAGGCTACCGACCTATTGCTTACTATAGCACTCAGCTAGATTCGGTTGCCTCTGGTTACCCGGCTTGCTTACGGGCTGTGGCAGCTGCCGCTGTTTTGGTTGATATGGCAGCCCCACTAACCTTGGGACATGATACTATATTAGCAGTCCCACATGCTGTTCAAGCACTATTTCTAAAAACAAAAACACAGTATCTTTCAGATGCATGCCTTACTAAGTATGAACTAAGTTTAATAAATAATCCTGCCCTGCAAGTCATACGCTGCCCACCACTGAACCCTGCCTCTTTAATACCAACGTTGGATGAGGGTGAACCACATGATTGTGTGCTTGTAGTTAACTCTGTTCTTTCTTCTAGGTTACATTTATATGACACTCCTTTGCAAAATCTTGATTTAGTTCTTTTTGTTGATGGATCCTGCTTATGAACAAACTCTGGTGAATTTCAAGCTGCTTGGTCAGTCTGTACTCTGACTGAAGTTTTAAGGTCAGCACAATTACCCCCAGGCACTTCCGCGCAGGCTGCGGAACTAGTGGTATTATCGAATGCATGCAAAATAGCTAAGGACAAGTCTGTTACTATATATACTGACTCCCGTTATGCCCATGGTGTTGTTCATGATTTTGCTATATTGTGAAAGGAACGAGGGTTTTTAACATTTTCCGGGGCACCCGTTAAAAACCATTTTTATATTAATAACTTGTTACAAGATTTATTATTACCTTCTGAACTTGCTCTTGTTAAATGTGCAGCCCATCAATCTAATGACTCTTTTGAAACTAAGGGCAATAATTTAGCTGACTGGGCTGCTAAACAGGCTGCTCTCTCACAAACTGTTCAGGGACATTTTTTACAGCCTCTGCAACCAATCATTACTTTTGATACCACAGTGTTAAAAGCTTTACAGGATGAAGTCCCAGAATCAGAAAGGAGAACATGGCTGGCTCAAGGTTGTTTTAAACGCTCTGATCTCATTTGGCAACATCCAGATGGCAGATTGGTCTGCCCAATGTCCATGTTAAATTCTCTTATTAAAGCGTATCATTTGCCAGCCCATGTCGGGGTACAAGCGTTAATAAAACAAATCCAAAAGGATTGGTTTTCCCCAGGACTTTCTGCTTCCATACAGCATTTTTTGAGCACATGCTCCATTTTTTTTACAGTATAACATTTCAAAAGGCACTATGGCTCCCGCACAACCACTGCCAAAACCATTGGGACCATTTTGCACTTTGCAATGGGATTTTATTGAACTTCCACCTTGTGCTCATTTCAAATATGTTCTAACTGTTGTTGATGTTTTTTTCTGGGTGGTTAGAAGCCTACCCATGTGTAACAAATGATGCTATTTCAGTTGCCAAGAAACTTTATTATGAATTGATACCTCGTTTTGGTGTTCCCTGTCAAATATATTCGGACCGTGGAACACATTTTACTGCTCAGTTGATTGATTCACTGTGTAAAATGTTAGGCATCACTTTAAAATTTCATTGCCCATATAGACCACAGGCATCAGGTATTACTGAACGCATGAATCAGACACTGAAAACTAGACTGGCTAAAATTACTACTGAAATGGGCCTCACTTGGGTACAGGCCCTACCTCTAGCCCTACTCTCTATGAGAGCACAGGTACATCCTACTAAAGGTCTTTCTCCTCATGAAATCCTCATGGGGTGCCCTATGCATATGCCCATGACTCCACCACCACCCTTTTCTGAGTATGATGCATTTGATCATGATATCCTTGTATAGTGCACTTCTCTTGTCTCTTTTTTTAGTTTCATCACTGCCAGGTAGCAGTGGCTCAACATATCTCCTATCCTTTCCTGTCTTCCACACTGCAACCAGGAGACTGGGTGTATGTCAAGTCATTCTCTCGCAAAACAGCACTTCAGCCACGCTGGAAGGGACCCTTCCTGGTTCTACTGATGACATAATCAGCGGTGCAACTACAAGGCTCACCCACCTGGATTCACATATCACACGTCAAGAAGGTCATCCCATCTGAAGATTAACAGCTTCTACCTTTTGCAACTCCTGATTCTCCACCTATTGCTACTCGTACTCGAAGCCATACTGTACCAGCACCTGACAATGCCTGACGTTTATCCATTTGGACAACCTCACCCTCCCGAAACAATACAAGCACAACCACCATTTCTAGAAAAGTACTGCACAGTTATTTTGGTGGTTATTCTTGTCGTTTTGTTATTTTTACTGTGGCCATTTTTATTTCCTGCTCCAACTATGCCTCATGCCAAACGAGCTACATGGCATCTACCTTTCAACACCTACCAAGCTATTAAATACACTTATGCATCATCCCTTAATGTCTCGGACTGCTGGATTTGCACTGCTATTCCTACTGTTCATGGGGGATTGATGCTAAATATAGTCCCTTTAGGGGCTAATGAAACCTGGATGAATCTGATCTACGATACATCAAAAGTTATTTCAAAGGACAAGATAGCATTACAGTTGTCCCTCCGCCAAAACGGAACTGTGTGTTTTCAAAAACTTGGTAAAACTAGAGTAGGGTGGTGCCATTGTAACAAAACAGTGGTATATAACTGCACTGCAGACAATTCGGGTTGTGTAACAGATTTCTCACCTATAAAAAAACTTGTTAAAAATACTATAGCTAACTTTTCCCAGAAAATAGAAACTGTCTATTGGAAAATATTCCAAGGACTGCAGGATGCCGGGGATCGATCGCTTTGAGTCTATCAACATCACCATTAAAGTAGAAAATTGTTATTTTGTGTGTGGAAGAAAAGCATATAAATGGCTACCAGGAAACTGGTCTGGCAGCTGCTTCCTGGGCTACCTAGTCCCAGCTATTCGACATGTATCTGCATTACCTAAAGGAAAAATTCGGAACGTTCGAGAGGTCAAGAAGCCTGCAATCTGGTAAGTCAAGTTGATGCTTCATGGATCTATCACCATGATTTAGCTCATGCTGGTACCGAAGGACTGTCCCATATGGACTTGGGTGATGACGTCATATCATGGGCTGGTATAATTCCATCATACGGAGCAATGAAATCAATTTGGGAACTGAGAAAACTATCTAAATTACTTGAAATATTAAGCAATGCTACATCTTCTGCCTTAGAACTAGTGACTGATGAACTGACTGCTATGCGAGCTGTAGTAGTCCAAAACCGTATGGCTCTCGATTTCACCCTAGCAGTGAAAGGAGGAACTTGTGCCTTAATCCAGGAGGAGTGCTGTGCATTTATTCCTAAGCATGAAATTGAAAGCCATCTTGAACTGATTTAAAGAATTTCCAAACTCTCAGAGGCCAAAGAGGCCGATAGTTCAACATGGGCAGGGTTAACCAACCTGTTCTCAGGCTGGGGAGGTGGATTGTTGAAGTTGATTTTATTAATTGCAGTATTAGCAATTGTTGCTTTTCTTGTCTTATTTCTAATCAAAGCACTGATCTTGAAATTAATGTCTTCAAAAACTGTAAAGAAAGTGCCTAAGTTTTATATGCCTGCAGCTATGAATGTAGACGATGAAATGACAATGTTTTCCAATGATGAAAAGACCAGTAGCATGGTTATGTTAGATTTGGGGCAAATGTATGATAGGTTAAATTGTGATGCTTCCACAGCATCAAATGGGGATTGTAGAATATAAGCATGTGTTTGAGGGAATTGAGTATGTGACAGTCTGTATGTATTAAGATGTACTGTGTACTGTGAACTTTGAATGAACTATGAGCAATGGAAAAATACTGAAAAAACAAGAGTCTGCTTGAAAACAGGAAATGTGCCTTTTCTTGGAAGTGTATCCAATTTTCTTTCTCTGCCTAGAGATATGATGATGTGAATTGCCTTATGTTTACGGGTAAACCTTTGATTGGTTAATTGCCCTGTATAATAATCTAATTGGTTCATTTTATATGTTTTGTACTGTCAGCAATATCACCAGTATATAAGCTTGTGTATTCTTTTGTTCTGGGAATCTCCCTGGTGCTTTCCATGAGGCTCCCACACGTGTGTACTGTAGTTATTAAATACCACTGAAAGAGAGAAAGAACTATATTTATCTTCATTTTCAAAGTAATGTATAACGTAACAAAGTCTACACCAGTAAGTGGAAAAGGTTTGTCATTTGGGATACAAATAGAAATACTGACCCTTTTTCAGCACTAGTTTCAGATGTTCTGCTATTTCTTAATACCCTACTTGTGGAAGGACCTAGCTTCTCTACCATCAAGCTTCAATTAGCTGCTATTTCTAATTTTCACACTGCAAGTCAGTCGCGTTCTCTGTTCACCTTTAGATTATGCAAATCCTTTATGAAAGATATTTTCTTGTTGAAACCTCCCATGAAGGACCCCTCCCCTCCTTGGGTCTCACTGTTGTGTTGCAGGCTTTGATCCAGGGACTCTTTGAACCAGCTGCAAGTTGTGACAAGAAGTTTTTGTCATGGATGACACGTTTTTTTTTTTTTTTTTTTTTTTTTTGTGGCTATAACTTCAGCAAAGAGAATTTCTGAACTATAAGCCTTATCCTCCAAACCTCCTTACATAACTTTTTATAAGGACTGAGTTACTTTACATACCAGTCCCTTCTTTATGCTTAAAGTAGCCACTGAAAACAATATCAGTCAGTTATCCACTTACCAGTGTTCTTTCCAAATTTCTCTAATAAAGGGGAGTGTGCTGTACACCTTCTTGATGTTCATAGACAACTCTGTTTCTATCTGCACAGAACCAAACAACACAGGAAGTCCGACCAACAGTTTGTAGCCTTTTCAGCTAATAAAGTAGGCCAAGCAGTTTCCATGATTATCTTAGCAAAATGGATAACTGGCTCATTTACTCACAAAAGGGCCTAGAATTACCTCAACTTCCCAGGGCACATTCCACCAGAGCTATGGCTACTTCTTACACCTTCTCTTCTAGAACCTCCACTGATCATATTCGTACAGCAGCGACATGGTCTAACAGTCACACCTTTGTGGCACACATCAAGGTGGATATCATTTCTAGGAGCAAGGCCTCCTTTGGCTCGATGATACTCCGGCATATCCTTCCATGAGGGCTACCCAGGAATTATGTATCTGGGGACTCTGACCCTTTCATGAGTAGAAATGAAGAAGACAACATCATATTAAAAGGTTATGTTTTACCATAACTTGGCATCTGTGTTGTCTATCTTCATTCCTCCTCACTTTCTCACCCAGCCACCCCCCTGCCTCATTCTTCTAGAGGAACATGGAACATGACGGGATGCATAGGTCCTATATATATATAATATGACATATTCTAACTCCTTTCCCCTACCCACTATCCAATCTCTTTAAACCTCTCACAGATGCACTATATATATTATCACACGTTACTTACCAACTCACTTTCGCCTACTCCCCACTGCCCCATCTATACCCACTAACTCTCCCCTAGGCTAAGTTGAAAAGCTTTCCCTTAAAATGTCAATGCACCTCATATGAAGTTGTCTATATTCTCCTCCTTTTTTAGTTTTTCCTTTCTTGTCTTATCTTCAGTACATCTTCCAGATTATCTCTAATAAACATACTGTATGAACAACAATCAAATGTTACTACCTGCTATTCTTTTAATTGTATGTCTAAACCACTATGCTTATGTAAATGTCTTATGCAATCATATGTTATTGCCTGCTATATTTTTATAACTAAATGTGTAAATATCTTATGTATAGTAAGTTACCAATTGTTCTGGAGTTTTTCTCCCCGGGCTTCCGCTGAAAACGGACAGGTCTGTCCAGTCAGACCTTCCCGGTAAACAAATGTAAAATAAATAAATAAAATAGGTCCCATGTCTGAGCCTCATCTGCCATTCCTTTGCTGTCTGGGTGTGGATGTATGAAATCAGCAAACTCAGTCTGAGGTGCTTGGATGGATGTAGTGGATTATTGGTAAGAGGGAGGTGCTCGAGAGTCAGATACAAATCTGGAGAATATGGCCGAGCCAGATCCAAAGGTCAGATCCAAGACCCTATCGTGAGGAGGAATGAAAATAGACAACACAGATGCTAAGTTTTGGTAAGATATATTTATTGCTTAATACTGAAACTGGCCCATGCAAGGAGGGTGAACTTGGAGACTTCTTTTGGCATAACCATTTCCTAGGGTGCAGTTCTTTACTGAACATTTTAAAACTGATTAATTGCAATATTATTTTGTCTTGATGTATTCTCTAAAATTCTATTGGTAGATCACCACCTGAAGCTTTATCACTTGCTAACCATATAATATATAGTTTCCCTTTGTTTTGGGGTTCTTCATTGCTAGTGCACCCTCTGTAGTAATATTTAATAACCTTTAGTAGATCTAGGTGCTGTAAATAGTCTTGAATATCTCTCTTATATTTAACTCCAACAGTCTGTACTGTGTATAATTTATACTGTTTGCAAAGTTTTTTCTTTTGTTAACAGTAGATCTCCTCTAAACTAAAAATCATCCTCTATTTTTAGAGCTTCTACAATTCTTTGGGATATCTGTTATCTTTGTCTTAATGCTAATGTTTTCTGGCATTCAGCGGTATTATAAAAACAGTGAAACTTTAAATATTTCTACATTTTTTTTCCTAATATAACAGCCAGTTTCTAGGTTCACTATATCAGTTTCTTCCTGCAGCATTAAATTATCTTCATAGAATTCATTATGTAACTCTACTAACTCTGCACTTTTATTTCTCAGCTGATAGTCCTCTTTGTTTCTCACTGTATTTGTGTATTCCTCCTACCCACATTTGATCTTCATCTTAGAGTTATATCATTCAGTCAGCAGAGTCTGTTGATTCTGTTCCATGTCATATATTTTACACTATTTTACTTGCTCGTATCAATCAAGTGCCTCTCAACTGTGATAACATGTAAGAAACAGTTCCCTATTACAACCGTGAAACTTCACTTACACGAATACGGAAACATCGACACATATTGAGTGAACCGCAACAACACCGAATGTCCTGAAGCGCAAAATTCAAAATGTCGAATTGTCATAGTTGGCCCTTATAGCTCCTTAATGTAAGTGTGCAATAGTTACAGACCTTAGGGTCAGGGTGTGGGTTAAGGTAAGTGCATGCATAGTAATATATGCAAGCTTTACTTTAGGGTTAGAAGTAGGGTTTTGTTAAGTGTATGTGTGTGGATTATTTATTTTGTTTTGGTAGGTAGTACGTAGTGGGCGGTGGGGTTGGCCAACTATGCCGATTCAACATTTTGAATTTCGCGCTTCAGGACGTTTGGTGTTTTTGCAGTTCGCTCAATATGTGTTGAAGTTTCTGTATCGCGTAAGTGAGGTTTTGCATTTGTAATATAGACCCGTAAGAAACACCAATGCATTTCTGTTGCTTATAGCATACATTTACACAATAAGCTTGCTAATTGTACATGGCCAGAAGTTAGTGTTTACCAAGTATGTATGCCCAAATGTTAAATATGTTTTATTACTTGACCTGACTCAAAATATATTAGAATAAAATGTGTATTGTTAAAACTTCTGATTTAAAAAAAGACAGAGTCCAATGATTTTAATATACATTGCTAATGATCTTGCGGTGCATCTCTGACCTCTGAAATTGTTGCTCTTCTAGGCCAGTCCCTTAAACATAATGCTAGGCCTTTCTGAAAAGCAAACATTTCTCTCATTAAACCTCAAATGACTGTGAGGAACCAGGGACAAATGAGCACTAAATGTGGTAACCAAAAGTTGGTCCAGTGTGTCACCATTCATACCTACACAGCAACCCTATGATTATCATAGAATCATAAAGCATTATTTAGACATTGTTGATGTCACATCTCTTCATCTCATTCCTTGAAAAGAGGAAGCTACTCCTCTGTCAAAGAACCAAACCCCTGTTCAGTCAAATGACTTTCTTGCAAGTCACACCTCCTTGTTCAAATTTTCTTAAATAGCATGTTTGTTTTCATTTTGGCTGCATTGATTAATCCGTTTGCAATTTGATGTTAGGGAGACTCATCCCAGACCTGGGGGTGGGAGGGGGGTTGCTTCTGCCACCTTCTTGGCAAAACCAGAATGCATGAATTCAAATAAGTTAACAGTTAGCATTTCACAACCATGAGTGTTTGTCGAAGAACCCAGTTAAAAGCCAAAATTAACAGGTCTATATCAGAAACCCGGAAGCCGAATTCAGCGAATCTGTGTATATTGACTCATAAAGGTCGGTGTATGAATTGAGTGAACACCATAAATGTCGAAAGAGAGAACACCAAACAGATTTCCTCGGACAGCAGGGTGGTTGTGGGGATGAGGAAGTAAATCCTTTTCTCCACAGTAGTGCGGTCTCGGAGTTGGTATATTTAAGTAGGGGAGATGTGGGGGGTGCAGGGGGACTTGCCCCCCTGCAAAAACATTTTAAAAGTATTTTACTTTAGGTTATTTGGGTTGGATTTATCTTACCTGTATGGTGCTGTTGCTTCCGGTATCTTGTTTGGCATTCTCCCTTTCGGCGTTTACGGAGTTCGCTCATGTCAGTCATCGACCTTTATGTGTCGATAAATTCAGAATTGCTGAATTTGGCTTTCGGGTTTATAATATAGACCCAAATTAACATATGATAATGCAAAGAACTGCAGAACCAAAATATGTATAAACCACTTTGCATAACCAAGAAATTCCTTCTTATGAAATTAAGTATTCATAACTAACAGTATATCAAGTGTCACACAAAATTAGCTCCTCCTGTCTTTTTTTCGTGGAAACATCATGTTAGCTACAGATAAGGTAGACAAATGCATAGTCATGATATTTTATTTAAAATTGATTTGTTATTCAACAGATATACATCGGAAAGTAAGTGAGAACTTTTATCACCCCCATCTGACCAACCACCAGGCAGTCCCTTTATTAATGGATCAGTACAAAACTAAAAGTGTTGCTATTAACATTTCATAGGTTCATAGGTTCATAGGTAGGTACTAGGCTATTAGCCCAAGGGCCTAGGTAAGCCCAACCAACAAGGTTCCCTGGCTTACGCCACCCAAGAAAGTTATTTTCCGGTGCCCCTGTCGAGCAGAGCCACCAAAGTGATCCCTGGGGTGTATTTCCTATTTTCCATCCACTTATCAAGATTTTTCTTGAAGAATGCTAATGAGGAACTTTGCTTGACATAGATAGGTAGCTTGTTCCAGAGTATGGGAAGTCTCTGCTACAGGAATCTATCCCTCCAACATGTCCTGTTTATTGTGATGACAAGGTTTAGGTCCCTAGAGCGTGTAGCTTGGAGAGATTGGGACTTCTTTAGGTGTAGCATGTCCAACAGCTCTGGGTTTGACATAGCTTTATATGTTAGACAGAGATCACCTCGGAGTAGGCGATATGTCACGGAGTAAAGCTGGAGTTTTTTGAGGTGGTCAGTGTAGGGCATCTGCTTGAGGCCAGTAATCATCTTTGTGAGGTACTTTCGTGGCCTTTCCAGCTGCTGCAGATGTCTTGTGAGGTACATTCCAGAAAGAGCATTGTACTCTATAAAGGGTCTAATGAGTGTCGAGTAGAGGGGAACAATGACTTATTTTTTCCTAGATGAGAACCCTTTTGTGATGAAGTGTGCCACTTAGAAGGATTTCCTGACTTCTGTGGTGATGTGATTAAAGGAGAGACTACTGTCTACCTGGATCCCCAGGTCTCTTATCACACATTTGGCATTAAGTAGACTGCCACCTATGTGGTAGTTCATGGGTACAAAGTTTTTAACCAAAGGGGATGATAATGCACTTTTTGGCACTGAGCTTGAAGCCATGGCTCTGACACCAGGCATCTGTCTCAGTGAGGCCCTTCTGTAGGATGTTCACATCATTTGGGGACTCAACTATGGCTCCTAGTTTGCAGTCATCTGCAAACTTCATTAGCCAAAAACCTTCTGTGTTAGCCTGTACTTTATAGAAGTAGATACCAAACAGGAGAGGTCCCAGGACTGAACCCTGTAGTATTCCACTTGTCACTGGATTGAAGTCAGATTTGGAGTCTGCAAATTTTACAGTGTGGGTTCTGTCAGTGAGCCAATTGGCAACCCATCTTGTGATTTAAGGATTTATATCTAGTTTAGTGAGTTTAGCTATAATTCCAGAATGGGGGTTGGTATTGAAAGCCTTGGCGAGGTCAAGATAGGCTGTGTGAACCACCTTACCCTCTTCTACAGCTTTGGTGACTGTCTCAAAGAAGTCGATCAGGTTCAGGAGGTATGATCTACTTTTCACAAACCTGAACTGGGTGGGGTCCAGAGTTTGGAGGTTACCAATGTCTTTGTTTATGAGTTCCATGGCCTTACAGACCAGGCTCATCAAGCTAATAGGGCGATAGTTCCCGGGATCAGTGGTGGTTCCCCCTTTGTGGAGTGGGATAACTGTTGCTGTGTGCCATTCAGTGGGCACAAAGCCTGATGTGAGACTATGACTGAACATGGTGCTTTGGTGGGGAGCCAGTTCGTACTGAAGTTCATGTAAAACACAGCCTGGGATGTTGTCCAGTCCCATGGATGCTGTGTTTTTGGCTTTAGAGATTGCAGCTTTTACCTATGTAGTTGTGATTACAGGGACTCTGCATTCTTCCTGTATAGATATGGGCCATTTAGGGGGTGAGATGGGGGTAAAGTTAGCACTGAACCTATCTGCCAGGACATTGGCAATATCAGTTGGTTCTGTAATTTTCATGCCGATGTGCTGTAACTCAGAGCAGATCTGGGTGTTGCCCTTTAGATTCTTGACATAGCTATAGAATGCTTTGTGGTTGTCCCTAGAATCAGTGCTGATTTTGTTTTCGTAGCTAGCTTTGAAGGATCTTATAAGGGATCTCAGCTTCTTACTGAGGCTGACCAGGGAACTCCTCCACTCATGGGATTTTACTCTCTTTTGCAACAATTTCTTCCTTCTGTTGTAGAGTTTATTTATGGCAGGGGACCACCAGATTGGCTTCCTTTTTTTGGGGTATAGCGCCTTGGTTCTGTTTGGGATAGCAAGATCCATGCACTCGTGTAAGTGCTTATAGAGTGCATTTGTGTAGGAATCAGCAGTCGTAACTGTATTGCCTATCTGCATGGATGTCATGAAGTTCACCACTTCTGTCTTAAGAAGAATGAAGTTGGCTTTGAAGACATTTTTTACCATGATTTCCTTAAAGGGGGGTGTGGGTGGGATGTGGATATCTACGGTGATTAGCTTATGGTCAGATCTGACCAATGAGGAGTTGACTTCAGGTGTGGAACACTGGCCACTCATGTTGGTAATGATTAGGTCTAGGATATTGTTGCCCCTGGTGGGGGTGTGGATAAGTTGATCCAGGGCAATGGAATTTATGAATTTCATAAAGCGCTGAGTGAAGGAGTTGGTACATAAGTAGTTTTCCTAGTTAATGGTGGGGTAGTTTAAATCGCCCATTATTAGGGTGTTTGGTTGAACCCTAATATTTTCCAGTATATCAAGAAAAGAGGAGTGTGAATCATGGGCCATGGTGGGGGATCTGTAGCAAGCCACAATCTGGATTGCAGTTTTGCCCAGAGTTAATTGCACTTGGATAACCTTGGATGCATTATGCTGAGCAACTAGCCTGGAGTTGTGGAAATCCTTAATGAATATGGACACACTTCCACCTTTAGTGCTCCGGTCCAGGTTAGGTGGCCAAAAAAGTGTGGTATGAGTTATAGCCTGGTAATGCAGGGGTGCTCTCTGGAGCCTTGAACCAGGGCTCAGTCACTGCACAGATATCATTCACCATTTTAAGGAGTGCCTCGAGGGAGTGCATTTTGAAGTTTAGACTTTTAGCATTGAGTACCATTACCCTCAGTTTTTGTTTGTCTGTTCCTGTTACAGTGGTGAATTTGTCATTTGAACCTTGCCTAAGAAAAGGCACTATAGGGGCAGCAAGAGCCTTAGCCAGTATCCGGAATCCCAGGGGTGACAGGTGCAGGCCATCTCTGGCAAAGCATCATGGTCTGTCGACCATGTCATCCCAGGCAGAGAGATACTGGATCCCCTTAGAATGACAGCAGAAGCTTAGCCAATTGTTGAAGTCAGTCATTTTGTCCTTGTACTGTGGTATCATTCTGGGCGATGGCAGGATGCTACTCAGGGTTAGGCTCATACCAGCCTGGGCTACAAGATTGGAGAGCTCTTCCCTGTCTCTTTTCATGTAGTCCAGGGAGGTATGTCTCAGGTTATTCACACCGACATGGACAATGATAGAGTCATATTTCTACTTGTTGTGGAGTAACCTGAGTGCGTGGGTTATGTGGCGGATCCTGGCACTTGACAGGCAGCTGACAGTAAACCTCTCCTTGTTTAGCCTGGTGAGTAGGACATCAGTGTGCCTGACTATAGAGTCACCAATGACTAGTGTGTTGGGTACGTTGTTTTGCCTTATGGGCTGTGGTTGAGTGACACACCGAGTCTGTGGGCTATGTGTTATTTGGGTTGTGTTGGGGGGTGGAAGTTGCTTGTGTTTCTGCTTTGGAGGTCTCTGTTGCTTGTGCAGATTATTATTGAGAACCTCCGCCAATGTTTTTGTGTTTCTATGTGTGGATTTTGGTGGTGTAGGTTTAGTGGGACTATGTGATGAGTGTGGTGTGGTGTAAGTGTTTACCTTCTCCTCTTGACTGTCAAGTTCAGTCCTGGTTGAAGAGAGCTTTACCTCCAGTTTGGCTAGATAAGTGCATCTCTCACAGGTAGTGATGTTGGGTGGTAGGAGGAGAGGGTTGTCTGTGTACATGAGGCAATTGCTACATTGCCCCAAGATGCCCAGATTCATCAAATAGACATGAGAGAACACTGTGAGCTGACCATTGGGCATGCCTGAATAAGAAACTACTTTCCTCTAGACAAGTGAGGAAAGTCAGTATAAGAGATGTTTTTCTCTAAGCAAGTGAGGAAAGTAAATACAAAAACTATTTTCCTCTAGGTAAAGAGGAAGGTTGAGTCCTGTAGTAATTTGTAGCTTATTTAGTGCTGAGCATGAATAAGCAAATTCAAGTGCTAAAACTAAGAATCTGTACCTGGATCTTGTTGTAGATAGGCTACCTAGTGTTTATCACTCCTACTGATAAGCTAGAACACAGAAAGGCTTGGGGGGCTCAGAAGCTTACAAACAGTCCTGGATACAGCAAATCCGTATCTGGACTAGACTAGTTACAGGAAAGGTGGGAAACAAGTGTAAATGCTGTCTTTTAAACCAGAAAGTTGAAAGAGATGGAAAAACTGCCCAAACGCCCAATAAACTACAATTTCTAGGCCAGAAACGATTCCTGTGGTAGATAGGCTACCTAGTGCTTACCACTCCCACTGATAAGCTAGCAGGCTTCCCTCCAACACAGAAAGGCTTGGGGAGCTCAGAAGCTTACAAGCAGTCCTGGATATGGCAAATCTGTATCTGGACTAGATTAGTTACAGGAAAGGTGGGAAACAAGTGCAAACACGGGTGTTTAAACCAGAAGGTTGAAAGATATGGAAAAACTGCCAAACGGCCAATAAACTACAATTTCTGGGCCAGAAAACCACTCTTGTGGTAGACAGGCTACCTAGTGCTTATAATTCCCACTGATAAGCTAGAAGGCTTCCCTCCAACACAGAAAAGTTTGGTGGGCTCAGAAGCTTACATGCAGTCCTCATCTACTAATATACTATTAAACGCACTCACTTTGACCTTTAAGTGATTTTCTCTTGCTCCTTCTCATCTAGAAATTGTTTTCTTGCCTTGCATAGCATAGGCAAGATTCAGACCTGCTGAATCTAGATTGTTTGGTATCACTGTGCTTTTAAACTAGCTACCTTACATTGAGAGGGCTTCTCTGCACCCTTGTGGGAGAAGTGTGTAGCTCAGGACCCATCTGAACTGGGGATTACTGGAGAAAGGCTCATTCCGGGGCTTTCCCATTGGTAGTCATGTTAAAACTGTTTAAATTTGCCTGTATGTAAGCCTCACATTTGTGCAGGTTTGTGCTCAGTTTACCGGAGCTGCTCAACATTTGGCAACTTTAGCCAGTAGTCTAAAGTGCATCTGCATGGAAATTGAAGGCATCCACTAAAAAAAAGAAACCTGAAAAATTAAGTATATTTTAAATCAGCATTGCACTTTAATTGTATTTAATTGAATTACTACTTCATTTTTGCTGTTTGTGAATAAGTCCAGCTAGCCCACTTCCTTCACAAATACCACATTCAGAAAAATTCTGCCACAATGGACGGGCAGTTTCCCATCATTTCTCCTGCCAGCTTGATTGATATGGGCATGTTGAGGCAAATGTAGCAATTGCTTCATGTACACTGACAATCGTTTACTCCTAAAAGAAGCTAACACCCTATGTGAGAGATGCAAATACACTATGGAATTGGAGACAATTCTCTCACGTAAAAACAAACTAGACATCAAACAGGTTGTCAGCACACATGCTTCACCTCTCATGCAAACTTTGGTTCTCACACAAAATAAGGTCAGGACACATAAACTCACACATGAGAAGTATTCACTACAAGCCTACCAAAAGAACAGAGCCCAAACACGCACCACCCACACTCACCACTAAGCATAGAGAAACCACTACACATATTCACACACACATACACACACACACACACACACACACACACACACACACACACACACACACACACACGTGTCTCAACAAATAAGCCCCTAAGGCAAAACACATCAAATGTCACAGATGTCCCCCTCACCAGACTGGACAAGAAGGTCACTGCCAGGTGCCTGTCAGGTGCCAGGATTCAACAAATCGCGTATGCATTCAAGTCACTCAACAGCAAATACCATCATGATTCTGTTGTAGTCCATGTTAGAATGAATGACTTGAGATGTACCTGTCTGGACTATATGAAGAGAGATATGACGGAACTCTCTGATTATGTATCCCAGATAGGTTTGTTCCTAGTCATAAGCAGTATCTTACCATTACCCAGGATCATGCCGCAATGTTAACAAAAAATTATTGACTTCAGCAATTGGCTCAGCTTCTGGTGTCAGTCCAGGGGGATCCAGTATCTGTCAGCCTGGGAGGATATGGTAGACAGACCTCACTGCTTTGCCAGAGATGGTCTACTTCTGTCCACTGCTTTCAGATACTGGTAAAGGCCCTTGCCTCCCCCATAGTGCCTTTTTTAGGCAATGTCAAAACAACAAATGTTCCAACCTAACAAAAAGTAATTGAGATAAACTCAGGGTTGTGCTGTTTAATGCTAGGAGTGTAAACAGGAAACTGCACTCCCCGGAAGCATTCTTCACCTTGGAGGATGCTGACGTCTGTGTAGTTAGCGAGATATGGTTCAAGGCTGCTGAGAGCACACTGGTTGTGCAAGGCTACAATGCTTTACACATGTTCAGACTTCAAAATCAGCATGAAGGAACCAAAGGTGGAGATGTATCCATCTTCATTAAAAACAAATACATTTCAAGACTGGTCAAGCAGCATTACTCTCTAGAACTACTCCATGTCCCATTAACTGTGGGAAAGTACCATACCACATTATTGCTTAGTATAGATCCCCCACCATTAGCCAAGATAAGCACACTGCCTACCCCAGTTTACTGGAATCCCTCGCCATACAGCCCAACATCTTAGCCATGACAGATTTCATCTATCCTTCCATAGACTGGGGGACATACACAAGCAAAAACATGCTCACCCAGGGGATCTGATGTCATTTGTGTCATTATTGATCATGGATGCGTCTTGGATCTGACCTCAGATCTGAGCTGGCAGAGTAAGTGAAAGCTCCTGAGCTCGAGCTCCCTCACCCCCCCTTGCAGGAACGCCTGCTACCCTCAATCTTCAGATCTCATTTGCCACGAATTGTGAGTGGGCATGTCTTCTGCAGCTCAAGCTCTGCTTTAAGATAAGTACTTTAAATTTGGGTTGTTTCTCTTCCCTCTTCTGTCGTTTCCCTTTAGTAATTTTGTTTAGTCTGGTAATAGATTCTCTCCCCTCTGTTAGTCATTGGTCCAATTCCTTAGAGTTTTCCAACCTTATTCCATACTTGTTAGCCTTTTTCCTTGCTTTCCCTTCCCAATTCTTGGGTTAGGGAGTGTGTGTGCATGCGTGGGTGTGTGCGTGCAAGTGTGCGTGCTTGCGTGTGTGGGTGTGTATGTGTGCATGTGTGTGTGTGTGTGTGTGTGTGTGTGTGTGTGTGTGTGTGTGTGTGTGTGTGTGTGTGTGTGTGTGTCTGTGTGTGTGTGTGTGTGTGTGTGTGTGTGTGTGTGTATGTATGTGTATGCATGTGTGCGCTGGAGGGGTTTGTGGTTGTGTTTGGGTATGTCTGATAACTCCTCAGGTTTTAGGCACTGTTCCTCATGCGGTCGGATGTTAGCTCCTGCCGATATGCATGTGGAGTGCATCTGCAGTCTCAAAAGGAAGCCTTCTTCCTCTCGGGACTCTCCTGCTAAAAGGCCAAGGTTCTCGGATCCCAGTTCCCTGGATCTGAGCCCAGTCTTGGGAGCATTGGCTTCGGGGTCTTTGGCTCCAAGAACCTTGGCTCCCCTGCCAGGTCCGAATCCTCTAACACTAGGAGGCTCTCGGATCCGATCAGGTCCAAAATTGCATTGGATCTGACCGGTCCTTCGGATCTTCTGTGGGTTCCTTGGCACTATCAGATCCAACCAGGCCATCGGATCCAATGGCTCTCTCAGAGCCCATCATAACTGAGGATCTTCCAGCTCCTTTAAAAAGATTGGATCCAAGACAGTCCAGTAGGTCCTCTTCTAGGGACTGCAGACCCTCAGCTCAGTCAGGCCATTCTTCTGTTTCCTCTAGGTCTACCAGGAGTTTGCTCCCTTTGGACATGTACCAGATGATGAGGAGTTTCCTCAAAGCCCAAATTGATCTTGGATTGTTACCATCCCCTAGCCATTTGCCAAGGGGCTCTTCCTCTCTTTCCATCTGACTCCTGTGAGTTTGGCTCCGCAGGGTCAGAGCTTGCCTACAAAGAGGCCATCGGTGTCAGGTAGTGTTCCCATTCCCAAACAGCCTGGGTCCCTGGATGGATCAGCTCTGTTGTCCTCGGAGCTGGAGATGCCTCGGTCCTGAGAGGTTCACAGGGGACCACCGAGGTGGGGGGGTGCGGTCTGGAGTTTTTGGACTGTTCCCTGCCCTTGGGGGCATCTGCTTTGGACAGCATGGGACTGATATCATCCAGAGATGTCTGTGCTGTGTTGGGGTCTCCCCTTCCGCCCCAGTCGGCCCTTCTCGGGGCAGGGATGAAAGTGGAGCTTCTTCCAGCTCGTCAGCCTTCTGGGCAATAAGAGAGGACCATCTCCAGTTAGTCAGCAGCCTCTGCTTCAGCTCTGGACCCCACCCTGCCTTGTTCTACTTTGGGTGGCAAGTCCTCATCCTCTGTCCGGGATCATCCCTCTTGTGAGTGCCTTCACAAGGGGATTACCCCCATTGGGATGCCCTCCTTTTCTGAGTCCTCCCCAGAGCCCACAGTGGAGGAGCCTTCCTGGAAGAGGACATGCAAGAGGAGGCACCTGGGGAGTCCCTCACGGAGGACACAGATTTAGAGGAAGGGTACAGGTTCCCCATACTGCTGTTCGAGGAGGTGTCCTTTAGGGAGATCCTGGAAATCCTGAAAGAAAGGGGCGGTTGGTCTTCCCCCACCCCGTCCTTAGAGGAATCTGTGTTCCTGAAGATGTTCGGGATGGGCCTATCTTCCTCCTGGGTGTTTCCCCCTGCAGATAAGGTAGTCCATCTTATTTCCAGCAGGGTGTGGAAGGAGCTGGGCAGAGTCGAACTGGTCCCCAAGAGAGTGGATAAGTTCCTAAGCCTACTGAAAGATGAATGTTTTTGGAGTAATGGTGTCTCTGTGGATGCCATTGTGGTTGCCACAGCCACCAAGAAAGAGCTCAAGAAAGAGAGCTCTACAGTCCCTCCCCCTAATTGAGAGTCACAGGCGCTTGACCATTTTGGGAAGCACATGTATGCCTCAGCTACTTTCGGACTGAGGACTACTAATTATATGGCACATTTCACACGGCCGCAAAGGAATTTGGTGTCTGAGCTTTCCTCTTCTCTTTCGAAGTTGTTGCCTCTGGAGAGCCTTAAACTGATCTCTCTGAAGCTTTCCACTCTTACAACCCTTGCTAACGCTTTGATGAGGTTGATCTCTAATGCAGGTGAGGCCACCTCTGGAGCAACATGCCACAGGCATTGCTATCAGGTACTATGCCTGGCTTTGCCTTTGTGGGTTTGCAGACAACTTCAAGGCAACCTTTACCAATGCCCCATTTGACGGATCTACATTGTTTGATCCTTTTGTCAAGAAAACACTGACCCGCAGCAGACAGGAGGGAAAGATTTTGTCCACAGTTGGGATGAAGTTTTCTACTCCCCAACGTTCCTTCTCCAAGATTCAGAGGGGTAGTAAGAAGCTGTGGTTCCAGCGGGCTCAGTCTTCCTTCCAAGATATTCCATAGGAATCCTCTTCTTCCAGCTGGAGAAGGGAATTTGATGGCAGATACCATCCCTGAAGTAGAGGAGGTCTGCAAAATCAGGGCTCCAGAGAATCCTTCTTGGAGAAGCCCCCACAACACTCTTGAAGTTCTGCCCAACTGTCCTGCTCTGGAGGCAGTCAGGGCCCATATCTCCTTGCACTCTCTGGCTTGGCCAACTATTACCTCAGACCAGTGGGTGCTAAGCATTGTGTCCAGAGGATACTTTATATTTTTTGATCACCCTCCTCCCAATTCAAAAGTCATTCCTGGACATTCAACCCCACCAAATGGAGTTAGCTCTCTCAGAGATTCAAGACCTTCTTCATAAAAGCTCCATCCAGGAGGTCCCAATAGGACAATGAAGGTCCAAAACTTACTCTCGCTTCTTTTTAGTGCCCAAACAAATAGAGACCTGCATCACATTCTGGACCTCAGAAAGTCAAATTTTTCAGTCAAGAAGTCAAAGTTCCGGATGGTCACTTTTCAGTCCAATCTTCCACTTATGCACAAGGAAGATTGGATGTGCTTTCAAGGATGCGTATTATCACATAAAAATCGACAGAGACTCCAGGATATTTCTGCACTTCTGGCTGGGGTCCAGTCACTATCAGTTCAGAGCCCTGCCCTCCGGTCTCACCTCAGCCCCCCAGGTGTTCACCAAATGTATGGCAGTGGTAGCAGCCCATCTCTGGCTGCAGGGGTTTCAGGTCTTTCTGTGCCTGGATGATTGGCTCCTCACTGCTACCACAAGTCATCTAACTCTAGCCACAGATTACACACTAGGCCTATTTCAAGATCTGGGCATTACAGTCAACCTTCCCAAGTTGCATCTTGTTCCGTGTCAGAGATTGGAATTCATAGGCGTTCTTCTGGACATGGTGCCGGAGACTGCAGCTCTTTCCCCATGCAAGTAGGCACAGTTCAGGAGCAAGTCCTCCTCCTTCTGGATCAGGAGAGTGTCCCTGCCCCTTTAATACTTCAGGCCCTTGGTTCCATGGCGGTGGCAATTCAGCTGGTCCCCTTCAGCAGGTATCACATGCGGGTGCTTCGGTGGACCCTTGTGGTAAAGTGGTCAGCTCATCTTCACCCTATATCCATGGCAATCCAGATAGCTTGAGTCTGCTGGCATCACTTAGTGTGGTGGCTCAGTTACAAAGATCTTCTGCTATGGAGATATTTTTGTCTTCCACAACTCTAGGCCACAATGACGACAGACTCTTCCCTTTTGGGGTGGAGGCATTTTCAGGGAAGGATGGATCAAGGCACATGGTCCCCATTGGAGACCAAGTTCCACATCAATGTCTAGAGATGAGAGCAGTCCTTCTATTTCAGCAAGCCTTCCAGGACTATCTCCCTCTTGGGACTGTTGCAGTTCAGACAGGCAACATGATGGTAGTCTGGTACATCAACAAGCGAGGGGGCCACACGATCGTATCCTCTGTGCAGAGAGGCCATGAGAGTGTGGGAATGAGCTATGTCCTCCAGGTGCTTTCATCTTGCAATGCATATTCCCGGCAATTCCAACGTATTGGCAGACAAGCTCAGTAGATCTATCCCGAGTCCCCACAAGTGGTCCCTTAACCAGTCAGTGGCAAGCCAGATTTTCAAATATTGGGTTCTCCCGTGCTGCGATCTGTTTGCCTCCCTGATCAATCACAAATGCAACAAATACTTTGCCCTCATCCCCTCACTGGGGGAATTGCCCAAAGATGCTCTGATTCACTATTGGCCGCTGAGACTTCTCTATGCCTATCCTTCAACTCCCCTCATTCCTGAAGTCTTATAGAAAGCCTTTCGCCAGAAGGCTCACCTCATCCTCATTGCCCCCTTCTGGTCTTGTCAAATGTGGTTCTTCCTCCTCTGGTCTCATCTGAAATATCCACCCTGGATATTAGATCCACTCCAGGATCTCATTTTCCATCCCTGAGGGCTTCCTCTTCCCAACCTTCAATCCCTGTGGCTGATGGCTTGGTGCCTCCAGTTCCAATGATTTTCAACCAGATTAAGCTGCCTTCTCCAGTGAAGAACATAATTTTGACCTCCCAGAAGCCTTCTTGTAAAAAGGTTTATTCCAGCAAATGGGAGTGGTTTTGTCTTTGGGTTTGTCAGTATGATATAGATCCTTTTTCTGCTCCTATTCCGGGCATTGTGTCTTTCCTATCCTCTTTGTTTCAACAAAGAGTGAGCTTCTCAAGGATTAAGCTTTGTGGCTATTTCTAACTTTCACCTAAGTGACAGCCCAATGTTTTCTTCTAGGCTGTGCAAGACTTTTCTTAAAGGCATTTTCTTGCTCAGGTCTCTTTTCAAAGATCCGTCTCCTCCTTGGGATCTTACTTTGGTGCTGCAGTCCCTGACACAGATTCCCTCGAGCCTGCTGTGAAGTGTGGTATTAAGTTTCCATCTTAGAATATGGCTTTTTTGGTGCTTATTACCTCTGCCAAGAGGGTTTCTGAATTGCAAGCTCTTTGCATAAAAGCTCCCTTCATGGTTTTCCACAAGGATGGGGTATTTCTCAGGACCAATCTTTCTTTCATTCCTAAAGTAGCCTCAGAAACTAACCTTAATCAGTCAGTTCAACTTCCTGTCTTTTTTCTCAACTTTCAAACAAAGGGGAGTATAAACTACATTGCCTAGATGTACATAGGCAGCTACATTTCTATTTGAAGAGGACAGAGAGTTTTTGAAAGTCAGATTAGCTTTTCATAGCTTTCTCTCAGGCCAGGAAAGGTAAGGCCAATTCCAAAGTGTCTATTTCACATTGGATAATTTGTTGCATAGCTTACATTTATGAAAGCAATCACATTGATATTCCCAGGCCTATTAAAGCTCATTCTACTAGGTCGGTGGCTATTACTTCGGCCTTCTGGGCAAGGATTCCATTGGATAACATTTGTGGTGCTGCCACTTGGTCAAATTCTCATACCTCTGTAACACATTACAAACTGGATTTGTTGTCCAGGGGTAGAGCTTCACTTGGTTCCTCTGTGCTCCTGCATGTCCTTTTTTTAGACCAACCAGGGTTATGGATAGCTGTGGACTCTGACCCATCTGTGATCAATAATGAAATGGATAGCATCAGATAAAGAGTTATGAACTTACAATAACTTGGAATCTGTGCTATCCAGTGTCATTATTCATCAAATTCCCATCCTTAGTCCCCCCCTCCTTCTGGTGACCGTGGATTCATGGAGTAATGGTGTGTTTGGGTCTGCTGTTCCTTTTTGTAGACAGTTACACTGTCCTTATTTCTATCTAGGAAGCTTAATCTGAGGATTATGGGTAGCAGGGATTCCTGGGAGGGGAGGAGCTCAAGCTCAGGAGCTGCTGCTTACTCTGCCAGCTCGGATCCGAGGTCGGATCCAAGACCCATCTGTGATGAATAATGACACTGAATAGCACAGATTCCACATTATGGTAAGTACATAACTATTTTTCCTGAACTTTAACACAAATTGTCTGGAAAAGAGAGTGTGCTCCCCCACTAGGAGCTCTAATGTTCTGGACATAGTACCCACCATCATGGGGGTCACTGTACTTCAACATGCATGATGCCCTCCCTGGTTAGGTCAGACCAGAAATCAGTCTTTTCTGAAGTAAATACTGACACTAACATCCTTACAGGAACAAAGATTATAAACAACTTTACCAAAGCTAACTACAGCCTGCTAAGCAGTCATGAAAAAAGCTTCATAGTACCTGCAATCTCAGACTTCAGTGATCACAATGCATAAGTGTCACAAATGCCCTGTACAAACACTTAAGTGACTGCATAAACTCTGCTGTACCTGACTGGAACAAAACACTAGGTCTTCCCGTAAAATAAGCCACTGTGGTAGACTTCAGGTATAAACAGATTATATAACAAATAGGAAGAAACTGTTGTTCAAAAACAAGAGAGAAATCACTCTGCAGAGGAAGAGTTCCCTCCTAAGCCTAAACAAGAAAATCAGAAATTTTGCAAAGTCTTCTAAAAGAAACTACAAAACTAAAAATCGCATTCCTAGCCAAGGATAATCATAAGGCATTCTTTACATCAGAAGTCTAAAAGGGAATGACCAGCTATGTGCCGAACTGGTTGTAATTGGGATCACTCATAATACACCATAAGATAATGCCATCCTGCTAGCTGACAGATTCTGGACAAACTTCACTCCCCTATCCCCACCTACCATATCCCAAAGCATACCTAACACCGGCCCTCTGCCTAGTATCTCTAGAGAACAGGTCATCTCTGCACTCACTGAGGCCAAAAACACAGCCTCAGTGGGACCAAATAATATCCCAAGTTGTTTACTAAACAATCTAAAACCAGACCTAGTGGACACACTTGGCATTCTGTTTAATCATAGCTTGATAACTGGTTATGTTCCTGCAGAATGGAGAACAACAACAGTAATCCCCCTGCACAAAGGAGGGGCCATCAGCTAACCCTGGGAACTACAGACCCACAAGTCTAACCAGACTCATCTGCAAGGCCATGGATAGAATTATCATGGACCTTAGCAAGGACATAGGTGACCTCCAAAAACTGTACTCTACCCAGTTTGGCTTCATTAACTGGTAGATCATGCTTATTAAACCTGGTAGACTACTTTGAGAATGTCACCAAAGCCCCAAAGCCATGGACAAAGGTAAGACAGTGCACACATCCTATTTTGACCCTGCCAAGGCTTTCCACACAATTTCCCACTCTAGCATCATTGAGAAACTCTCCCAGATAGGAATTAACTCTTACATTGCTAGATGGGTAGCCAATTGGCTCACTGACAGAACACACTCCACCTCCACCAGTAGACCTGTCACCAGTGGAGTACCACAGGGGTCCATGCTGGGGCCCTTACTGTTTGGCATCTATTTCTCAGACATCCAGGCCAAAGTAGATGACCTTTGGCTCACCAGGTTTGCTGATGATTGCAGATTGAGAGCAATAAAGTCCCCCAGTAATGTCAACGTATTACAGGAAGGGCTAAAACAAACAAATGATTGGTGCCAAAGCCATGGTCTAAAACTAAATGCAAAAAATGCATTATTATTCCCTTTGGCAAAACAGAATTCCCTACAAATTCCAATACTGACAGCACGCCCCTGAGTGCCAACCCAGTGGTGTGAGACTTGGGAACACAGATTGATGCAATCTGAACTTTGAGCACCCAGTTTCCACAGTGGTAAGGAAAGCTTTCTGTGTAGTGCACCTCATAAGCAAGGTTATAGCATTCAGGTCAGTGAATGGTATAACTCCACTGTACTCGACCCTCATCAGACCACTAATGGAGTATAATACACCCTTTTGAGTGTACCTCACTAGACACCTGCAGCAACTGGAGAGACCTCAGAGGTTTCTCATTAAGAAAATACAGGGACTCCAAACAATGTCCTACGTAGAGAGGCTGAAAGCCCTGTCAGTCTACTCTGTATCTTATAGGTTGCTGAGAGGTGATTTGTGCCTGGCCTATATGGAAATTTTCAACCCTGCCCTAATGGAAATGTTCCACATCTGCAAGTCAAATGGCACAAGACTCACTCACTCCAGGGATCTCAACCTATCTTTTGACATTATCAGAGCATGTTGCAGACAGATATGTCTCCTAGAGACTGTTACTTCTCTGGAATAGACTTCCTATTAATGTAAAACAGAGATCCTCACTGACCCTATTCAAACACAACCTAGATAACTGGATGAGAGACCTCAGATCCACCCCTGGGATGGCACCCATGCCCCTCGTGGACAGGGGTAGCTGGTGTTCATCACAGACCTGCTGTGTTCATAAATTCCTTCTGCAAGCTACCCAAAAAGAACAAATGGGGATATTTGGGATTAACATGGGTAGACTTGTAAAGGCTCTAGGGACACTAGCCTGATAACCTCCTATGACACTATATGTTAGTGACACTGCCCTACAGTGTTGGGGAACATGACATGACATCTGTCTGTTATGCAAACAAAGCAAAATTATTGCTTTTTTTTTTTTAAACGTGAACAATGATTTGGTTGTTCTCGAATATGTGATCATTATAAGTTGAGTATTACCCAAGGAAAGAAGTCTGGCTACAAAAAATAAGAAACAAAAAAAAATCAAATCATCATCACTATAGTCTATATGGCATGAAGAAGAAGACCTAAATTGCTTGCTTTGCTGTACAAATTCTTCTACAAGTTTGCACTTATCAATACTCTCAGCTAAAACAGTCTATGTATCAGACTTTTCATTCTTTTTTTTCTATTCATTTCAAAGCTTTAGTGGTGTATAAGCATGTTTGTTCTCAGTCATCTGAGATACATTATATAAAGGACTGCAGCAGAATATTGGCTTACATTTCAGTCACTACTTTTGTTACTTGCATAGAGCATGCGTGTAAGTGAATGAGAAAAAGGATTTCATAAGATTTTATCATCAAAATGGGATGTAGTTATTTTATATAAGACTTGCTTTCCAAAGTTTAAGAGCAACTGATTGAATAAAAGTTAGTACTTTTTATTGTCAGGAGTAGAAGGATGGTAAATGTGCAAGTACATTAGTAATACTGACTTACCTCAATAGGTGGCACTGTCCACAAGCAAACGAGTCATCAGGGTGGGCGTGATGAGTGGTAACCCCTTTTAAGGGAGCGCTACTCCTTCGCTTGCCCAGATTCATCAGAAGGCCTGGTGAATAACGAGAACATAGAGCCAGATGGCAGTGACTGAGGTAAGTTGTCAGCTCACCGCTGTGGGCTTTTAGGTGTGTGGCGACTTAGTCACCTCACAGTGCCAGCTGGCAGTCCAACCAGATATTTAAAAAAATAAATAAGTCCAGGAAAGCATTTCAAGGCTTGTTGCTTGTGACTCAGAAGTCGAACTTGTGCATCTAATCTTTTAATTTTATTCAAAAAATAAAATATATTTAAAAAAGAGAGAGAAAATTATACAAATGGGGATAAACACTCAGTGGTTGTGGGAGACCAGTGAGTTGCATTTGGTGGCAGTGTTCATTATTTATTCCTTAATTATTTAGAAAAATAAAAAAAAAATCTTTAACAGGTTACAAAGCAATCCATGGGTTGGTGTGACTGGTGAGTTGTGCTTGGGGCAGTCGAAGTTTGTTAATTATGTGGTCATTTTGTTAAATAAAATTAAGGAGTTTACATAAATCATGAAAGGTGCAAGGCAATTTTTGGTGTTGGTGGCTTCACTTTATGAGACTTGTAGCCTCCCTGGGCTTGCTACCCTTCCTGCTCAATTTTCTTGATTGGTTTTATGTGTGTTGCTTGTTTTCTTCAAGGTAGATATTTTCTGTGGCACAATCTCTGTGCATTTTATGTTACTGTTGTACGAG
Source organism: Protopterus annectens (assembly GCF_019279795.1). Classification (NCBI taxonomy): domain Eukaryota; kingdom Metazoa; phylum Chordata; order Ceratodontiformes; family Protopteridae; genus Protopterus; species Protopterus annectens. The sequence goes on from NC_056726.1 coordinate 710,340,826, forward strand.
GTAGATATTTTCTGTGGCACAGTCTCTGTGCATTTTATGTTGCTGTTGTACAAGGTAGATATTTTCTGTGGCACAGTCTCTGTGCATTTTATGTTACTCTTGTACAAGGTAGATATTTTCTGTGGCACAGTCTCTGTGCATTTTATGTTACTGTTGTACATGCTTTCATTTCAGATTTGCTGAACTTCAAATGATGGTAATGGTGACTGTCATTATTCCTTATTTGTCAGAAAGGCCATCTATTCAGTGTATGTCTCACAGCTTTAAATACTCGTTTGCTCTAGCTAAATGTCATGAATTTCATTGTGTGCAGTGTGCATGGTGTGTCGGTGTTGTGTTTATGTATGTCAGCATTTACAGCTTTAGTTTATATGATCAGCATTCATCAAGTTGCTTGGATATTGTATTGCCAGTTGGTTGGTGCAGCCTTTTATGGGTTGGCTGTTGGGCAAATGCCATGTAAATTTTGGGAAATACGTGGTAATTTTCTTACTGGATTCTTAGCCAGTTGTAATCCTAAGCTTTAGTTTGCAGTTTTGAGCAATGTTAATAATATAACTGGTTTGGTTCAGCTCCTCAGCTTGGGTTGGTATTTTAAGTATGTTTATCTTGCTTGGGCATAGGTGTTTGTAGCTGGCACCATTGGTTGTGTGTGTTTTGTAAGTGCGAGCATCTGGGTACTGTAATAGACAGGTGATTTGTTAAAATCACTTATCACTTTATCTGGTATGGCAACCAATAAATTCAATTACTAATTGGCCTGTGGGTATTTTATTTGCTCTTACCAGTTATAACATCTTCACTGGGCATGTTACTTTAGCTTGTTTTTGGTCATGCCCTTGATCCTCGGCAGAGGTGATTGTGGTAGGCGAAGAGCATTGCATTCCAGAACCCCCGCAAAAGCTTATCAGCTTTCTGTTACTGTACATTCTGGTCATGCCCAATGTGAAGTGAAGGAAACATCTTGAGGGCTTTACATTCTCGAACCCTGAAGCAGCACAGCATCCAAGAATTCAGTGAATTGGCAATTCTATCCATAACTTTGGATTTTTTTTTTTTTATGTTCTCCTTTCCCCTTTTTTCCATGTATTAATCCTCTCTATTTTTCAGATTCCACTATGGTCAGTACAATTAAGGAGAGGTGGCTTCATCTGGCTCAAGGCTTACTTTCAGACTTAGAGACAGTAGGGCCAGTCGAGCAAGATCAAAACTCCAAGAAGAGACAGTCACCAAATACAGAAATTATTTCAGCTGAAGGGCCAGCCCCTGCCAAGAAGGCTTGAAAGAAAACTAACAAGGATTTCACTGGTCAAAGAGTCACCCCTTCCTGCCTGTCTGAGATATCATCAGAATCTCAAGGTAATGTCTCTGGCGGGTCTGTTAGACAGAGTTTCATGGGTAGGGGTCTGAGGATTGTTTGGATGAGTTTATAAATTCTTTACCTGAGGAGGGCAGGGTCAGGCTGTTTGACATAGCTCTAGAAAGAAACATTGGTGCCTTTACAGCTGTTACTGGAGAGAGAGTTGGTAGTGATGTTGGCCAGGTTGCACAGCCATCATTACCCAGCTTGCATAATAGGTCAGAGGAGGTCAGTGGCTAAGGGAGGGAGGCCTTACCTCATCCGGATGATTGTGTTCACCAAATCTTGTCCCCCATGGCTACCTTCAATCTTTCAGGTTACATTCATCTTGGGTCTCGCATCACAACACATGTTCACACAGAGGTCAAAGACAAGATTATTAAAGGGAAGTCTATGGATATTTTTGACCTAGTGGACACAGATGGAATTAAATGCATTTTGTACGCTGACAGTATACCAAGGACTTGGGGGCAGCCTTAGTGGCCATCAGGAAGAGGGCATCAGCTGTGACACATGTGAAACTGAGGTACTTGGTCACTGGGTTTTGTGGTGTTCATGGGGGTGATTGAGAAGGACCCCCGTCAGACCTTGCCACTATTAGCTTACTTTGTGGCCATAAGGGAATCCCACCATGTGAAAGGGGGGATGTGGTGGGGTAAATTACGATTCATATTTTAGGAAACTGAAAACACTGGATGAGTCCTTCAAGTGAGAGTTAAGTCATCCCAAACTATGGCTCAATGCCATGTTGGATAAGCTCTCACCGGGATTGATGAAGGAGGTGGTAATACAAAGGAAACAAAGTTTTGCTGGGCCTTCAAAAATGAAAACTGCCTTTGGCCTGCCTGCAAATATAGCCACTTGTGTTCAAGATGCAGAAAAGGTCATCCTGCCTCCAGATGCTGTGGATTAGTTGTCAGGGACAGGCCTGTTTTCCCTCCTTCTCAAACAGAAGGGGAAGTTGGGGGGGCATAACACCTTTCTTCTGGTTAAACATCCTTTTGTTGGCCATGGGGGGGGGGCTTTGGCAGGAGACTTCAGTGCACCACAGCAAACACATTTCCCCATTTATCTACATAAATTGATCTGCCAGTTATTATCTTACCCAGATCAAAAGACGGGCAGCCACTTTTGTTAACATCTTCTCTATTCACTTTCCTATTTATGCCACAGCTGTGTTGGATTCTGTTAGTTAATAATCTGTCATCCATCAAGGGATATGGAGAGATTGCTGCTATGTTGATAAAGTGATGAGCTGCCAGGATAATTGACCCCTTTTCCACCCCCTTGGCCTTCTTTCCAAGAAACAGGAAGGCAAATTCAGTTTGATTCATTATCTGTCCCTCCCAAAGGGAACATCAGTCAATGACTGTATTGGCAGGGACCTGGACAAAGTACATTAATCTTCCTTGGACCAGGCAATGGAGGTCATTCTTGACTCTTCTAACCTCTAGCTCTGTAAGATGGACATCCAGTCTGCTTTCTACTTTCTTGTTGTGAGACAGGAAATTTGGCCTTGTTTTAGATTTTCAGTTTGAAGGTAAATTATTTTTTGACACTGCAATTCCAGTGGGGTGATCTATGGCTTTTGCTACATTCCAACTATGTGACACATCCTTACAGTAGTGTTTGCAACAACGAGTACCCCTCCAATCATTGGTCCACTACTTAGACGATTTCTTGATAGTGCAGGAGGGTCAGGATGGTGATTTGGAGGGCATGTCTATATTTAAGGGGCTTTGTTCTGAGTTAGGGGTACCACTGGCCAGTCACAAATCAGAAGGGCCAAGCCAAGTCTTGACCTTTCTAGGCGTGGAAGTTGATACCATTGATAACGTATTCGGGCTTCCTCCACCCAAACTTCAACAAGTCTGGCAGTTTCTTTGGAGGTTTTTGGAAGCCAGCAAAGATTGCACAGGGGAAATCATGCAGCTACACAGGTTACAAAATGTTGCCTGCAGGGCAGTCTGTCCAGGCAGGACCCTGCTATGTTCCATTTCTAACTTGTTGTAATGGAAGAAGCCCAAACACTACTTTGTATGGTTGAGCAGCCTGTCAAGGATGACCTTCGGCTGTGGTTCACATTTTTGAGTCAGCTCAATGGAGTATTGTTTTGACAGTCCCCTTGGGTTTCCTCCATTGACCTTGAGCTCCTCATGGATGCAGCCAGACAACCGGCATGGGAGGTTACTTCTAAGGCAGTTGGTTTGCCAAAAGGTGGCCAAAAAGCTGGTTCAGGAAGAGGAGGAAGGACATCATGTTTCTGGATATATTTCCCATCTGGGTGGAGGTTTAGGTTTGGAAGGAGAGGTTACATAACAGGATGGTGATTTTTCAGTCTGACAGTATCTTGGCAGTTCATGCCCAAAATAAATGATCCTCCAAGTCCAAGTGGGTCCACTCAGTTATCAGGCTCTTAGATTTGATAAGTTTGATGATTAATTTGGCATTGTCTTGTGTGCATGTTCCTGGTCATCTTAACCCTACAGCTGACAGTCTGTCCCTTTTTCAGTTTGCCATTTCTGGGCAGTTGGCTGAGCATTCAGATCTAAAGGGCACTTCAGTTCCTGTAGGAGTCTGGCTAATTGGAGAAAAGTAGCAGCACCAGGAAGGCATATTATTCATCCCTTCAGGTTTTCAAAGCTTTCTACAGGTCTTCGTTGTTTGAACTCGGAACATAGCATGTGCAGTTTCTAGTGGCCAGATCCTCAGTGGGTGATTCACCTAAAACTCTCGGGCTGCTCTTAGTAGCTTTGGGATGGTTGGAGTGCTTTTTTGGGCCTTCAGGAAGTGTCTGGCCACTGAGTGACTGGGAGGATGCTTATGGGCCTTGAAAATATTTGTTAGCCTTCCTGGAATTCCAAGAATCCTATTGGGAGGAAACTCCTTCCTCTTGTTGTTTTTGGTCTGTATGAGACTCTGGGTGATTTTCATATGTTTGTTACATTAGCAGCTTTATACACGTCTTTGTATGTGGGTACCTTTTGTGCTAGTGAACCATTCCTTTACCTCTGTTGGGAAGACCTGGATAGACTTATTTTATACTGGTATGGGTTAAAAAAATCTAAGATGGATCAATCTGTTAAAGGTCAGCAGGTTCTGTTAGACAAGGCAAATGGGTGGCCGTTTGCCCATTGCATTGGGATAGGTTACTACATAATATCCCTTCCACAGGCAGGAGGTCAGGCAGGGTTTTCATTCAGGCTTCAGGCAGGCCTTTTAGTCTGGTGGAGATTCATTTATTACTTAGAAAGGCCATAGTGGGGCAGAGAATTCATCTACAAGGTAATTCCTCGCATTCCTTTTGGATAGGTCACACCTCTGATTTGGCCATCGAAGGGCATTCTTTCAAAGTCATTTAGAGAATGGGAAGGTGGTTGTCTGACACCTATCTGTTTTACATTAGACAATAATTTTTATTTCTGTTGAAGGAAAAGAGGTAATTTGGCTCTTGGGTCATTCTTTCATCAAGAGAGTTACAATGTGAGCCTTGGCCCACCCTGCTGTTCATTCAAATTCTTAACATTTGGACAGTTTCTTCATTTGGTTTACCTGGCCTCCTTTGGTTTCATTTCTAGGAAATCTGGTGTAAAATCAACATGAAGGAAGCCTTACCCAGACATCTGATGTAAATTTTCATTCTTTCCTCAACTGTTGGGTTTGAATCCGATCCTCTGATCTGACTCTGCCGTTACTAAAGCTGGTAGCCACCAAAAAGCTTCCTTTTCCTTTCTTTACCTTTTTCTTGTTGCCGGTATGTTTGAAAAAGGACCTTCCAGTTTTAAAAAATGTCAAAAGTGGGGGTGCAATCTGCCCTTTTCAGATGTCCATGTGTTATATGTTTACTGCTTGGGCCCACAACATTTCCAAGAGTTTTATTTAACTTGTAAGAACTTTAATTATAAAGCAATAGTAGACAGGAAGAATAAATTAATATTAAAATGTTTGCTTCCATCTACCTTTGGTGAAGCTATTTCTGGGATTCACTCCCCCAAAACAAAAACTAAAGAGACTCTAAGCCTTCGAGACCCTCTATTTCCTTGACTGCATCTTCGGAGCCACCATAGAAAAAGCTGAATGGATCTGAAACCTGTTCAGTTCCACTCTCCTTCAGATCCAACCAAGAAATTGACAAATCCAAGTTCTTCAGATCTGACAAGAAAATCAATGGATCCGAGTTCTTTGGATCCAAACATCCTACCTAGGACTAAATACTGTCCAACATTTGCCCATGTGCCTTCCAAGGTTCCCTCTCCCTTTTTGGAAAGACATTGTTGCAGGTCATCCACCCCTTGCCTCATCTCTTTCTTCCAGGAGTTTAACTGAGGAAGATATTGACAGAATGATGAGTGGTTCCTCTCAGCACAGATACAGATGGGTGTTCTTCTGGCTCCTACCCCTTCATGTCAGGAAGCCCATCCAACTATCATGCCACCACTACTTGCTCCTTCTCTGATCCATCCGGTTGCTTCAGAGTCCCTGGATCCAAACCTTCCAGGTCTGTCCAGCTCGGGTCCAAAGATACCTTTAACTTCTGATCTGAAGCTTTCTCTGAGTGTAGCAGCTCCAATATGTTTGGATCCGGATGACTGTCAGAGCCAAAGCTGCCTTGTAGGGTCTGAGGCATTGTAGTCTACTCCAAGGTATTGGAGTCATCGCTGCCCCTCAGAGCTTTGGCATTGGATAGCTTGGCTCTGACTTCCTCCTCTGGGAGATTGCTCTTTGGAAGGCGGAGGCAATGATCCAGGAGCCTGTCCTCTCCGAGCCAATGTCTGTCTTTTCTTCTGATAGATCTGCCTTTGAGGTAGTGCAGAGGGTGTTCTCTGCTCCAACTGGATGGATGGCTCCAACCCCCCCCCCTTAGAATTCCACCCTGGTTCCCAAATGTCTCTGAGGTTAGAGCCACACCATTCTTCACCTCAGGAATAGCCAGCTCAAGGTCCCCAGTTCACCCAGCAGGGTTTCACAATTTCTTCCAACACTTCACAGGAACATCCTACTGAGGAAGTCAGTAGGAGGAAGTGCAAAAGGAGCCACTTAGACTCTCTGCAAGAGTCCACCACTGAAGTTACTTATTTCAGTGAGGGAGAAGGGTCCCCTTGATCACCTCCAGACGTTGTTTCATTTGGAGGCATTCTTGAGATCCAAAAGCAGAGTAGTGGTTGGCCCCCCAGCAACCCTTCACCAGTGGAATTAGTATTTCTGGAGGCCTTTGGAGCTGGCCCATCTACTTCCTGGGTTACCCTAACAGGGTGTCTAGGGCGATGGACAGATTTGGGAAGCATGTACATGCATCAATGACTTTTGCTCTTATGTCGCTGAACTATTTGGTGCAGTTTACTAGACTACAAAGGGACTTGATGAAGAAACTTTCAAAATCCCTTTCAGGGCCTATTACTGCTGAGGCTCAATCTTCTGTGACCTCTCAGATGGCTACCCTCCAATCCATTTCAAATCCGTCCATGAAGTTTATCTTGCATGCAGCCAAAGGTGCCTCAAGGACAGTGAGTTCAAGCATATCCATTAGGAGGCATGCCTGGATGCACTTATGTGATTTTGCAGGGCCTTTCAAGTCCACATTCATCAATGCACCTTTAACAGCAGTTCGTTGTTTGGCCCTAAAGCAAAGGACACACTCTCCAGGTGTAAAGAGGATGGAAGGACCTTCTTTGCATTGGGTGTACATTTTTTGACATTCTCAAAGATCCTTTTCTAGGAATCAACAAGGTGGTCATAAAATGTGGCTCACAAAGTCCCAGTGTCCTTTTCAGGACACACATGGAGATAGTTCCCCTAGGGGCAGGGGGGGTACTCTAGTGGACAGTGCTGCCCATGCAGCAGAGGAGGCCTGCAAAGCTAGGGGTCCAGAAATTCTTTCTCTGACAGACCCTATAAGTGCTCCTGAAAGGAGACCCAATTGTTCCCCTTGGGAAGCAGTCGGGTATCAACTATCCTTCACCAGAGAGCCTGGCAAGATATAACAAGAGAATTGGGTGTAGTGGATTATTTCCAGAGGTTATATAATTCCCTTTTTCCTTCCACCTCTAACTGTATGCAAAATTCTCAATTTTCCACCCATTCAGAGGAAAGCAGCAGCACTAGGAATACAAAAGCTGCGAAAAACAGTCATCCAAGAGGTCCTCCCGGACCAGGAGGAGTCTGGAACTTACTCAAGATTCTTTTTAGTGCCCCAGAAAACAGGGCACTGGAGACCAATTTTGGATTTCAGCAACTTGAACAAGTCAGTTTGACATACAAAGTTTTGGATGATCACAGTTTAGTCCATTCTACCCTTCCTGGGCAAGGATTACTGGATGTGTTTGATAGACCTTCAGGATGTGTACTATCACATAAAAATGAACAGAAAATCCAGAAGGTATTTATGCTTCCAGCTGGGAGCCACTCACTATCAGTTCATATCACTGTCCTTTGGCCTCACCACAGCATGGCAGTTGTAGCAGCTCACTTGGGACTACAGGGATTTGAAGTGTTTCCATATCTACTGAGAAAGTGGCACACGAAACTACAAACAAATAAAAACAGATCGCAGCAGTCCACAGTAACCAAACAGTCCACGGTAAAAACCTCCAAAATAACACCCTGTACTCGGGCAAGCTCTTTGAATGCGAATTTATTAATAAAATAAAAGGCGTTTTCGCTGCAATGCACACAAAGCAGCTTCTTCAGAAAGACACAAGAAAAAAGCGCGCCAGATAATCATTTAAATATTAAAAGGGAGTGTGTCAAAATACATCACTTCCTATTATAGCACCAGGAACACAAGTTAAAAAATCAAACAGTTCAACTTACACAATTAAGAATCTACATTTTAAAAGTTAAATACATAAATATGAAATAGAATAGTGTAGGTTATTTAATATATCCATTAAAAATAATGCAATGGAAACTGCATATAAAATCAGGGATATGTATACATAAATCTATCCTAGTTCTATCCTCGGAGCGTATATGGACAAAATAATAAACCCCTATATAGCATTAATTAAAATACCTCCTCATCTTTAAAACTACTGATATATTACAATTATCATTCAAGCCAGGACTGTTAAAAGCATTAAGTTTGAGTTGCCATTCAAGTTCCCTTAATTCTAACAAAAGGGTAGATGGACCTCCTCTAATATTCATGGGTAAATGGTCAATACCCATAAATGAAAAAGTGTGGTTGGTGTGATTAGAGATATGCTTGGCTAATGCATTATCCTGCTTGTTATTTCTAATGGCGTATATATGTTCATAGATACGCTGACGGAATTTACGATCCGTCTTACCGATATAGTAAACAGGACAGTGGTTACAGAATGCTGCATATACTACTGATTTTGTGTCACAATTAATAGTATGCCATATCCGATATTTTTCTTCTCCAATTTGAAAAGTCGGACCTATTTTAACAAATTTACACCAGTTACTGGCTCCACATGTCAGTGAGCCTTTACATCTGTTAAACTGGTTAGTATTTGGCTTACTTTGCAATATTTCTTTCAAATTTTTACCCTTCCTGAAAACTACTCTTGGGATAGGACCAAGCCTTTCAGATAATAACAAATCATTCGTAATAAAGTGCCAGTTCTTAAAAATAATGTTACATATATCTCTTGCCTCATTACTAAATGTAGTAATGAATGTAGTGGTAAATCTACATTTGTGTTGGTTTAAATGATCAGGAAGAGATGGAACATGCCCAAAACTACCTTCTAAATCAGGTAGAGGTGACTGTGTTACCTGTCTCTATTAATAATGGAGTAAAGCATAGCAATAGAATTAGAGCAAATTCTTCAAATACTGGTAGAAATAGTATTAATGGGAACAATAACAGGTGGGGGAACCATTATAACAATGATAGCAACAATTTTTTAGGTCAACTCCCCCAACGAACATATCAGACGAGGAGCAGAACTCGCAACAACTAATAAGTAACTTAAGTTTACTTTCAGAAGATGATGTTACTACTACTAATGAATGTCAGAGTTTTCCTTGTGATTTGCCTTCGATCCAGACTAATTCAAAAGGTGATTTTTCTGTTTATAACTTTACGAGCACATTACTTTCATCTGACCTTATTGAATTATTATCTCGAGGTAACACATTTGTTCCTAGCTCACATTTTGATCTAGCTAGAACAATTATTGATTTAAAATGTTTTGTGAGGAAACTAAACCTTGATTTTCTTTTCAATAATGATGCTTTGGTTGTAAGACCAATTTTGAGGTTACCTAGTGTATTTAACCCCCCATTACATGTTGGTCTACGTACCTTTGAAAACGTCTGTGAGGTAGACTTCAGGCATTTTAGAAATAGCCTTAATTCAAACTCACATCATTTTCTCTATAATATTACTAAAGAACAGAGGAGAGCTTTACAGGACCTTAAACTTTTACCTATTAGGATTGTAAAACCTGACAAAGGAGGCGGTCTAGTGATTTTTGATAATAGTACGTATAATGATAAAATGATGGAAGTTTTAAACTCAACTGCTTATTGTTTATCTTCTCTTAATGAAATGAATACCACTCATAAGTTGATTAGAGGCTATCTTAGTGACATGTTCCTTGCAGGAAAAATAGACCATGACTTATATAATTTTTTGGACATTTCTTTTCCCAAAGTACCTGTAATGTTTGGTATTCCCAAGATTCATAAGAATCTTGGGAACCCACCTATGAGAGCATTAATAGATGGTAGGTTTTCAATGACCTACCCTTGTGCTAAGTTAATTGACTTTATTCTATCTAAGTATATCAAGAACATCCCTACTATATGTAAAGATTCTTGGTCTTTTTTAAGCAACATGAACAATGTACCATTCAATCTTGCTAATAATTTTTTAACTATAGATGTGGTTGATTTATACACTTCGATCCCACACCAAGAAGCGATTGAATGGATAGAGTTAAAGTTACGAGAATTAGACGTCATTGACAATGAAATCCAGATCGTTACAGAATTGCTAGACATAGTTCTTGGGTCCAACTTTTTTGTGTTTAATAACAATTTCTACCTCCAAAAACAAGGAGTCGCCATGGGTTCTCCGTGTGGAGCAAGTGTGGCTAACATGTTCATGTCTTATTGGGAAAATAAATTTGTTCTAACAAACCCAATTTTTAACAAACAGTTATCCTTGTACACACGTTATCTTGATGATATATTTATTTTGTTCCACGGTGACCTCCCTCAAGTGGAAGCCTTAATATCCTATATGAACCAGACAACTAGTTTTTTTAAATTTACCTTCCATTTTTCTACTGATGAGATTGATTACTTGGACATTAAATTAAGAAAAAATGTGACAACAGCATCCTATTTGTCTTCAGTGCATCGCAAACCTACATACTGTAATTCTGCACTTCATTTTACTAGTTCCCACCCTTACAAACAGAAAAGGGCAATAGTTAAAGGACAATTAGTCCGTGCTGTTCGTATGTGTAATACATCTCATGCTTTTAACCAGGAAGTTACTTTCTTGAGAAGCCAATTCATTAATAGAGGCTATCCTGATTATCTGATAGATGAAATTGTAGTTGAAATAGAACAAAAACGAACAATTGGATTTTACAAACCACTATTAAGAGAATTTAATGTTTTGGATATGTCTAACCAAGTTGTGACACAGTCACCTCTACCTGATTTAGAAGGTAGTTTTGGGCATGTTCCATCTCTTCCTGATCATTTAAACCAACACAAATGTAGATTTACCACTACATTCATTACTACATTTAGTAATGAGGCAAGAGATATATGTAACATTATTTTTAAGATAGGCTTGGTCCTATCCCAAGAGTAGTTTTCAGGAAGGGTAAAAATATAAAAGAAATATTGCAAAGTAAGCCAAATACTAACCAGTTTAATAGATGTAAAGGCTCACTGACATGTGGAGCCTGTAACTGGTGTAAATTTGTTAAAATAGGTCCGACTTTTCAAATTGGAGAAGAAAAATATCGGATATGGCATACTATTAATTGTGACACAAAATCAGTAGTATATGCAGCATTCTGTAACCACTGTCCTGTTTACTATATCGGTAAGACGGATCGTAAATTCCGTCAGTGTATCTATGAACATATATACGCCATTAGAAATAACAAGCAGGATAATGCTTTAGCCAAGCATATCTCTAATCACACCAACCACACTTTTTCATTTATGGGTATTGACCATTTACCCACGAATATTAGAGGAGGTCCATCTACCCTTTTGTTAGAATTAAGGGAACTTGAATGGCAACTCAAACTTAATGCTTTTAACAGTCCTGGTTTGAATGATAATTGTAATATATCAGTAGTTTTAAAGATGAGGAGGTATTTTAATTAATGCTATATAGGGGTTTATTATTTTGTCCATACACGCTCCGAGGATAGAACTAGGATAGATTTATGTATACATATCCCTGATTTTATATGCAGTTTCCATTGCATTATTTTTAATGGATATATTAAATAACCTACACTATTGTATTTCATATTTATGTATTTAACTTTTAAAATGTAGATTCTTAATTGTATAAGTTGAACTGTTTGATTTTTTAACTTGTGTTCCTGGTGCTATAATAGGAAGTGATGTATTTTGACACACTCCCTTTTAATATTTAAATGATTATCTGGCGCGCTTTTTTCTTGTGTCTTTCTGAAGAAGCTGCTTTGTGTGCATTGCAGCGAAAACGCCTTTTATTTTATTAATAAATTCGCGTTCAAAGAGCTTGCCCGAGTACAGGGTGTTATTTTGGAGGTTTTTACCATGGACTGTTTGGTTACTGTGGACTGCTGCGATCTGTTTTTATTTGTTTGTTTCCATATCTAGACAACTGTCTCATTACTGCCCCGACTAAGAATCTACTAACAAGAGCAAGCAATCAGGTATTTCAGATTTCTTCTCACCTGAGGATAACCATAAGTTACAAGAAGTCTCAGTTACAATCAACTGAAACCTTGGAACTCAGGGACAGTCTTCAATACAATATCAGTGACAGCATCTTTTCCCCTCTCAAGAGTGCAGACTATCAGAATCCAGGTCAGGAAAATAATTTGCAATACCAATATTTCAACCCAGTTGATCCTTTGAGCCTTGAGGTCAATGTCAGCTGCCATAATCTTAGTTCCTCTAGCAAGATTTCATATGAGAATTCTTCAATGGATGCTAGCAACCCAGTGGTCAGTTCTTTACCAACACATGTCAGCACAAATAAGAATCACTCAAGCATGCAAGAGATATCTCTCGTGGTGGATTCAATCAGATCAGGTTCTTCAAGTCCATGCATTCATTCCCCCTCAACCCAAGGCCTTAGTGACCATGGATTCTTCACAGATTGGGTGGGGGGACAGTTCCTGGGGAAAACAGTCCAAGGCACTTGGTCCCCCGATAGGACCAATTTCCATATCAATGTCCAAGAGATGACATCAGTGCTTTTAGCATTGCAGGCCTTCCTGGCCTTCCAGGATGATGTCCCTTTGGGTTTGGTACATTAACAAACAAAGAGGAACCAGACCTTACCCTTGTGTCAAAGCACTCAAGAGTGTGGCAATGGGCAATCTCATCCAACCGCTTTCTCATAGCAATGCACATTCCTGGGAAGTTCAATGTGACAGCAGACAAATTGAGAAGGTCCATTCTTATACCTCACAAGTGGTTTGTCAACATGAAAGTGACAGAAATGATTTTCTCCAAACACAGTAACCAAGAGTCCAACAGTATCCACAAAAGAACCACTGGCCACAGCGACTGAATTCCAGGCATTTATTATCAATCAAATAGCAGTCTTTATCAACAGGTTAAGTGCTTTCATCCAAACACTATTAGGACTTCCTCACAACAACATAATACTGAAACCCATCCATAAATACCCATGCCCTTCCTACTTAATGTTAATTACATCTAAATTAATTAGTGACATCAGAGTAATATCAAAAATACACAATAAAAGAAATATATTTGCAAAGTTAAATATGTTAAAATATTAAGCAATTCCTTTAAAAGCTAGGGTACCTACCCTAATATATGCTCAAATTTTAACAAAACAGTAATACTCACATTGTCGTTTATACCTGGGAAATTAGTTGCATCCAGACGCAATTGCCACTTTAATTTACAAATGTCAAGATGCACGTCTAAGACCCTACCTTGCACATCTTTAACCAGTTGTTGCAAAACAAAAAAACTAAAGGTATGTCCCTGATGTGCAGAAATGTGTCTAGCCAAGGCATTAGTAGCTTTCCCTTTTCTAATATCCAATAGATGTTCGTACACTATGCCTTTAAAACACCTACTGGCCTTTCCTACATAGAATGCTAGGCAATGCTCACACTTAGCCATATAGACCACATTCTGACTTGAACAATTAAAGTGCCCATAAAATTGCTCCCTAGTCCCATTAATACATAACCTCTACTGGATATTAGAAAAGGGAAAGCTACTAATGCCTTGGGTAGACACATTTCTGCACATCAGGGACATGCCTTTAGTTTTTTTGTTTTGCAACAGTTGGTTAAAGATGTGCAAGGTAGGGTCTTAGTCATGCATCTTGACATCTGTGAATTAAAGTGACAATTGCATCTGGATGCAATTAATTTCCCAGGTATAAATGACAATGTGAGTATTTCTGCTTTGTTAAAATTGAAACATATAATGTGAAGTTGTTCTATCTCCCTGTTCATTCTTACAGATGGGCTCGGTGCCGATCCTCGGCTTTGAGTCAGCTTACTACAAAGCTCGTGGTCTTCAGACAGCTCGAGGCCAAGTCCCTATCCCATGATGCACCTTGAGTTACCTCAGATCTAGTTTGCCGCTGCAATAGATCGGAAGTTTCCTAGCACAGCTCAGGCCAGTATAGGTTTTTTCTAATAACTTGCTAAATTTGATATTTACTATTTCTTATAATAGTTAGTGATAGTTTAATAGTTTTCATAGTTATAGCTTTGACAGTTTGTTAGTAGATATTTCTTCTCCTTTTGGCCTTCGTTTTTTTATAGGCCTTTAATATTCCCTTCCCTTCTTGGTATGCCTTTATAATATTAGCATAGTTATATAGCTTTGTAGTTTAATTAAGATTCTTTAAACTTTAGACAATGTGTGTGAGTGCATTTGAATAGCTACTTCACAGTTTTTTCTTATACAGCCCATTTGTTGTTAGGGCTTATTACTGTAGCTTAAGTTTACTAAAATTGTGTGTGTGTGTGTGTGTGTGTGTGTGTGTGTGTGTGTGTGTGTGTGTGTGTGTGTGTGTGTGTGTGTGTGTGTGTGTGTGTGTGTGTGTCTGTGTATTCTCTTTGAAACTACAGTCAGTTACTGTACAGTAGATTTGTTGATACTGTAGACTTTATTATGGCTGACCAGGTGAAAGACAAGCATCCGAAGTCTGGCTTTAAAAAGTGTCCAAAATGTGGACAAAAGATGTCTCTGAAAGTCACGTTAATTGTGTGTATTATCTTGGAGCCCTGCACTTGCAAGAAAGCTGCTCCATTTGCCATTCTTTTTCCTCCAGAGTTCTACATGAGAGAAAAAGAAAACTCATAGACAGAGGACTTCTAAAATCTTCATTTCAGTAAACTTTGAGTGACCAGGATAAATCTAGCCAGTCTCCCAAGTCTTCAAAGTCTTCTAAGGCTTCTTCTTCTGATGTGACAAAATCAAACAAAAATCGATGTCGGCTCCACAGCCCTCGGAGCCAAGCATCCTGTCTTTTCGGTGCCGGTCCCCAGTCTTGGAACCGGTATCCGAAGTATTAAAGTCTCCCATTCTCCAGTAATGCCTCCATCCATACATTCATCTCAGTCATCTATCAGCCTGTCCGATTTGGATGTGGATCATGTGGTGCAGAAGTTGCTACAGGCAACGGCTTTTGCTAAATTTTTATCGGCTCCAACCCAAGTGGTTTCGGAACCGAGAACTGTATTACCATCGACTTCTTTTCCTCCTCCAAGCCACACCGGTCCTTCAGAGCTAGAGGAGTTGGACCTGATGATTGTTGAGACTTTGGAGCCGACACCTGCTCCAGTGCCATCAGTTCTGTTTACTCTGACTTCCTCAGTGCCTATCAAGGAGTCTAGGAGCCAACACTCTCCGGTCAGGTCTAGGGAGGATAGTCGGACTGACCTGTCAATTCCGACTTTGCCTCTCGGGGCCTCGGCTTGAATGAGTTCAGCTCCTACCTCTGGTTCAGAGCCCACTGTTCCAGTGCCGAGGAGATTGCTGGTTTCTTCAGATCCTGCGGTCCCTTCTCATCAAAGCAGAGGTGCCTTTGAAGCCATGAGGAGAGTGATGTCCCCCAAGACATCTACAACTTCAGCTCCAATGACCTCCTCCACAAAAGCGCCTGTGTCCACTTCTGCCTCACAGATCCTTTCTAAGTGTAGAGACCCTGAGCCTCAGGAAGTCCCACTGGGTGGCCCCTGCTCTTCCGAGACCTCACCAGAAGTTCCCACTGATGAGGTTCCCAAGAAGAGAATTTGCAAGAGGAAGCACCTAGACTTCCCACAGGAGTCTCTCATGTCCGATACCAACTTAGATGAATCAATCAGAAGGGTCCCCACGGTCCCCCTCTGAAGATATCTCATTTGCTGAGATATTAGAAATCCTTAGGCAGAGGGGTGGCTGGAAGTCCACCAACCCTACTGAAGAGTCGGTTCTCCTGAAGGCTTTTGAGTCTCAACCGTCCACCTCTTGGGTGTCTCCGCTATTTGATGAGCTCATGGAGCTGGTGTCACAAAGGGCGTGGGAGTCTCTGGACACCATGGAGCCTGCCCCTAAGAGGCCCAATAAATTTATTTCTGCCCCTCAGGATAAGTCTTTCCTCACTAAGAGAGTACCAGTTGATGCCATGGTGCTGATGGCAGGCGCCAAAAAGGAGATGTGAGAAACTTTTTCCTCTATCCATCCTTCTAATAGAGATTCTAGGATCATGGCTAGATATGGGAAGTGCATGTATAGTTCAGTGACTTTTGCCGTACGTTCACTGAACTATCTCACACATTTTACAAGACTGCAAAGAGACCTCCTAAAAGAGCTTGAAGATATTTTTCAGGGTACAGTAGCTGCAGGAGTATCAGACAAAGTCACCTCACAGCTTGCTACCCTCAATTCCCTAGTGAATTTCTCTATGCATCTCATTTCATATGCAACTGATGGAATGAGTAGGGCAGCAGGTACAGGAATTGCTTTCAGGAGGCACTCCTGGATGCGCTTGTGTTCCTTTGTAGAGCCCTTTAAGTCATCCTTTGTCAACACCCCTTTTGATGGCTCATCCCTTTTCAGTCCCAAAGTTAAGGAAACTTTGACCAGGTGTGAACAGGAAGGAAAGACTCTGTCTGCCGTTGGAGTCCATTTTTCCACCCCTACTAGACCCTATCCCAAGGGTCAAAAGTGAGGAAAGATGTGGTTCTGAAAAGCCCAAGGAGCCTTTCGGGAAACACATGGTGAACCCCCCTCCAAGTGCAGAGGAGGGGCCAATAATGGAAGATGCTGCCCTTGCAGCAGAGGGGGTCTGCAAAACAAGGGCAACAGAGACCAGTTCTTTGGGAAGCCTTACCAGCACTCCTGAAAGGAGACCCGATTGTCCTGCTCTGGAGGCAGTCAGGGGTTGCTTATTTTTGTATCCAAATGCCTGGCTCAAAATAACAAATGACAACTGGGTACAAAGTGTAGTTTCCAGAAGATATTTCATTCCCTTCACCACTCCCCTCCATTGACAACAAAAATCCTGGATGTTCCACCCAGTTACAGGGAACAAACAACAGTAGAGGTCCAAACGTTGCTAAGAAAAAGAGTCATCCAACCAGTCCCAGCAGACCAGACAGGTTCCGGAACTTACTCAAGATTCTTTTTAGTTCCAAAAGACAGGGGACTGGAGACCTATTTTGGACCTCAGCAGACTAAACAGATCTGTCAAGAAAGAGAAGTTCCGGATGGTCATGCTTCAGTCGATACTTCCCTTCTTAGGGAAAGACAATTGGATGTGCTCGATAGATCTGCAGGATGCGTACTACCATATAAAAATGGCCAGACCATCCAGGGATCATCTGTACTTCTGGCTGGGAGCCAATCATTACCAGTTTTGAGCCCTGCCCTTTGGTCTCACTACAGCCCCCAGAGTGTTCACCAAATGTATGGCAGTGGTCACGGCTCATCTGAGGCGTTTAGGATTCCAGGTATTTCCGTACTTAGACGATTGGCTCCTCACCGCCACCATCAGGCATCGGCTATTACAAGCCAGGGACACCACTCTTACTCTTTGCAATCACCTGGGCATTACCATAAATTCAGAAAAATCTGCCTTGTCACCATCACAACATATCGTTTTTATCTGAACAGAAATGGACACCAACACCACTTTAAAACGTCCAGCAGAAAGAGTTTTACTTCGTCAGCAAGTCCAGAACATCATCTCCAGGGGCAAGGCTACAGCATCAGAAGTGCTAAAGTTGATAGGCATGATGGCAGCTGCAGTACTAGTGATACCGTTGGGTCGCATGCACATGTGGATTCTACAATGGCTGCTATTCACTCAATGGTCTTATCAAGAGCTTCCAATGTCTCAACTCATAATTGTGACAAACACATGCAAAAAGGATCTTCGATGGTGGTTGACCTCTCTTCAAATAATGATAAATCGTCCTTTTTATCCTACCCTCACCAGTGGCCACAGTGACCACGGATGCTTCCCCGGATGGGGGGGGGGCATTTTCAGGGAAAAACAGCCCAAGGCACATGGCCCGAACAGGAGTTACATCTGCATGTCAATGTCCTGGAGAATGAGAGTGGTACTTTTGGCATTGCAGTACTTTCAGGACTCTCTCCCTCTGGGGACAGTTGCGATCTAGACGTACAACATATCAGTGGTCTGATACTTGGGCAAACAAGGAGGAACCATGTGCTATCCCCTTTGTCATGAGGCCCTAAGAGTATGGCAGTGGGCTACATACACCCAGCACTTTCTGATAGCAATGCACATCCCGGGATATCCAACGTGATTGCAGACAAACTGAGCAGGGCAATTTTGTTGCCTCACGAGTGGTCCCTCAAAAAAGAGATAGTGGAGAGAATATTCCACAGGTGGGGCCAGCCTTGCTGTGACCTTTTTGCTTCCCACATGAACACAAAATGCAGAAGCTACTTTGCCCTGATTCCCTCTCTGGGAGATTCCCCAAGGGATGCACTCATACATGATTGGCCTCCCGGTCTCCTCTATGCATTCCCACCAATTACCTTGATACCCAAAGTATTACAGAAAACAAAAGCCCTGGGAAGGACCATCATTCTAATAGCCCCTCATTGGCCTCATCAGATTTGGTTTCCCTTCCTTCGACTTCACCTGTTGGAAGAGCCTTGGATTCTGGACCCAGTTGCAGACCTTCTGACACATTCGTCGGAGGCTCTTCATCCCTCTCTTCAGTCCCTAAAATTGACAGCTTGAATGCTCCAATTCCCAACACAGCCAGGTTCTATAACCTTTCAAATGAAACAGCATATTTTAATATCTTCTCATAAATTCTCTACTAGGAAGTTATACCTTAGCAAATGGAGGAGATTTTCTATATGGACTTCTCAAAATAACATTGATCCCTACCAAGCCCCCATTTCCTCTATATTAGAATTTTTGACTATGCTTTTCAATAAAGGAGCTGCGGCAGCTACAGTTTGGGTACAACTTACCACCATCTCTAGTTTTCACCTTGGCTTTGAAGGATTGAACATAATGTCACACAAGCTATCCAAAGCCTTTTTCAAAGGGACCTTCCACATCAGACCACCTGTTCATAGGTTCATAGGCTGATGCTAGGCTATCTGCCCTAGGGCATTTATAAGCCTAGCCAGAGTGTGATTGGCTTTCACCACCCTTTTAGATTAGTTGACTGTGCCTCTGTATAGTAGGTCACAGAAGATAGCCCTTTTGAGGTTAGTTTACTGTGCCTCTGTCTAGTAGGGACATAGAAGAGATCCAGGGGTAAACCTACGATCTCCCATCCACTCGTCAAGATTTCTCTTGAAGAGGGTCATTGAGGGTCACTGTGAAATCCTTATACCCCATGGAACCTAAATTTTATGCTTTCACACATTATTCTCCCATCTTTCAAGCCAGCATCCTCATGTGATTTGAATTTTTTTTCTTGGAAGACTATCTTTTTAGTAGCCATCATGTCTGCCCGTAGAGTATCAGAGCTACAGGCCTTGTCCATAAAGCCTCCATATTTGATTTTTCATGCTGACAGAGTGTCCCTGTGAACACATCCTTCATTTTTACCTAAAGTTTGTACTGAAGCTAACCTTAATCAAATCATAGATTTACCAGTGTTCTTCCCCAAACACTCCAACAGCTTAGAGTATATGCTGCACAAGCTTGATGTTCATAGACAGGCCAGATTTTACCTGGATGGAACAAGAGTTCAGAAAATCAGGACAACTTTTTGTTTCCTTTTCAAATTCTAGGAAAGGTATGCCAGTGGCTAAAACAACACTATCTAAATGGTTATCTGATTGCATCACCTTTACTTATTCAGCTGCCAATTTACTTTTACAACACAAAATAAAGGCTCATTCTACCAGAGCAGTGTCCACATCTTCTGCCTTTTCTGCTAGGCTTCCTATAGACAACATTTGTGCAGCAGCCGCTTGGTCAAGACCTCATACCTTTATCACTCATTACAAAGTTGATAAGGCCTCTAGAGACAGGGCCTCCTTTGGTTCTACTGTCCTGAAAAACATACACCCATGAGCCACCCGAGAAAGATGGTGCTTGGGATGCTACCCATCTGTAAGAATGAACAGCGAGATAGAACAACTTCACATAAAAAAGTAATGTACTCACCATAACGTTCCATGTGAGTTGTTCATCTCACCTTCATTCTTACTTCCCACCCTCCTACCCCCTCCACGTTTTTTCGAGGACCGAGTTACTAGTTTTATCCTGGTTGCTCAGTCTTTCTATGGGGTTTTTTTCCTAAAGAATGATAGAATGGCACATGATATTGTTAGATGCAGCAAAAAAGATCTGAGATAATTCAAGATGCATCATGGGATAGGGACTTGGCCTCGAACTGTCTGAAGACCTCGAGCGTTGTAGTAGGCTAACTCGGAGCCAAGGACCGGTTCCGAACCCATCTGCAAGAATGAAGGCGAGATGAGCAACTGACATGGAACATTATGGTGAGTACATAACTTCTTTTTAGGGTAGGTACCCTAGCTTTTAAAGGAATTGTTTAATATTTTAACTTATTTAACTTTGTAAATCTATTTCTTTTAATGTGTATTTTTGATATTAATGTGATGTCACTAATTAATTTAGGTGTAATTAAGATTGTTAAGTAGGGAGGACATGGGTATTTAATGGTTGGGTTTCAGTATTATGTTGATCTGAGGAAGTCCTAATAGTGTTTGGATGAAAGCGCTTAACCTGTTGGTAAAGACTGCTATTTGGCTGATAATAAACGCTTGGAATTCAGTCACTGTGGCCAGTGGTTCTTTCATAGAAATGATTTTCTATCAGTGGGGCCAGTCTTTCTGTGATCTTTTTGCTTCTTCCCCCAAACAAGAAATGCAGGAGCTACTTTGCCCTAATTCCCCCTCTGGGGGAATCACTGAGGGATGCTACAATCCACGATTGTCCCCTGGTCTACCTTATGCTTATCCGGCAATTCTCTTAGTTCCGAAATTCTGCAGAAAGCTAACAGGTTGAAGAGCATAGTAATCCTCATTTCATCTTACTGGCCTTGACAGATTTGGTCCCCCTTCCTATGGCCTCATCTGCTTTACCAACCTTGTATTCTGGATCCAGTGCCAGACCTCCTGTCTCACCAGACAGGTATGATTCATCCAGGTATCTCAAACCTCAAGCTGTTAGCATGGTCTTTCCATTTCTGATAATAGCCAGACAACAGATGCTGTCTTCCCCTGTCCCTCATAGTCTTTTATCTTCCCATAAGCGGTCTACAAGAAATCTTTACCAAGAAATGGAAAAGGTTCATTTGTTGGGCACAACAAAAACATATTGGCCCATTCGCAGCACCTGTACATAGTATACTTCAAATTTTGGCAAAAATATTTAATGAGGGAGCCAGCTCCTCAAGAATTAATGTTTAGTTAGCAGCAATCTCTAATTTTCATATTGGAGTTGAGAATTCTTTTGTGGCCTCTTCTACACTTTGTAAAGCATTTTTGAGAGGCACATGCCTACTAAGACCGCAATATAAAGATCCTACTCCACCATGGGAGTTGAACTCTGTACTGCAGGCCTTAATTCATTCTCCTTTTGAACCAGCAGCTAAATGCTATCCTAAGTTTCTGAGTTAGAAAACTATCTTACTAGTGACCATTAACTCTGCTAGAAGAATTTCAGAAATTCAAGCACTATCCTCTAAACCTCCTTATTTAATCTTTCCTAAAGCCAGAGTCACATTACGTACCAACTCTTTTTTTCCTTCCTAAGGTGGTATCAGAATGCAATATCAATCAATCCATCAATATGCCAGTTTTCTTTCCTAAATTTGCAAATAAAGGTGAATATATGTTGCATTTATTAGATGTTCACAGACCATTACAATTTTGCTTACTTAGAATAAAAGAAATTAGGAAGGCCAATTATTTGTGTCCTTTGCAGATTCTAAATTGGGCAAACCAGTTGCAAAGGTAACTTTAGCCTAATGGCTAATGGACTGCATATCATTCATCTATAACAAGTTGGATCTAACCTTACCAAAACCTCTCAGCCCACTCAACTAGGTCCATGGCACCTTCTTCGGTGTTTCTATCTAGAGCTTCCATGGACAATATATACACGTCCTCATCTTGGCAAATCCTCATACCTTTATCACTCATTACAAACTGGATCTGGTCTCGAGGGGAAGAGCAGCCTTTGGCTCAACTGTGCTCAGGAATATCCTTCCTTAGAGTCCACCTGGGATTTTAGGTTGCTGGGGACTCTGTCCCAACAGCTGAGGATCGAATTAATATTGACATAATCAAATAAAAAACGTATGTACTTACCATAACATTCCATCGGTGTTGTCCATTTTCATTCTTCCTCACCTTCCCACCCAACAGCCCCCAGCCATTTCATTATGAATTTCTGGAAGAACAAGAGATTAATAGGGCATCACTGTCTTTAATACTGAGCTCCAGATATGGCCTTTCTGTCAGAAAAGTAATAGTAGTAGTTTCTACTTTATGTAATACAGCAAACAAGATCTGAGGTATGTTAGGGGTTGGTGCATTGTGGGTAAGGGAGGAGCGTGAGCCTTTTGGTGGCCATGAGCTTTAGTAATAGCCGAGTTGGATCCGAACCCAACAGTTGAGGAAGAATGAAAACAGGCAACACAGATGGTAAGTACATAACTTTTCTGTTTAGTAGTTCACCTCCAGAGTAATGACTTTGCTCAGGAGCCTAAAAGATCCTGTTGGGCAGAATGCTGACTGATATGCACTGGTTATAGCAGCTGTATACAAATTTGTCTTTGTTCTGGTCTGCCATTATTCTGAGAATTTATTAGAAAGACACTCGAAGGTCTGGTGCTATTGAAAGAGACAGGTATTTCATCAGTCATAGTTATGCAGGTGGCTAGTCAAATTAGGTTCCATGTAATTCGGCACAAAGATCTCATTCCTGTAATTCTCTGATCTTCCATCACCTACCCATTGTTTGCGCATAAATACTATGATAACCACTGTATCCTCAGGTACTACTGTGTGAGTTTGACATCACAGTAACAGGGTGAGGACAGGAATGTTATATCCTTTCCAACATATCAGATTATGACACTCATTGTCTCCAGCAGTGGGAATGCTCCCACTCTTCTGCTGTTTCCCACCTACCTCATTTAGTTTTAATCATAGTCACAGTTCACGTGCCTGACTCATGGGTTTTGTCATGTACAAAAAAACTGATTTCCAGTGGTCTTGCATTGCATCTGATTTAGCTTATTTGTCATTGTTATCTTTTTTGTTTTACTTGAACTGTAACATTTTTACTGAACCCATACACTTTTCCCTTCAAAGGTCTCGACTGTAATGAGGACATGTTTGTTATGGAAGACAGTCACACTTTTTTAGACACAAACACCATCTGTCTGTGGAGGAAAGAGAAGGTTTGTTCTGTGTGTAAACTAGTAGGTTTGATGCACAGACTTTAGGGGTTGGGTATTGAGAAGCCCTTGGGAGGCTTATATTGATCTGGGTGAAATTAAAGGTATACCTGACAGAGTTGAAAATGGGTTTATTTTACTCTTCCACTTGTAAGTGAATTTTCAGCACGTTCCTGGTTGGCAGGATTTATGCTAGTAAGTACTGAACTGCTGAGCTTACCAATTGCTCAAAAGACTACAGACAGTCTGTGTGTGTGTGCGTGTGTGTGCGTTCGTGTGTGTGTGTGCGTGCATGCGTGCGTGAGTGCATGTGTGTGTGTGTGTGTGTGTGTGTGTGTGTATACATCCTAGCATGCAGCAGCATCACATTTAAAATTAGTATTGTCTCTCCTCCATGTATGTTCTCAAGACATAGGCTGAGCTAAATTATATGAGGAATTGGAGTAGAATATTTGAAAAAGTGACACATTTTACTATCTGCATAGTCATTTGAATGCAAGTATCTGAGAAAAAAAGGTCTCATAATGATTTTATTTTGAAATTGAAATGTAGGTGTTTCACAAAGGACATAACATATTAATAACAATTACATTTGCAGTCATGAGTAAAAGAGTGGTAAATGAAAGAGCCAGGCATAAGAAAATATCATTAGCCTCATTTTGTTTTGTTTGCAAACTGACAAATTCATTTGTCACTATGGTAATGCAATTGTCTAATATAAGCAGTTATGGTTTGCTGATGTAAGTGTCATGGTTTGTGATGTCACAGAATGTAGAATGCGCCTTAGTAACCAGCACCTATATATTCCGGAACATGAAGAGCTGTTTTATCATTGATATTACTTCTTCAGAAAAGAACTTGTGTTTCAAGGAAACTTCACTTAATTTTGGTTCTATTGCCAAATACTTCAGAAATTCTGCATTCTTAAGGTAAGTATAATAATTACTAGCTGGTTTTAAGGAATTTTATTTTTTATTTTCGAATTTATTTTTTGTCTAAGTGACATGAGAGTTCTAGTTATAAGAACAGTCCTGAGTTATGTTGTGTATTGTTATTTCTAAAAATATGAAATAATAATAATACAGATTTCTTCTGTAGATCATTCTCTAATCTTCTCATCTGTTACTGATTGCTAATACCATTCTTTCATTTACATTCAGTTAATTGTAAAGAAAATCTGTTTTCCTTATTTCTAATAATACCACAATATTAGGTGAATTATGTGAGTCTTAGTGATACAGACATGGCCTGTGGTATTGTGTGTGTGTGTGTGTGTGTGTGTGTGTGTGTGTGTGTGTGTGTGTGTGTGTGTGTGTGTGTGTGTGTAAAGGGGTGTGCTTCAGTCATTCTAAAGTTAGTGAATTTGTGATTGAGTGTGTATGTGTGTGTGCGGTGTGTGTGTGTGTGTGTGTGTGTGTGTGTGTGCGTGTGTGTGTCTGTGTGTGTGTGTGTGTGTGTGTGTGTGTGTGTGTGTGTGTGTGTGTGTGTGTGTGTGTGTGTGCTTCAGTCATTCTAAAGTTAGTGAATTTGTGATTGTGTGTGTGTGTGTGTGTGTGTGTGTGTGTGTGTGTGTGTGTGTGTGTGTGTGTGTGTGCGCGTGTGTGTGCATGTGTGCGTGTGTGCGTGTGTGTGTGTGTGTAAAGGGGTGTGCTTCAGTCATTCTAAAGTTAATGAATTTGTGATCTGGCATTTAGAAAGACACATTGTCACCAGGACAATCAGGAACATGTTCCTGCAGCTCTCTTACCTTCCATTAACTTCCCATTGTTTGTGCACAAGTACTAAAATCACCTCAGTATCCTCCGGTACTACTGTGTGAGTTTGACATCACAGTAACAGGATGAGGATAGGAATGTTATATCCTTTCCAACATATCAGATTATGACACTCAATCATTGTCTCCAGCAGTGGGAATGTTCACACCCTCCTTCTGTTTTCCACTTACTTAGTTAAGTTTTAAACACAGTCGCAATTCACATAACTAACTTGTGACTTCTGTAGTATACAAAATCCTGGCTTCCAGTGGTCTTGCATTGCATCTCATTTAGCTTATATGTCATATCTTTTTTGTTTTACTTGAACTGTAACTTTTTTAAAGAAACCTGTACACTTTTCCCCTCAAAGGCCTCTAATTTTATGAAAACGTTTGTTGTGGAAGGCAACAACACGTTTTTTAAACACAAACAATATCTGTCTATGGAGGAAAGAAGATTTGTTCTATGAGTAGACTAGTAGGCTTGTTGATATGTACTGTTTAGGGGCTGGGTATTGTGATGACTTTGGAGGAGCTTAAAATGAGCTGGGTGAAATTAGAGGCACCTGGATCAGTTGAAAATTAGTTTATTTTACTACGAAGTGCTGAACTGCTGATCTTACAGATTGCTCGAAAAAGTACATTGAGGGTGTGTGTGTGTGTGTGTGTGTGTGTGTGTGTGTGTGTGTGTGTGTGTGTGTGTGTGTGTGTGTCTGTGTACATGTAATATGCAGTGGCATCACATCCAAATTTAGTATTGTCTCTCCTGCGTGTATATTCTCAGAATGTATGCTGAGCTAAATTATGTAATGGATTGGAGCAGAAAAAGTCACACATTTTGCTATCTATATAGATGTTTGCATGCAAGTAATTGAGAAAAAAGATTTCATGAGGATTTTATTTTGATATTGAAATGTGACTAATTCTACAAAGGGCATACTTTATTAACAACATA